>NC_134419.1:307500-615000 GCF_030867145.1 Opisthocomus hoazin | reverse complement strand
GCCGTCCTCTCCACGGATGCTGAGCCCGAGAAACAAATACTGAAAGGAAAAAAGGAACTCGGATCACACGGAAACAAAGTCACTGGGACAAACCCACGTTGCTCCACTGGGCTCTCCCAGCAAACAGCAGACGGGTCAGTGGAGCAGAAAGTGCCCACCCTCCTCTCATCTAAACCACATTAAAAACTGGGCCTAACAGGTGTTGGTACAGCCAGAGCATCACCTTAGGACAGTAACTAAAACCAGAATCTGCGACCAAATTAAGAATAAATGTACAAAAATAACACACTAGAGATCTGCATGAAAAAGACCTATTTCCAAATGTACCTTTTAGTGTCCGCATCTGCCTTGGCAGCGTGTGGAAGATCGGCTGCTTAGCATGTGGATTGGAATTTATTCTGTGAACTGAAGTGAAAAGAGCGGAGCTCGACGTGCGTGCCATTGATACGCCGGTCACCCCAAATTTCTCACCTCGCTGCCCAGATTGCTTTCTGAGGACCCCGTCCAAAGCCCGCCGAAATCAGCAGGAGCGTCTCCAGTAACCGCAGGGGCTCGGGATGGACCCCTGCCTCTTGCAGGGGCCGCTGCTGAAAGCGTCGCTGCACGGGAGCTGGGCCCTGCTTTTATGAACAGGTTCCTTGTGGGAGAGGTGCCGTGACGCCGGCTCACCTCGCAGCTGCGGCAGACCTGACGTCGCGTCCGCTGCCCGCAGAGAGAGAGCGGGGAACAGTGCCAACAAACCGGCTGCAGCGAGGTGCTTCTGCTGCATTTATTCTGTTAATAACTGCTCTATTTTACGCCTCATGAACCCTCTCGTTCTGCATCATCTCCTCGGAAGATGAGTCCGGGCGCCGGACAGCGGAAGAGCCACAAACGAGAGCGACCACTGCCGCCGGCACTCTGCCCTGCGGGGCGGTGGGCGACCACCACCAGCCCCCTCCGTCACACGCCTGCTTCACGGCCTCTTCCCAGCCCCAGTTCCTGGTGCTCTGAAGCCTCCCCAGAGAGCACGCTGCTTTATCTTTCCCCTAACGCTGCAGTCAAACGATAAACGGTGCCTTTCCCAAAAGGATCTGCCTAACCTGCTCTGCCAGAGCCCGCTCTTGGAGACGCCGCCTGCGACTGAACGGTGCCACGGGGACAGACTAACCGGCAGCCCACAGCTCCACCAGCCCAGCCTGCCGGACGCCTTCCCGGGCCTCCGGGCAGAGCCGCGCCGGGCGCAGGGCTGGGTGCGGGCAGGCAGAGCCCGCGCCTTCTCCCGGGCGGGACGGGGACCGCACGCCGCTCACGGGCTGCGCCGCGGCTGCGCATCCCCGCCTGCCTCTGACGGACCGGCGTCTTTTCGTTCTTACATGTGACGCCGGCTGAAGTCATCTGGCACGGTAACGTTCATGCCGAAAGTTTCTACTTCGGAAAACTTCCACAGCACAGGATGTTCCAGCCTTTGCAAACACGATAGTTGTAATTTGCGACCATGTCTGCTTAAAAGGTGACAAAAAATGAAGTGAGGAAATGATAAAGATATTAACATCCTCCCTCAAGGATTTTGTGCCCAATTTAATAGTTTGTGGCGTTTTAAAGCATTTGCCAGCACAGTTTTCTCACTTGAGCTGGGCACAGCTTGTGACTTCCATCTGAGTAATGTCAAATCGCAAGGCGATACCCTCCCGAGTGTACAAATAAAAGCCTGTTTTCTCTTTCTCGGCTTCCTGGGCACCATTTGCAAGTGAAGCCTTGGCACGAGAACGAGCCTGGCGGGAGCCGCCGCTGACCCGGACCCTGCAGCTGAGCCAGCATTGCCTACCCGACGCCCACCCGGGCTGGAGCAGCAGGTTGGAAGCATCTGCCCAGCCAAGGGGAAGAGCCTGGCCTGGCCGGGGCCGGTGCCCACCACTGCGGGGGACACCGAGCGCAGGCAGACACACTCCCCGCGCCCGGGCTCCCCACGCCGGGGCTCCCCACGCCGGGGCTCCCATGCCAGGACTTCCTGTGCCTGGGGTCCCCAAGCCTGCACTCCCCATGCCAGGGCTCCCCGCACTGGGGCTCCCCATGCCAGGGCTCCCCGTGCCCGGGCTCCCCATGCCGGGACTCCCCATGACCGGGCTCCCCGTGCTCGGGCTCCGGCGGCAGCATCAAGCACGCGGGCAGCGGGCAGCTTCACACCAGAATTTGCAATAAGCCTGGGGTCTAGCAACAACCTAAGCATGATCTATCCCAGGACGATCTATCCTAGGATTGCACGGACACATGGGAAAACTCCCTGTCATGTAAAAATTGTCAAGGCAGGAGAGAGAAACGAAGAAGAGAAATCTCACCCCCCCAAAAAAATTAAGTAAATTACAACAGAGACAATAAATCCCAGATTATTCATATTTAAATAGGAGCTAGACACCTAACTGCAGACTAATTTCACTTGCTGAGATTAGATACCCAGACAAGTCGACAGAAAATTACTTTTTACATTTTATCTTTATTAGGCCAGAAAATTAGCTCCGAATTTAGGTAACCTTACAAGGGACTGCTGTGCTGAACCACGAAACTCTTCTCATATTGTTATGCCTGGCTCAATATTTTGAATAATTCAAGCATTTCACCATCACGTGTGTGTCTGCTGGGAGAGGTACCAGCATTCCTCCACCGCGCCCGAGACGTACCTTTCCCGTGGATGTGGGGGTTTTCTGCCTGCAAGGGATAAAGCAGAGGGATCTTCTGAGAGATGTGCTTTTCATTTCCACCGCGTTGACAGGTCTGCACCGCCCGCGTCCCGCTTCCAGCGCGCACAGCAAACGCCGCGTGGCGAGGCAGTCCTCAGCGCGCACCCGCAGCACGCCGAGAGCTGCCCTCCGAAGCCCAGGAACAGGTTTTAGCGTCCTTTATGCTCACAGTGTCTCTAATTCCGCAGTGTCCTGGCAGGGAGAGTAAAACAACCAAAAGACGTTACAAGCCCTTAATTGTCACTTTCTCCAGAAAACAGAGGTCTGCACGCACGGCTCGTAACAGTCGCCATTCACACGACGGCGTTCTTGTGCTGCTGACTTTAATCAAACAGCGATGTTTTGACAAAGTTTGCAGAAGCGTGATTAGTCCTACAGGCACAATATTTCAGATGTCAAACGCTTTCTCCCCAGCTGTACTTTTTAGATGTATTATTTCAAAAGCAGCTGATGGCAGTCTCCACTGAAGCTCAAGATTTGGGGGGGGGTTGGGGTTTCAAGGCATTCAAAACCTTACTAAAATACACGCACGCAGAGAGATGCAGTGCATGTTTCTCCATTTTCTTTGTTATATGCATCTGTCACAATCCAAAGAAGGGAGAAAGAAAAATCTAATATAAACACAGACTTTAACGCTAATTCTGTTAGGGTTCCATTGCATGCAAGCCTTTTTTCAGGTGATTCTTTATTTCTTTAATGGACCAAAACAGACTCGAGTAAGCGAGTTGCTCCTTCAGAACAGCAGAAAAGGAAATATCGTAGGAAAGGACAACAAGGCAAGACGAGAGGAGAAAACCACAATAGGTGTGTTTTGCTAAACAGGTCCCAGAGCTTTGGTGGCTGTAAGGCCCCACGATGTCAGTTATAATCAACCTCGTCTCGGAGAAACAGACCGCTACAGCGTGCTCATCTTCAAACAAATTCAATATTTTGCCGGTTAGCTTGCCTTTCAGACTTATTTCCCAGCTGGCTAACTCGTAAGAGCTCTGCTTGTATACGGCCACTGTTATTCTTCGGCTTTAGGAGCTGTGCAGGCTCTGCTCGGGCAATAGTGAAACAACAAGTAATTTTTTATTTATTTTACCCTCTTAAATGCGAAGATTTAATACCGCCTCAACCTTAGCCGAGCTGCTTCAGTCCCAGACCGCCACAGCTCCTTGTCAAAGGCGGACCTGCTGACCGCCCCGGCACAAATCCAGCCACGGGGAGACGAGGGCTCTCCCCCGACGGGAACGATTCCCACCGCACCAGTAGGGTGCTGGGTGAAGCTATTCGTCCCCGTGTGGTCCCAGCTAAACGCGTTTCAGAGCGGGAAAACAGCATTTTTCCAAGGGCAGTGGGATGGAGCCTTGCAAGAGGCACCACTGCATCTCTTGGCCGCTCCGCTCCGCTCAGTGCAGCTTTAGCAGGAGGCACAACCTCTGTGCTCCGAGAGAGAAAACGACCGAGTAAGGGAGGTAGATGTAACCGCACACCGCCCGCATCCTTCGCAGCGGCTGCTGGGCGGGCGGGCTGCATCCCCGCCGGCGCGAGCGGGAGCCGCCGAGCCCACCACCCCGGCCCAGCCCCGGGAGCGGGGACGGCAGCAGCACGGCCCCACCGGTGCCCAGCACGGCTTCCTGCCCTCCGCGGCGGCTGCGGAGCACCGACCCCGACGCTCTCGCCCTCCCGGCGCACGGCTTCTGTGGCCCTTCCTGCCCCCCAGCAGAGCGCGGCCGCGCGGCCTCGCCGACGCAGACCACCACGCTGCCGCCTGAGCACACCGGAGCGGCAACGCCCGCCGGGTCACTGCCCCGCACGGAAGGTCGTGCGATGTCTTTCGAAAGGAAGGCGCTGTCCGGCCGAGGACGCGTGGGGCCGCGGCCATCACACGGCGGGCGCACAGCGCATCTGCCTGCGGACGGGGCAGGGACCCTGCTGCTGAACCCCCTCCCTGAGAACAGGCCCCTTCAGGGGCTCCTGCCCCGGGCACGGCGCCGGCGCAGTGCGTGCTGCGGGGCCGGCTGGCCCAGCAAGCCCAGCTCAGTCCGACTGCTGGTGCACAGCGCAGGAAGCTCCCTTCATTTTAATTTAATGTCATTTTACAGTTTGTCATCTCCGCGGAATCTGAACAGACATCTCTATACACATTTACCAGCTTGTTTCCTTCTACAGAACCACAGCAGCTCGGGTTACAGTAATTCCCTGTGCTTCACATTGGGAATTCTCTGCATCCCTCAGCCAGCAAGCTCTGGGTTTAGCTATGCCCACTGCTTTTTGCTTTTTTAATTCGGCCAGTGACCATTAACCCTAGCTGGTCCCTAGGTCGCACCAGCTGGTGTTTGCCAGAGCAAAGAGGAGAAAGTGCTCTTCAGTGTTTTGGACAGATTTGTTTCTACGCCAGCTAAAGTAAACAGCAATTACTCTTGAAAACCACACACTTGCTTGTGTTTGTATTTGCAAGCTGCAGCGTTTTGCTCCGTACCGGCCACCGGACAACGCCCCGGGAAGGGCAGGGCTCCTGACGGCCCAGCTCCGGCTCCCAGGCACCCCCGGGCCCCCGCGGCTGCTGGGGCTTGGTGCCAGCGGGGCTGCAAAGCTGGAGGGAAGAGCAGCAGAAACCGCGGCAGCAGACAGCAGCAGGGGAAGGGACAGCGTGGAGGAGCACTCAAACCAGTAACAGCTGGGAGACAGCAGGAACCTTGACAGACGTCAGCCTAAACCAGAAACGTAATGGCTTCCAGCTTGGGTAACCCCTGCTTCCTCTCCTCGAGCTTTGATCCACCTTTAATATAAAAAATAAAATAAAATAAAACACTGACATCACTCCACAAGCGTTGCATTAATGTACTAATGTGCTCGTGCGGATGCCACAGAAGATGTACTCACCACAGCTTTAAGGTTTTATAGATCACACCTAACATCCATCACCATTTCTATATCATAAATTCCAGTAATTTAGGAGCAGTTTAGCAAACCGCAGCAGAAATGGGGAAAATGAATGCCTCGGAACAAAAGAGCCTTAACAAACCCGCCGATTTTCAAAGCGGGCTGTGTTAGAGGTTAGTTATGCTCCTTCGTTTGCTATAGCAACGGACACTTCAGCTGCAGTGTGTACCATGCCACACCGTTCGCTGCTCCCTTTTTTTTCTTTCTGTAACCTCTCAGATGGCCTGGAAGTCTGTAAGCATCTCTTAATAGACTCTTGTTATGAAAATTCCTTCCTGAGAAGCATCTAGAGATAACGACCTTTCACTCGGGAAAAAAAATAAATGCAACGGGCTGTCTCTGGTGCGAGACAGTTTGGGATGCAATTAGTCAGGAAGAAAGAAAACGCTCTGTTCTTGCGTCTGTTTTAGACTAAGAAAGGAGAATCTGGAGCTTGCTTTTTGTGGTCCAAGCATTTCAAACAGCAAAAATATCCAAATATTCTAGCAGATCTGACAGAAAAAGTAAAGGTCACCAGCATGGCTCTTTGGTTTCCATAGCAGAGAGTTGTCCTCAGCAATGAGATTTCTTTATTTTTGGTTTGTTTCTTATCCGGACCGTTCTGCTGTGGGTCTCTGGCCCTCTCGGCCAGCAGGCAGCGGACTCCTGCCGCCGGTCTCCAGGCGTGCCGCGGCCGAGCTGGCGCCCGCACGCCGCGGCGTGGCAGCACCAAGGCTCCCATCGGGAGATGCTTTTCCCAATGCACCGGGTTTTGGCCCTTTCCAGCAGCAGGTGTCACAGCGAGGAGCGCACGCTCCCTGCTGCTGACCCGGGATGCTGCTGAGACGTGAAGCCACGGCCAGCTCTCCAGGAGCCCGTCGCAGAGCTCTGCGACCCGTACGGCGGAAGGTGACGGAGAGGGAGGCTGACAAAAGCCACAGAGCCCGCAGCCGAGGGGCCGGTCGCCAGCTGCTCCCACCATGCTCTGCGTGGAACTTTGGAACTGAAGAGGATTTGGCCATTATTGTTAATGAGAATTACTTTCTAAATGGCGGCTTATTGAGATATTTATTGGCAGTAATTATTCAAATGAAGAAATAAAGATAGCAAATTTGGTTCTTCAGAAAAATTGTACTGATTTGCAGCATCAATAAATACAAATACCAAACAGCTACTCAAGCGTAATGTGAAACTCCTCTATTCCATTTTTCATTGTTTGTTGGTTTGACAGACTTCAAAAACCTATCTGCAATATTGTGGTAAACAATTTTTTAACTTATCTCTGCCCGATATTCATTTTATGAAAACATATATGGTTTAGACATAAAAGCTTGTAACCGTCTTCCACGTCAAAGGAAAGAAAGATAAAAAATAAAAAACTGATTTTCAGAAGATCAAATTAACTGGCTGAATTGAAAAATAACTTTAAAAATGTTTAAGGTTGACTTGGAACAAAGTATTCGCTACTGCCTCCAAAGCAAAAATAATAGGGGATACACTTGCTATAATATAAACGTGGGAAACGTCTAAAGACAACATGTCTGAAAAAAAAAAAAAGAACTATCTGAAGAAAAGTTTTGAGATTGTCTTGATTGGTGAACAGCACACTTGATAGACAATTTGACAAAGCACACGTTAATTTGGTTTTAACGCTTTATTCTATTAAAGCAGAAAAAACGCAGGTTGAAAAACATCATCCACCTCCACCGTGAGACTTGCAGTAAAATACTGAACCTCGTGCTGTCACCAGTACATCAAAATTGTGCTGAAACGGCAGAAGCAGCACAGAGAAGACCTACAAGAAAAATCTGCATCTGGAAGCCTCCTTGCAGTAAAAGGTTTGAGAAGATGAGCGATTCACTTCACCCCGAACCGCTCAGAAGGTGACTTACACTGATAGTGAGGACTCCAACTTCGCACACAAAACCATCTTCACATTATGAAGAAGTGAGACAATTCTGAATAAATCAGATTTGGTTTTTTTTCTAAACAAGGAGAAGGAAAAGGGCTCAGGAAGGATTTGCAGGTTTGATTTTCAAGTGTCTGTTACGCAAGAGGTCAAACGAGGTGACCGTAACAGACACTTCTGCCACCTAACCCACACATCTGCCAACAGAGAGACACTTCACCTGTTTCCTACCACTCAGATTTAAAAGCATTACATATTGCTAAAATCAGTGTTTAACTGGACAAAGCCTGTGATGTTCTTAAATCCGAAACTAGCAATAAACACCAAGAAGCACGGCAATAAATCCTTTAGCCTCAAGAAGGAGAACATTTAGTAGCTGTTGCTGTGCTTTGCTGAGGAATCCACCACCTCCAGTATCGCCAACAAAGAAGATTCACCCTGAGCAATGCTCTGGTGGACATCCAGCACCAAGCATCGGTCCTGCACGGCAGCCAGCGTGCACTCAAACAGACAAACCTTCCAGGAATCAGTCGGAAAAGACTGCGATCTGAACTCCGTTGTGCAACCCCATGCCTTTCACTAGCTTTGGGCAAGTGACGCCAGGTCCGTGACAGTCTCAGCGACCAGGGAACCAGTAGATAAAAGCCTCTCAGGTCCTTTCTCAGAACCAGCAGCGACAGGCAGCTCCTTTCAGAAACCATCCTCGCCGCACCAAACGGTCTGGCCCTGCCAGCAGCATGGCAGCTCAAGAAGGGACCGCCAGGGCTCACAGGGATCGTTGACGGCAGTGCCACGTCTTGCACACCTCAGTAATAAAACAGAAAGGATCCGAACTCTTCGGTTTCACAGGCACTTAAGGAGCTTAGACGAAATTAAAGGATATTATAGAAATATGAATTATGAAGAAGGAAATACTGAAGGATTTTTCCTCCATTATGTCCCACGATTACTTTAATTCCTCTCTAAAGGCAAGAGGCTTAGCGTGGCCCCAGTAAATCACCGAGGGGTGTTTGTAGGGAGCACCAAAGCCGGGTCTGGTCCCAGCCCTCAGAAGCCACGTCCCAGCCCGGCGCTGGCTGCCCTTGCCCAGGCGGCTCTGCCACCAGCACCGGCTCGGCACCGGCACACCTGAGACGCCGGCACCAGAAACACGCTCCCACTGCTCGCTCCTCCATCCTCCATCCACGTAACACCCCCGCAGGACAGAGGCACCGAATTAAAGGCGGCCCTCCTCCATTTCATAGCCCCTCGTTTACTACGCATCTAAGGCCATCTTTTGATCACGTACACAAGAGAAACGCAACATCTAAACGGACAGGGCTGAAGAGAAGCAGATGCAAAAGGGAAGGTCTTCAATCTATTAGCTAAAATATCAATATGGTCTAAAACTTCAGATATCTTCTTTTAAAAGCAGAGTTACCAGGGCTTCTAAGCAGGAGTAACTCTCAGAGAAGATACACTCCAGGAGTGCCATGCTCTCACCAAGCAGCTTGCTCGTGCCGATAACCGCGAAAGGCAGCGACCCTGGTGGGAACGGGGACTGTCCCCGAGTGCCTGCGGGCTCAGGGCTCCCGGGCACGGCGGGGCACGGGCTGCACCACGGCCGACAACAACGTGCTGCCTCCCGTGACCAACAGCAGAAATCAGCCCAGCACGTAGATTTCCAGCCAGAAATTTATTTCTGAGTACAAGGCAAGTAAAAATTTTGACTTTGGACCCAGCAGTATGCGACGATCTAGCAGCCTTAATAATGAAGATAAATTTCTGAGCATGTCAAAACATTTATGGAGAAGAGTCAAAAGAATTAAAACACGCACAGCGATTCCTGAGACACTCAGACTGAAGTTCAAGCTAGTATCCCATCTGTAAGATTCAGTTTCATTTCGCTTTCAATTATAAGATTTTATTCTTGCTATTAATTTTCACTGCCATCTGAAATCTAAGGATTTGACACAGTAAGAGTCGTTTGTGGTGGGAAATAGAGGCTTCTGTACTGTTTGCCACGTACAGTCAAGAAGGGCATATTTTTTATATTAAACCAACAGAAATAGTAGCAAGTACTACGCAAAGATCACTAGAGATTGTAAGAATACTGCTCTATATAAATAATTTTAAGAGTTTGGTTTAGATTAACTTCTGCTCACCACTGCTGATTATTTTCTCTTGTGTTTAAGTTCCTTTTTGGCTGCTGACGTTGCCCTGCTCTTGCGGAGATGCTGGTTTCTGCCCAGCCCCGCCTCGCTGCTCACCCCAGCTCCCCACGCGTGGTTTGGGAAGGGCGCGGGGGGCTGACGCCTCTGCTCTTGGGACCTTCCCGTCACCTGCAGGCGTCTGTTTCTTTGTGCTCCCTTCCCCGAAACACTGCCGATCTTCTGCCGCGCACGGGAGCTTCACGCCAGCAGCGGTCTGTCCGCCCAGCCCGAGGGCGCGGACCGCGCAGATCCCAAGGCGCCTGACGAGAGCTGTCTAACGAGCTGTCGTCACTCACCCTCATCCTCCTCTCCAGGCTCCCAAAGTCACTGCCAATGCAGAGCTAAATGAAACCAAAATCCTCAGAAGCTAAAAAATAAGAGAAGAAATCAGAAAGCGGAGCTCTTTTCAAGTGCAGACGTAAACAAAAGCTAACTCCACACTCAGATCTCCACAGGAAACGTTGAGTTGAGATTCTTCTTTCCCTCCACTCCCTCAACCAGTCCCTCACTGCCAGTCCTGACCCGCAGTACCAGACCCGACGTGCCTCCCGCCGGGACGGCACTGGGGGCCCGGGGCCGGACGCCGTCGCCCCAGCAGCGAAGCAGCGTCTCGCACCCAGGGCAGACCCCTCCGCCTCTCCCGGGCTCACCGCAGAGGGGGTTTCCTCCACGTGCCCACACTCTGCCTTCGGGACCCCTTCGCTCCACACCACCAGTCAAGAAACTTACCCCGAGCCACGCTCCTGTAGACAGAGATCTCCACAGACCCGGATCCACAACCCTCCCCACCCCGACACAGCCCCACGCGCTGCCAGACCAATACACCCTGCTATGCAGCTGGTCCACTCAAAAGCCAAGTCTGAAACTTTTGAAGTATTTTCAGCAAAACTGAGCTCTCCTGCAAACGTAAGACATTTTCATGCATTTTTCCCCATTGTATTGCGGATTCTGTTTCACTGCACAAAAATGAATATGGCAAAATGCCCCTCATTCAGTCACCAGTGGCCAAGTAAAACCTAGGGGATTTGTTCAGCTTATGCCACGGGGTGTTCGTACTTAAAAACAATTCCAGGTTTCACCATACTTGCCACTTTGCTTTCTGCACCGCCACGCCGGCCCACTTAGCCGCTGTCTCCCCGGTCCGTCCCGCAGCGCGGTGGGACACGGTGTGAGCATCCCCCCGCTCCCCTGCCCAGCGCCCGACGCCAGCGGGAGGGGTCTGCCAACCCGCAACCAACGCCCCGCGGCACGCACCGCTCCCCGCTCCCACCACGAACCACGAACGGAGCACGTGAGCGCGGGGATCGTTGTGTGTACCCTGGCAGGCAGCAGGACGGGCCCAACGTCATTCCCGGGGCAGTGCCCAGGACGCCACGGCACAACTCCAGGCCACCGAGCGCGGATGACAGGCGTGGGACGCGGAGGGGAGGCCAGGCGGAGCGGCAGCCCAACAGCAGAGACTGTCTCTGACGGGGACTTTAACAAAGTTATCAGGTTTGTGTTTAAGGCACTAAAGATGTGATACTGACAACAGCACAAACAAATTGCAAGTCTGTTACACAAACACTCCTGAAAATTTTATATTTACATGGCAACCGGCTTATTATATTTACATGAACATCTGCTGCAGGTTCACTAAAATCTTTAAAACAGATGGACACAAAGACAGAGCTAGCAATTAACAAAGCTATATGTTGATTAAATCGGCATGTGGTTAATTTTAATGATTACTGATCTTTATTGGGGTCCCTAAGACTGCTCAGAATCAAATCCACTTTATCTGACGTGTTGATTAGCCGCAGAGCCTCACCAGCGCTGCTCGGCCACGCGCCCCAGCGCTGCAGCAGCCATCGGCCGGGGCACACTCTGCACTCCCACCCGGGTGAGGGTCCGATCCTGCTCCAGTGAAATTAACTGGAGCGAGGAATTGCGGGTTCGTAGCCAGGAAGGGCTGTTGTGAGTGTCCATTGTGGCTTGGACATAAAGCTTTCCAGGATTAATTCCTTTCCAAGTGGAGCACCCCTTCAGAAGAGCACAAACCATTCTCCACTAAGACATTTTGGCAGTGAGCAGTCCATCACCAGCTCTGGCAGGATGCTCCAGTTATCAGATTACCCTCACCATACATAAAGTGTGCACTTAGCTCAGCTTCCAGCTTTAGATCTCCTTATTAGATCTCCAACACTAAACTGAAAACCTTCCTGTTCCCGAACTTCTGCTCCCTGTGCTCACACTCATGGGATGAGGTCAAATCACGCCTTGCCCATCTCATTCTCGAACTCAGCAGGCTGACTCCTTCCAGGCTTTGGTGCCCAGCTTCTTCTCCTGCCCCTTGCTCCTCTGCTACCAGAGTACTTGCATGACCTCTTTTTGTGGTCTCTCTGCCCGTGGTCCCTCTCCTGCCATGGTCCCTCTCCCCCCAGTGGCCCCTCAGCCCCCAGGGTCCCTCTCCCCACACACACCGGCCGCGGCGCAGCAGAAGCTGTCCATGGCAGCCAGTCCCACCGCGCCTTCCCCAGTCCCATCGCGGCAGGCGCGGGGGCTGCCGGCCGGGGCGATGGCGTGCCCTCGCCTCCCAGCCTCAGCTGCTGCCTCCCCGCGCGGTGACCAGCAGCGTCCCAGTTCCTCCCCAGCCGTCACACTGGTGTCAAGCGAATGCCATGCAGACAGCTGGCGTACCAACACTCTCCTCATCTACCGCATTTGTCATCTCATTAAAAAAAAAAGTCAATCTTATCTACTGGTCCTACTTTCCATACCCGCAAGTTGATTGACACTAATTAGAATACATTCTAATTAATTATTCATTAATCAAGTCTCATATCAGCTGGCCCGTTATCGTGCCTGGGATCAGGGACGTGCCAACGGCCGGGACTCACCCGCGCCGTAGCAAGCGGTCCCCCGGTGCCGGCACAAGCCTGCTTTGCTCCAGCCCCGCCTGCGCTGCCGGAGCCCTGGCGCTCGGAGCCCGTGCTGGCAGCTGGGGCCGCAGCCTGAGCACCGTCCGCACTGCCGCTGGCCACTCTGCTGGGGAGGAGGAAACACCACCAGGACACTCTCAGCAGAACTCTGAGCCGGCATCGTTCGAAACTCACAGCAGCCAGGCAGCACCCGCAGCACCAGGCACGGGCGGCCCCAGCTGCAGGCTGCGAAGCACGGCACCAGCCCTCACCTCCACCGCCCAAAGACCACCGCGCCCACCAGCACCCACCAGCACCCACCAGCACCCACCAGCACCCACCGCGGCAGCGCCCGCTCCGCCCGCGACGGCAGGGAACGCGACGACTGCGGTGCGCTAAGTCCGAGAGACAAGAGACGGGTCAGCCATCCTGAACTAGCTTACCTGTAAAAATTAAGGTAACTAACAAACACAAATAATGCAATTTCTGGTGATGTCCAGAAAAATACGGCAATTCAGCAGTACAAATCACCTGGCCAGCACACGGCACCAACACTGACTGGGAGCGACCAGTCAAGCCACCCTACCTCTCCTCTAAAAACACGTGTCAGGGACAGGAGAGGTTCATCTATCTTTTTACCACTGTTTTAGGCGGAAAAGGGCAAAACTTAATTCTGGAGGAAAAAAAAAGAGAATTTTTACAGGCAGTCTAGTCCAGGAGCCGGAGAAAAAAAAAAAATCTCTTCTTGCTATCTGACTATGATTTCAAATGAACAAACTGCAAAAAGTGACGGCCAGTATCATAGGGTTAATTTATATCAAGGTAATTATAATTTTTCTATGGGGAAAAAAGCAAATGCCACTCCCATGCTGTCTGGATCTTCTCCAGGGCAGCAATCTGCTTTACCCCAGCGAATTTGCTGGCAGGACTCTTCAAGCCATATTCACAGGACACCACAAGAGCACAAGCTTCTTTTAATAATTGGTGGCACAGTGCTGAACAGCCGCACAAGCATTTTGGGATAAAGCATGAAAGAAAATTCTCTTGAGGCAATTTCTGCCACACAATGTCTCCAGATAGCATTGTAGGGCTCTGCACATCCCGAAGAAGAGATGTGGAATAAACCTGGCCCACCCTGGGGGAAAAAAGAATGTATTAAAAATATTCAGACTGACTCTCTGTTTTGCAAGTGAAAAAAAAAAAAAATCAAACAGGAGTAAATTTTTGCCAGGTTCTTGTGTCACTAACATCAACAGCTACTCCAGAATGAGGACAACGGGCAGGCGAAGCCACCGGGCTGCAGTTCGAGCAGGACCTACTGCGATGGCAACGCTACAGACCTCCATCGCGGGAGGAGAAGCGCAGTTCATTGCCCTGTTGGCTGCTGGGGCTCAGGGGACGATCGCTGTCACCCCTTCGTAGCAGCAGGCCCAGGAAAGTCACCGACTCCGAGGCAAAGGCGCCCAGCTCAGACCCCACACGGGACGCGGCCAGGCCCTCAGTCTACGAGGCCAAGGAGTGACCAGGACCTGCGTCAGCCAGCCGCTGAGCTGCCCACGCTGCTGCCGCAGAGCTGGAAGAACACGCGACGTAACCCGAACAAAACCAATGTTTGTACTGTAGATGTTTTAAAGTTTGATATAGTAGAATGGCTTAAACAGACTTGGAAATCCAGCCTGGTGTTACACTAATTACTCTTAATGAATTCACCAAACTGTGCAAACTGCTGAGTCTGTACCATAAAAACCTTCTGTGAATACCAGGCACTGGGATCCACAAGGCTTCAGCGCGTCCTTGGAAGCCAGGATTCTCATCGCAGCTTTCAGCCCAGGGGCAGTCTGTAAGCAAAGGAACATCACCGATGTAAAACCACTGCTGGGATAACCACTGCGGGCCTGAAACCGCACCGCTGCCACTACTGGGAACAGACCTGGGTTCATCTAGATGTGTACTTATTTAAAAAGCATTGTTCTTTTTGCAGACATTTAAAAATGAACAATAAATTTAAACACTTCAAAAGAAAAGCCTTCGCACCACACCACTCCTGTGCGTTTCACTGCAGCGATGCCCTGTGGCTTTGTGTCTGAGTTTTGCTCCTGCAGAAGTCTGTGGGAACACAACAGGATTCTACAGAACGTTAAAAAGCATAGTTTTATCAGTGAGTAAACACACAGAAATGGCCTGATCTCTGAGCAAACAGACAGTTCTGATTAAAAGAAAAGGCACTAAAAACACCTCTAAAATGCTAAACTTCGCCATCTCAGATAAGAAACACTGCCATATGCTGCCACGTACCTTCACTCTCACTCCGCAATCCCAGGGATCAACAAAACATTGTCAGGAATTATTCAGTTAGCATGGACGATACTGCAGAGATCAGATTAATTAAAGCAATAAATCCCAAGCACGGATCAAAAGCATCCAGTACAGCTCAGGCAGGCCGAGCGAAAGGTGCGCAGCGCTGCCAAGACGACCTGCAAAGGTCCCGCCCGTCCAGCGCGGCTGGCAAGCCTCGAACGCTGCAAGCGAGAAACAAGCCGAAGGAGAGGGAGGAAGCACCAGGTAACTACAGATGCGGGGTGACGCGGCCGCGAGGCGAGGCTGGCACCGAACCCCCCGGGCCAGGTCGCGAGGACCGGCTGCCCGCGGCGCATTATATAAATATACATTAAAAATTAGAGGGAGAATGTGTATTGTAATTCCTTTTATATAGCATCTTCCTTGTCGCTCGAAAGGAAGTGGCACTCGGCATGTGAACGACAATCACAAGTGACGCTACTTTGGAAAACTAGCAAACCAGCGAGAAAGGTAAGGAACACCAGTATCGTCAGAGGAAACACAGATGTAGGCACAAGCAACCAAAAAAGCTCCAGAACAAACCTGTGGGACTCACTGCCAATGGATATTACCGAGAGTGAACATTAAATGGAGTTCAGAAAAATCTAGATACGTATCTAGGGGCTGAGATAAAACACTTCTTTCAGCTGGGTATCATGGAAGATGATAGAAACCCTTCCACATTAACACAGAAATACACTGCAGACTTTTCCTATGGCCAAAGGTTTCCATAACAATCATTTCCGTGGGTTTTTTGTGCCTTCTGAAGCATCCGAACCTGGTAGACTACAGAAGAAAGAAAAACAAAATGGATGGACCGCTGGTCTGATCTCATATATCAGCCCCTAAATTTCTGAGTAATAAGATGAGACTTCACTGAAAAAAAATGAAAACTATTAAGCAAGTGGGAGAATCACATATTGAATAGGAAATGGAAACCTAGAAAGGTAGTAAAAGCTAGAGACCTTGGGGCTGGGTTGGACAGTAAATTAGAAATGAAAATGCAATAGAATTTGGCAGCAAAAAAGGTCAATGCAATTTGGAACTGTATGTGCCAAGACGTGCCGTCACAGAGCAGGGAGGATTGAGCCTATTACCAGTTCTCTAGATTTAAGCAGCTTGAATAAGTTTCAAATAAATATCCAAACATTTGGATGCTTAACCAAATCAAACCTCAAAACCCTTTTGGAATTTCACTTTGATTTCCAACATCTTTATGTTTGGCCTCTTTTCTGAGAATTCAATCTGTTGTAAAAACGAATCTTTCAAGAGAAGCATCTGCAGTTGCCAAGAGACTATTGTGTTAAGCCCGAGGACGATTTAGCAGCCTCGCAAACTGGGAATTTGGAATTAGAAAAAATTGCTTTACTCTTAGTGGCAGCTACATTTGAGATGCCTGCGAACATGGATGTTGCTCCTCAGAACGTCCGGTTAGTTATTTCCCCCCAAACCCCAGCTATTTTACGTCAACAACGCTTTCTCCTGAGGCCCGCGACCCGGCCACGGGACAAAACACACCAATAAATAGAGAGAAGTCTCTAAACGAGGCACAAACTTTCCAAAGGCCCGGCAGCGACCGTCCCGTCGCCAGACCTCCATTTACTGCCATTTACTGATCTGTAACGCAACGAAAAGCACGACCAAAGATCAACATTTCCCGCAGAGTTTTTCCTCTGAAACTCCAGGATCTGACAGACTGAGAGGGCAGTAAGCTTCAGAGCCATCAGCTGCCTCTAGAAGTGTCTTACTAATATGTAATGCCATAAGTATTTAAATATTATGGTGCAGTGAATAATAAGAATTATTTCTTCTTTGAATGTGTAGTTTCTGCACTCTTGTTGCTGCACTCTTTTTACAACCAAAATTACACCTTTCAGCTGCTCATTATCGTTTGATGTAACTAAATCTTCAATGTCAAGGAAGTTAAAATCACTTCATCCTCAACATTCACTAGTAATTTTCACTGAAGAAGGCAGAAATCTATTTGGCCTGACCTAATGATGGAGCTACGAGGTTTTCTTCAAGCTGCCTGCCAAGCCAGACATCTTTACTTCGTGCGCTCTGAAGCCGCGTGAGAGAAGTTCCTCGCAAGTACTCATCACCGCTCAGGAGGCTTCCAAGCGACGCGCCGTGTGAGCTAAGCCCCGCGCTGAGACCCGGCGGCTTCTCGCAGGCGGCCTCGGACCGGGACGGAGACGCTTCCCGTTACTTCCCCTGAAGGCTACAGGGACGCGTTTTTCCAGGCATTTCACTCACAGACCAAGCAGCAAATGCAGCCGTCTGTCAACAGGGTGTTTCCCACGAGCACGCAGAAAACACTACGGCGGGATTTATCGAGGAGATCATTTGTAAAAGCTCCAGCTGGGGAAGGACAGCGAACGCCGCTGTCCCTTCACAGGGAACAGGCGCTGTGGAACCCGGAGCGGAGGGAGCGCGGGCAGGTGCGGGGAGCGCGGGCGCGCGAGGCGGGGGCCCTGCCCCGCACCCCCTCTCCCCGGCGCCCGCGGCAGAAGCTGGAGGTGCCCGCCGCAGCCGCAGGGTCTCTCCCGGCCTCCCCCAGCCTCTCCCCACCCCGCGCCGACTCCGACCTGGGGGTCTGAGGGGAGGTCTGTGGCCTCCCCACCGCCACCACCTCTGCCCAGCTATCGGCTGCTGCTCCGAAACAGAGCAGAACTGCGTCACGCAGACTTGCACAGGAGAGTTCAAGACAGCAGTGGGTTTGGCAGGAGAGGTCTGAGCAGGACGGAGAGCTGGGACTGCCCTACAAATCAGCGGCACGGGCCCCACGGCCTGTGAAAGCCGCAGGAATGATGTGGGGCTTTGCCCGATGACCCAGCAGGCTTTGAAGGTGTGAGGCTCACGGTTTCCAAAGCCCCTTAAAGCCTCCACAGCCTCACTCCACCGCTGCTGTTCTTGCTCTCTTTCATCCACTTCGTAAGAAACCCACAATTATTTCTTGCTGGTCGAACTCTCTTAATTTTCCTCTTGTTCCTTTTGACCTAAACCACAGGTTAACTGAGACCCAAATTATGTCTGTTGGATACAGCAAAGTGCGCAGAAGTAACCTTAAAAAATGGGAGATTTTTTTAAAGATCAAACAGGCTTGATGTTGCTAGTTATGCTCAGTCTTTAATTCTTGGTCACTGCACCAATAAATTAAAGGTTCAGATAAATGTACTCTTTTCTGGGTTCTTGGAAGATGGCAACAAGAACCTGAGAAATGTATTATCCTGCTCAGTACAATAATAAATGGAAATTCACATTTGGCATCAAACTACTGGAAAAGAAAATGATGCTGAAAGAACTCCTGCTCAGAATTGCCCCAAAGTGTTTACCCTCACTCCACACCAGCCGTGCAGACAGCTAATGAGGATGCTAGGAAGGTTTGCTGACTATTACAGAACAGTCTGAAGTACCTTAAATTGCCCCAGATGGCGAGAGTTGGGCTATGATGTCAACAGAAAGGTCAGAAATAATGGGACTCTGCCACTGAGCCATTCACAAAAACGCCGAGCAAACTCGGGGGCAGCTCCCCGTCCCACCAGGAAAACCAAGTGCGCTCCGTTCCCCGACTCCGCACCGGGATGGCTCCGGAGGGTCCCGCTCCGGGCACTGCACGCGGGCGCGGCTGAGCACCCGCAGCTGCAAGCTCCGTGTTAGGGGTCTGCCCAGTAAAAACTCCACACAAGTCACAACACTGAGCTTGCGGTGGAAATCAGAACGAAGATGATTAACAATGAGGATGCCAATCCTAACAACAAAAAAAAGGTTATTGTTCAGTAGGAAGGACTGACTAGAGTGTGTTACAAGTTAATTTTTAAAACAATTACAGAGAAATAATGCCGGTTGCTATACTAATTGGAGTGAGACAGGCAGGAAATTAAAAACAAAGGTTTGTGCATGAAGTCATCTCCTACCCATGAAATGTCTGTTCATTATGGAGTCAAACAAATGGGAGCTTTTCAGGCCCTCAGGTGGTGTAAATTGACAGCCCTGCCATTTGTTTCAGTGTAATGATACCTGTTTACACCAACAGAGAAAACGTGGCTTGAAGTCCTCTTCCTTGTATTTAATCTTCTGGCTTTCGCTAATGCATCAAAAGACATTTTCACAAAAAATTACCCCTGCTAATTCTATCAGGCTGCCTTCAGAGGCTAGAAGCACTGAGTCCGATTATTATCTTGGCTAAGTTGGTATAAAATCAGAGGCGCCCGCTGCTCCGGTGGCAATCCCCTGAACTTCTGCCGCGCAGCGCAGATAATCCTCTGACAGCCCTCCAGGCTGCTTTCCCAGCTGAGAGCCCACACCGAAACGCCGACGAAGGGCAAGCGCTGCTGGCTGCCTTCACGCTGAAAATCCACCTAGTTCTGGTGGATCTAGCCCCGCTTCCTATTCCCAGACCCCAAAATAATAGCTTTTTCTCTGCAAAGCTTCACACTGGCGATCAATCTGTAAATTGGAGACGTAACCAAACATCTACCCTTTAGATACACCTTCGAACGAGACTTTATAAATCCCACATTTATGACAGAGGGAACTCGGTTCTTTTTTTTGCATTTAAAACTCCAGTCATCCATTTATTCATTCCATTATTTCTTCCATGTAAGCCCCTGAGCAGTCATGTAGATCTTTAAAAATAATTTGAATCATCCTATTTCAGTGCTTGAGCACAATTATTTCAGAATCAAATAAACCAGGAAATGGAGCAGGTGAAAGGAAATGGCCCACACATTCCTGGGTGTAAGCGGTGATGGAAACACCGTCAGGACCGAGCGGCAAAGCCAGGCGCATGGGGCTGGGCAGGGCAAGGCAGGGCAGGGCAGGGCAGGGGAGGGCAGGGAGGGCAGGGAGGGCTGGCTGCAGGCAGCAGAACCGAGAGGTCAGTGCCGCAACGACCCATCTGGAGTGGTCGTAGGAATGCCACGTACAGCGGCGTTCCGTCGCGCTGCCGCATCGCGCTCGCCGTGCCAGCTCCCACGGCATCGGGCTGTCCCGCCGCGCCCACGGAACGCAGAGCCGCCTTGCCAAGCCTTCAGCCAGGCAGCCCCGGGCAGCGGGGCCAGCTCACAGGCCGCGGGGATCAACTCCTGCGTCTCCCCCCGAGAAGCTGCGTATCTCGGCACCCCCATGGGACCTGCCGGTGCGAAGCAGGCAGTCTGCAGCAGAGCAAGGATAAGCAGCAGGCTGGTGACTGCCTCGCCTGTGGCTGCTGTGCTGCTGCTTCGTGCAGCTGACGACCCAGCACACAAGAGATGGTTTGTAAGCAAGGCTGTCTAGACCGGGCTGGAAGACCTGCGTCGTGCAGCAGCAGTGATACAGCCGACGATGGCCTCGGCAGGAGCAAAAGGAGTGACAATATGGATCTGCAATGCCAGGGAGCGCTGGCACGCAGCCGGGATTTCAGAAGAGCAATTAACTGGAATTTGTATTAGTTAGGGGAATCACAAACCTTTTTAAAACATGCTTATCATACACAAACGTGAAGTGCCGTCTACTCCACGGTTACACACCGGGGTTCGTAGCGGTGCCGCAGAGACACAATCCTGCCATCCCGGAGCACGCCCATCTGCTCTGGTATGGAAATCTCACCGAAGCACATGCTAGGGAAACACAGCATATGGTTACCTTCAGTCAAAAAACAGCGACGCTGCAAAGCGAGCCGAGCCTCCCTCCGCAGTCACTATGATACATTCAGAGACAAATCCACCACGGTCCCCGTCCCCTTTCATTCAGTCGGAGGTTTCTGGAAGACACAAGCTGCGAGGTGCCTGCAGCGTGCGACGGAGCGCCCACGGACACCCACACAGCGAACAAGTCACCCCACGTTTCCCAAAGATCAGCCCCGGAGTCTGTCCAAAGGCTGCCGAGGGGCAGCGATCCCCACAGTGCTGGTGCCTGCCTTGGGCAGCACCGGAGGAGACAAGCTGAAAACTGCCTTTAGACCTATTTCTGCCCAGTTTAAGTACATGCTCCACCTGAGGTTCGCGTTTCAGGCTCACGGGCACCACGGTCACCAGAAGCTCGACGCATATTTACATCTGTCTCGTACAAGGTCTGCTGAGCCCTGTTCTGGCGCTGGGGCTCCTGCTTTCACCCAGCTCCAGAGCCCGGCTGGGGCTTTGGTCTGGAGGATGCTGGTTCTGGAGCAGCTTCACAGCGTGTATTTCTACAGCAGCCCTGGGCCCCATCCACGCTACCTGGTCCAGGGCAGGCGCAGCTGGCTGGGTGTGGGATGCTGTGCCCCGCATCGTCCCCACCGCCCTGCACCGCTGCCAGGGGAGTGGGGACAGGGACCTGCGAGTACCCAGGGAAAAGGATTTAAAGAAATTCACCACCTGCATGCCAACACACTCCTACCCCGGGGTGTACCATGCTCTGCTTCTGCCTCAGCTTCTTCAAATGCTGGCTTCAGCTTCACAGCCTTCCCCCTCTTGCTGCTGGAACAAGAAAGGTTGTTGAAGGGAGTGGCAGCAATTTTTTCACAGTGGCTTTCCACGCCAGGGTTGCTTTGCTAAACAACAACCACGAGTTGCTACAGCAGTGACTGCTCTTAGCCTCTGTTCTGCACTTCTGTTCTCCAGCCATGCCCACCACATCCCC
This sequence comes from Opisthocomus hoazin, assembly GCF_030867145.1. Classification (NCBI taxonomy): domain Eukaryota; kingdom Metazoa; phylum Chordata; class Aves; order Opisthocomiformes; family Opisthocomidae; genus Opisthocomus; species Opisthocomus hoazin. The sequence goes on along the minus strand of NC_134419.1, from coordinate 593,438 downwards.
GCAATCGCATTCAAGCGGTTCTTCAGATACACTACACATATCATTTTCTCTCCAGGAGCCCTGATGGCTTTGCAAGTTAATTAAAATAGAACTTCAAAGGCCTTTTGTAAGAGATTATATTATCTTTCGTTTCATGACATCTGTTAAAATTTACAACTAAGGATGTCATTTTTGGTGAAAAACATGTTGTTTCACACCCAGTCCATTTATTGGTGTATTTATTTAGTGACAGTGTCTCATTTATAAGAAACATGCAAAAGCAATCATTAATCATACTTTTGTCACAACGCAGCTTCCACAGCAGTTAACCAAAAGTCACAAAGCTGCTCGAACGTGGGTGTTCTGAGAACCGTCAATGAAACCTCACAAACAAAGCTGACAGTCACCTCTTTTTTCAAAGTGTAGCTGAGATTTGGTAAAGAAAGCAAAAAAAAGAATTGGCAAATTAGACACTGGAGTTATTTGGGAAATATACAGCACTATTGGCCTATCGGGATGAGAAAGAAAAGTAAATCAAAACCAGTCAGTGCGGTCAGGATTTTCAGCGTATCAGAACATTTCGGGGATAAACTAAAAAGTGTTTTTATGTCACTGACAGAGCTCACGGGCTGCGTCGTAGCAGCAGTCTGACGCATTCCTGCTCTGGTGGGACACCAGCGGTCCCAGCCCCAGACAGCCCTGTTCCGCAGTGTCCCCGTGCTCACTCGAGCAGACAGGCATTGCCTCCAAGGTCTGTCCCACCCTCCCGCGCCGCTGCCTCTGCCCGGAGCCCTCCAGAGCGACCTGCACGGGCTGGAGAGGTGGGCCCGGGCAAACCTCAGGAGGTTCAACATGGCCAAGCGCAAGGTCCTGCCCCTTGGTCGGGGCGATCCCAAGCACGAACCCAGGCCGGGCGGAGAGCGGACTGGGAGCGGCCAGAGCACAGGGATGCTGCTGTGATGAGGCCCTTCGGGCACAGTGGAAGGTCAGAATTCTGTGAAGTTTCTCCTCGTTTCTCCCCGCCATGCCCTCGAGGGCTCCTCTGGGTTGGCTGTATCCCCTGGATGCTGCCTCCCTTCCTCCTTGCTTCCCCCCGCTTCTGCACCCTCCCTCCTGGGCTCAGCTCCCAGCCGCCCGTCGGCAGCGGGACTGCTCTCCCAGGGCTGCTCTGCTCCTCCACCGTCCCCATCCCGGGGGAGCCGATGGCTCCATCCCGCTGGCCGGGCAAGCGGGGTTCTCCTCCCCCTCGGCCTCTGCCTTGCCTTGGTCTCCTCCTCCGCAGGAGAGGACCCAGAGGAGTCCCCAGCTTCTTTCTCATTCTTCCTAAATGGGACCCTGCTCAGCTTGAAGGACTTCTTAAACGAGAAGGATGTCCCTGGGGGCTGCGGCACCTTCTGGCTTCACATCGACCCCTCTGGCGGGGGGACGGGGTCGATGGCGTCCCCGCCGCCCGCTCGCCCGTGCTCTCCCCGTGAGGGTCCAGCCGCGCCGGTCCCACTCCGGCAGCCACGGCGCAGCAGTGGGGACCAGGCAGCAGCGCAAACAGAGCGTCCGCTCCAGCTGAACACCTCACGGCTGCTTGCCCGGTTTCTGCAGACAGTCTGTGCACTCTGTTATCAGAATAGCTGCAGAAAAGCTTTCATGCTATTGCACATAACTCCTTTTAAAGAAGTATGTTCTGCCTTGTTCCATGCTGTAATCACAGCTTCAAAATGCTGGCATAATCTTTGGAAGCACAACATGTCTGTTCATTTGATTTCCAATTTGCCTTAATGATCATTCCACGCCACGGAAAAGGACTCTGGACATGGGACAGTCTACGCAAGTAAGCTGTGAGCAACCTGGACAGGAGTTAATTCTGGTATGTCACAATGCTGGGCTCCTCTCTCTGTGGACCTCAGCATCTCAAAGAACAACATCCCCTTCCATGGGCAAAGACCTCCCGGCGCTGCGCTGCCACGGGCACCCCCAGCTTGCAGGGTCTGGCACGGGGGCTGACGGCGCGGAGGTGGCGGTGGGGCTGCCCTCTCCCCCCGCGCCCGCCCCGACGGGTCTGCCGAGGAGCGACGTGTGCCGGGGAGCTCTACACCAACCACGGTCCGGCCGCTGTTCGCTTTGGGCCGTACTCTTCACGTTTTGGGGTCGTTTCTTTGCATGCTCACCTGCTCCTCGCAGGACTCCACTCCTCTGGCCACCTTCAGAGAGTGCACCGTCCTGCTTCTCGCCTGGGCTGAGAATTAACCTGTTCTGGCGTTGCCATTCAGGCTGACATGGCTGCCCACTCTGAGATATAGGCATGAAGGTCATTCTACGTGCACGTGATTAATGGACTAATGTCTTTCCCGAGTTCTTCTCCACGCTCTAATGAATATACTCAGTATTCGGCATGGACCTAGAGGGTATGCAGCTCAGCTGATAAAACCCGTCTTGCAAAAATCAATGAAAGATGAAAAGACCAGTGTCCATTACCAGAAGGGTCAGATGCAGCGCATCATCTTCACAACAACGCAGCAGTACTAGTTTGTAAAGTACCATTTTGTATCTGCAGATTGCTGTTTATTAAACAGCAACAAATAACAAAAAAACCTTTGTGTCTGGACTGTGCTGCAGCAAACTAGAAATTGTCCCTGTCAGCCATTGATTTAAAGGTGAAAGAACTCAACTAATCCAAAATCCTCCATTACTGTGGGTTTTTTTTTTTAATATTAAGCATTACCTCTGCATTTTGGAGAATACAGACTTTGAAACACAAAACTCAACTGACTTACAGAGACTTGCAGAGAGCAGGGTGTCCGGGTAGTAGAACAAAGACCAGGTGGCAGTTCCACAAGATCATTCTTCTAAAATGTCTGGTCAGCAGCAGGGACTGCTCCCAACACCCTTAGGATTTCGAGAGAATTCCCTGGAGTCGGGGGGAGCAACTCAAACCTTGGTTGGGGCTGGCTGCCTCAGGTGACCAGCCTCTATCACCAGGTATAGAGTTCTTCTTCGTAAGTGCAGAGGAAGAATCCAGAGGAGGCTGAAAAAAACCCATAATTCCCTGGCGGCTTTGGTGGCAAACTCTGCAGCAGGATCACAAAGGTGGCTGGTGTGAGAGGACAAGAGCAAAGTCACCTGCGAGAGACCTGGGCTGCGGCCAGGCCACAGTGGGTACGTCAGACCTTAACCAGGGCTGTCCAGGGCATGGCTGGAAGGAGAGGAGCTCCAGCCTTCGTCCTGCCCCGGGTCTAACACTGCCTTCGGCCGCAGAATACAGTTCACATTGAGCGCAGACGCAATCGTCACTCTTTTTCCTAAAAAGCTAAATATATTAGCTGTGTTACAAGTGACTCTCGGGAAAGCAGTAAAGAGTCATGCTAGTGCTGCAAAAATGTCCTACACCTCCCATTTTAAAAGGCTGTCTTCAATCTCTCACACTTTGATTCCCAAACTTTTGTGCTTTTTAAATGTGTAGCAGTGAGAAAACAACAAAGGTCATCTTAAAAAAAGGGCTTAAAACTGAAAATAGGTTAGATCACCGATATTCTGAAGTACAAATACAGACAGCACCAGATTGCCTAGGCTACCTACACCAACCTCCACACATCACAAACCTCAGATGGCCTCAAACTAGCCAGATCCAGTTGAAAAACATTACAAAAGCATAATTCTACTTTAGCTATTTTTTGCTAAACTGGCTGGGATATTAACAGTCTCAAATACTTTGAGCTCACTGTAGATAAGGGACTTTTTGCATTAGGACACGGGGTGATTTGATACATAACTTTCCTTGACTATCTTTCCGCACTCTGCACAATGCTGCAAACACAAGATATGCCAAGCAGCACACAGCTACAGCAATTTTTTGGAATTTCTCTTGTATACTACTGTGAAGTGAATTGCGACATCTTTTGAAGTAAAACCCTCTTGCAGAAATAAAGCTGACGCCTAAAGAAGGAGGATGGTGGTATTACATTAGTTCAGCATGGCACAATATTCTTTCCTAGAAAATGGCATTTAGCAAACCTTGTATTTGCTTTGTTGTATTAGAGAAGACAGAAATCCAATAACATCCTCACATTCTCATAATCTGTTGCAAAGTGCATATATCTGTGTGATAATAGCTTGGGTTAGAAACAAATATCTCAACATCTGGAATTATGTTGGAAATTAACACCGCTGAATGTGAAAGAGGACCACTGCCAAACTACAACAGCAGCACAGGTTTTGATTCATCTTGATCTCAAACTTGTCATTATCTCTGTGTAAATGAGAGAGTATCCCTACTCTCTATTGTCTTCATTAATCATTAGTACAAGGATGACCAAACACCTCAACATCTTTTGTGTAATTCTTACAGAACTCATTCCCACTTGACCCTTCCACATGACCCACTAGAAACAAAGGCCAGAGACACAACCATGGTCATTGCTCGATCCATCCACCATCAGTGACCTGCTTTGGTCTCGTGTATGTTGTATTCTTCATAAAATCCATAACTAAAAACCTTCCATGACCTTCATTTGTGGCACGTGACCAGAGCAAGGAATTAGGAAGTGGGGCACCATCTTTGAAATGGTCTTTGCCCCTTCCTCCCTAATTTGCAACACTCAGAACCAACCTTCCCTACAGGACTGCTTATACACGCTCTCAGAGCGCCTCGTCAATGACCAAACATGCTATTAGAAGAATGACAAGCTCCTAGCGTAACCTGGCAGGGCAAAGAACCGTTCTCATGTAGTGCTCCAAGAGTGCAAACAATAACAACAGCCTCCACAGCATCGCCCAAATGTAAGGCAGTTTGTTTTGCAGTTTGCCCGAAATACCTTCAACCCGCAGTAAATTGTTGTGAATCAAGGGCTTTCATTCAGTCTTCCTGTCAAATTCGGTTTTATCACACCTACTGGAGATGGTTCATGCATTCGTAAATGTGGAAATGCATCATTAAGATGAGATGCCTTGGCAAAAAGTCAGTCATTACATGCAGGTAGTAGATCTACTGAACAACTAATGCCATGGTGCAAGGCTTGCCAGGACATTCTCACCTTCTTCCTTCCGCAAAGTGCCTCTGGGGGCAGCGGGAGCTGCTCACGCCACGATGCTTTGTAGAATCAAATCACCATCTCTGCAGTCTAGGGCAAAATATATCCAAATCAAAGGGCATCCGCAGCAATAATATCAACTATGACAAGGCAAGTATGAACCGGGTCTCACAGATAAAGACTTTTTGACTTTTTAAGATGTTCAATTGAACATTTAAAAGGTTTAGTCTCATATCGGGTCTAGAAAGCACCCTGGGGGCAGGCTTAAGTAACTACGCCATTAGGCAGTGAGCTGCAAATTGCCTATTAAGTCTGACTGAAACTGTAAAATTGCTTTTCACAATGCAAATTAATGTAAATAAGAACAATTGGTTACACATATCACAGACTATCAAATTGACGATAGATGATGCATACTGTTTTTTCCCCCTGAATTAGCATTGCTTTAAAGTTAAATTTAGTGCGTGTTTAAGAGGTCTGGATGCTCCTATGATAAATTCTACCAGTGCATTATAAACTGCGCGCACGTCAGGATGTATATCCTCTGTTACATGAAATATAAACCTCCTCTTAGGCGAGTCTGTGATACTTTCTTTGCAGCCTAACAGAAACACCACAAAGCAAGCCATTCACTCAGCAACATATTCAGCCGCATCCTAACCTCATTCAGAAGAGGGAGATTATGAATCAGTTACAAAGCCATTAGGACGGCAGGAGCAAAGCTGCGCGTTTCACAAGCATCGACAAATGATCAAAGCCCCCACGTCGAGCCTTTGGGCTCCACTCCGTCACTAGCAGCAGCTAACACTGACATCGCCAGGAGCTTTCGCTGGGCATCCTGTTTTTTAAATTAGTTTCCCAACACAACGCAAACCGGAACGGTCACCTTCCCTGCCTCATCTCGGGTCGAGCGGAGCGGCCGCACACAGGCACGGCCAACTCCACTGCTTGGGCTAAGGTCCATGTCAAGTGACGGGCACTCGCGGTCCTGGCAGTCTACTTCTACTCCCCAAATTCATCTTTCAGGAAAGCTGCTGGCAGCCAGGGGCAGAGGCACCGTGACAGTCAGAGCCGAGTTCTCCTGTTCAGTGGTGGGGGCTGCTCGTATCAGAGATTTTGCTCATCGTTATTAAAATACGTTCTCTGACTTTTTACTTTCCCATGAGCTACAGAGATGACTGCCATAGGTCTGTTACAGACTCCTGCATAAACCAGACTCCCTGCCAGCTCCCCAGCATTACCGCTTACCTTGGTGCGGGACGCAAAGCCGTGACCCAGGCACAGGTAAGCGCAGCGCCGGGTGACGGCCGCCCACCTCCCACGTGCGGGAGGCGACGCGCCGGCCGCGGTGCCGCGGGTGCCCCGTGCCACGGCCGCTCCGCGTGGCCAGCCCAGCCCGGAGCAGGACGCGGGCAGTGGGCTGACCCCCGGGGCCATGCCCCGCTCCCCCGGGAAACGGGCAGAGGAACCTCGCGGAGGAAAGCCGGGACCCTCTCGGCACACATTCGCAGGCCTGGGCTCTCAGGAGGAAACAGTGGACGTCACCAGACCCACGAGGGAAACCAGGAGGGCTGGAAACTCGGCCCGTGCCTTGCACAGCCGCGGGCAAGGGTGATGCACATATCGATGCGCCCACTGCTGTGATTTCACGCCGTGATCATCCCCTTCCTCCACCGCCATGCTGCTGTGTTTTCTGCAGCATTTTCTTCTCTTTTTCTGTCATTTTAATTGCTGTTTTAAAGAACAGTATTTGGAAAAAGTCTAGTACAAGGTGCACAGGTCAAACAAACAGCATGTTTGCTTATCTTTCAGAGTAATAAATTTTAAGGGAAAAAAATAATTAGCCACAAGCTGGGACTGTTTTCCTTCAGTCTTGGAGACCTTTCAGTGGCAGGCAGCTTTCTGTGTCTCCCTCTCATTAACATATTGGTAGATATAGATTAATTAGACAAAAAAAACCTCACACCAAATTTGAAAACATTGACCTATATTTTAGGTTGGCTGTCTCAGTGTCCTCTGGGGTTTGTTCAGGTCTTGCTGTGTTTGGCTCTGCTGAATGCATTAGAATCTTTTTATATCACATTGCTCACTATCTGGGACAAAACACGAAAAGATTTTCATCCCTGTATCAGCCAAGCCGCCCTTCTTTTCCTACAACACTATGGCTTTAATTGCTGCGTTATAGATAAAGGCTTCATTTAAATCAACCGCCGCTGACAAGTATCCCACCAGAAGACAACATGGCATCGCCTACGCTGTACTCAGCAGCCCCCCTCCAGGGCCAGTCCCCGGGAACGGCCGGAGGCTCGATGGCGATGGATGGCAGGGACCCGCGGGCTCCACCACGGCCCCCGTGCCACGCACGGCCACAGCTGCCCCCGGCATGGGGGGACCAGGGTCACTCGGTCGCGGCACCTCCCCAGCGCCCTTCCGCCACCTCCAGACGCCAGCTTGCCTGGGACCGGCCCATCCGCACCTCCAGCACGCCCTGCTGCCCTCCGGTATCTTCAGCACTTTGATGGTTACGGAGCTACGCCTGCAGAGGCCACCCCAGCGGGCGCTGCTCCTGAAGCAGGGCTGGAAGCAGGTCCGAGCACCTCCTGCTCCCCACCGCCGCCAGCCCCGCTGCTGGCAGGGCCCCTGCCAGCGCCCGGCCCCACGGTCCCACCCGACCGGCGCTGGCTGCCACCACCAGCTTTTCAGCTTCCCCCAGCCCTCGTGTGACTCGTGCTGCTACAAACAGCGCTCGGATCGGCTTCTGGGGAGGGTGGAGAACAGCCTTCCCTCCTCGCAGGGTCACCCCGTCCTCCCCCATGGGAAAATCAATAGCCCAGAAATTAAAAAGCGTCTGGATCCATAGCGCTTCCACCGCCCCAGGTCTCAGCTGTGATCTTCTTTACAGTCAAGCAATAACTCGCTGGAAGCTGTTGTTGTACTCTGTATCTGAATATATTTCTTCAATAATAGTGTTCAGCATATGCACCTGGTCTGAAAACCTGTATTACCTGACAACAAAGTACAAAATGCATTCTGAAAACCACCAAATTTGAATGTTAAAAGTCTGTTTTCTAAGCATCATGGCATTCCCTGTACAACGCTAATGGCAGAATACAAGACTTTATGATACTGTTCTAACAGACACAGTTATTTATCAGGATTTTTGAAATGCTGGAAACAGGATCCCTATGCACATAAAATCACAGTGATTTATTTTAATGCATTTTGTAAGTAAATTCTTAACAGATGGATGGAGCACCAGCAGGGTAACACAAGGGAGTCAGCAGGTGGACAGAGAAGCCAAGAATGGACTGGCACTGATCAGATTATCAAATCCAAATACCTTGAGACAAGCACAAGCTGCCCACAAAATAGGCTGGCGCTGACCAGATAAACAAGCAAAAACCGCGCGGAGCTGCAGACTTTCCACAGCTTCCTTTTCCAGACCCAGGGCTCCTTCCCGGGGGCGAAGGCACTGCCACAGAGACACCCGGCAGCCACCCCCCCCACACCCGAGGCTGATGAGGCCACGCAATGGGACACCAAGTGCTGGTAGCTCCCAGGACTCGCGGCAGGAATTCGCTGCCTCTCACACGGCACCGACACACGCCCAGTCTCTTTGGCACTATTCTATCTGCACACATCTACACGCGTTTTCAGAGCTCCCCATTGCTAACGTGTCCTCATAAATGCTCTTGCCAGAGGAAATCAGAATTGAACTATCAGGCTGTCGTTCAGTTGTTACAAATAATCCTTGTAATTTTGCCCAAATAAAAAACTGGGTTTTAGAACAGCAGTAAAGCTAATGACCAGATAAGCCTTTGTCCTCTCTTGCCTTCTGACTTCACCTGTCCTGTTTCACCCTTGCGCTGACTTCTCTGACTGTCCGTGCCTGGCATGCAGCTCTTGCCTCGGTCCAGCTGCCACTTCAGAGGTGGGGCTTCGTCACAGTCCATACCAGCATCACCACGGGACGGCACTTCCACTGGTCTGCAGGGCTGGCCAGGATTCAGCTCTTGGCTGCTGGAGAAGGTGAGGGATTTGAAGTACATTCCTGACCTTCAGCCTCCACTCACAACAATCAACTTGGGCTTGTTTAGCTAAGGTTATTCCACGCACACATTATACCACAACTCGTAACAGGTCTCTCCACCACTTTCATTGCCTTATCTTCCCATTTCCCTACTGAAAAAAATCATTTTCATCCTCCCTGTAACATTATCTTTAAAGAATGAGGGAATACTAACTCTGGCTCCAGACCAGCAGAGCTCTTGCCCACGCACTTGGCTCTTGCCACGGATCCTGGCCCACTGGGCTCAGAGAGGGATTCAATGCACATAAGGCACAGCGAGGGCCTTACTGAGAAACCGAGACAGAAAATTCACAGTGTTAAGTGCTCAGAAGAAGGAGACTCAAAACCTGCAGAAGAAATCAATCCTTCCAGGTCTCTTTTCCACTGTAATGATCGTAGGTGTTGATGTAACAATTACAAAAAGAACCTTTCCATAAAAACTTGTAGCATGTATGTCAGTAGTACCTTTTAACACGATCAGTCTGAGGGACCGTCAATGTGTGCCTTTCCGCTTGTTACTTCACATCTTTCTACACGTCTCTTGACAGGCCCTTCTACAGTCGAAAGGATTGCTTATGGGGTTTCAGAGGAAGAGGAGCTTTGACTGGTGAAACCAAAACCCTAACCACAACTGAGGGTGTGGTATCTTTTTCTTACCCTTGAAAACAACACATTTCCAGAGACTATTATATCCACATTGCACGTCTGCAAAAAGCCAAGGAGTTATGCTTGTTCAAAGAGGGAAGTGCCTCATGTATTAAAATGTAAGTGAGAAAACCTTTTGCTATCTTATAAACATTTCCTGGATTAAGCCCTGCCTGGTCCCTTGCTGTTCTGAAAGCAGTTGCACAGTTTAATAGCATCTAGATGGGATTACTGTAATTCCTTCTTTGCCGTTCTGCCAGCATCACCATCGAGAAGCTGCATTCTGCGCTCAGCGCCGCAGCTCGAACCACCTCAGAGCGGGCCCGTGGCGAGGCTTCGCCACCCCAGCCTCCCCTCACCACAGCACAGCCTTCCCCTCAAGCTTTCCAGACAGAAAGCAGCTCGAGAATAGATTGCTGAAGTGAATTTTTAGCTACGCACTAAGATCATTAAGGTCTCATCTTGCAGTCCGATGAGAATCATTAAATACACGTGAAGTCAGCTAAGACTGAGTGCCTCGTTTCATTAGTACTTAACTATTGTTCGCCATAAATCTCGCAGGAGATACTCTGGACAGTGTGCTTCACCCTTGTATTCTGCAGGTTTACTGCTGTCCTGTGACTCCTTCTCCCAGAGCTCCTTTCCTGTGTTTGCTTCATTTTACTCTTTCAACAGAAAAATTTGCCTCAGCTGCCTAAAGCGTAGTTTTCAGCCACAGTCTACTTAATACTTTAAATGTGATTGTGGCAATGTTCTTTGAGTGGCAATACAAATAAACAAACCAACACCTTGTAAGGGTTGGTGCAAGGACTGATCCTTCCCCTTGGCTGAGTGTTCTACACATTCATGTGTTGACTTCATTCTCAGCGATCAAAGCACATACTGGCTTCTGGATACAGTACCGATACATGTAAACTGAGATGTGCCTAACAAGCCAAAATATTGCTGCTCAAGATTTCCAGAAATGACCGACTGCTTTGTGTGGTCAGCTGGCAACTTTTTCAGCATGTCATTTCTCAGTATATTATTTTATCTTTTATTTTTTTTAGAAATGGACGCTCTCAAAATAACTATTCCTTTAAAAAAATTTTGGCTGCACTCTTTGTGCAAGCCAAATTCACTGAATATGAAACATGAGAAAATGCCACCGCCAGCCTTAACACAAAACAAATGACAAGCCCAGACACAGTGAAGCTGTGAGAACCAACAGGTCCTTCGGCACCCAGGCCACAACAACAGGGCCCAGCGTATCTGCACACTCACTGCAGACAACCTCGGCAGGGCTGTTCTGGCAGTCTTGCTGGTGAGACGATGCAAAGGAGGCAAGATCTGCAGGGAGGAATAACGTATTTTAGTAAGTCAATGAATAATTGACTTGTGGTACAGCTGGAAAAAATGCACGCAACTCCTACCCGAGAACTGAAACTGAAGCTGTAGATGCTATTGACTGTCATCATTTATGACAAAAACTGAAGTTCTAATGAAGACCTGAGGTCAGTCTCAATCTGCCACTAATACCTGTAGGCAAAATAATGCCTCGTGTTACTTTACTGCTGTTTAAGTGTTTTAAGAGCACCCAGCTGGAACACCCAATGCCTAGTTAATATCCAGACACCAGGTATTTTGCTGCCTGAAGTCTTACCAGTGAACTGAGAAACCAAAGCTTAATCTAGTGGACAGCTCAAGGCAAAAAAAAGAGCACTTTGCTGTCCTTATCCCCAGGGTCCTAACAGGAATAGAACCTAGCTCTGTGGGCTTGCCACCGTGGCCGAGCTACAGCTAACGCTCCGCAGCCGCACATCTACCACAATAAGTGATATTATCCAGGCCTGAGTTTATCAACATCAGCTTAACTTCACGCTGAGGATTTGTTCCTGGATTATACCCACCCAACTAATTAAGATCACAGTCTGGCCAGAGAACTTGGATGAGCATGGTGAGGGAAAAATAACTCCTCAGACAATGTGTCCACACTTCTAATCTCTTGGCCAACATCTCCAATTTCCTTTCATGTCTGGTGGAAATAAGCAGAAAACACAACGTAATTCTGAGTGGGTAAATACATCTGTCATACTGTGTTAAGCAGCATCTTCTTTTTCAAATTTAGTTTATATTTCCTTGAAAAATCCCCCAAAAGTGAGATTCCTGGCAGCTATTGCCACTCGAACCTGCCGCCCAGCCTGTGCCTGACTGAGACTCGTTCATACGCCTCTGATGGGTGAGAGTCAGCAGCATCTGTGCCGGGCGGGTCCTGGGTGCCGAGCGACTGCGCCGGCTCTGGCGGGTGCTGCTGGCCACGGCTCTGCAGAACGGGCGAGCCACCGAGCCAGAAGGCTACCGAGACAGTGTCTGTCAGTACCCCAGCTAATCTTTTACGGGCGATGGGAGCTGGGTAACTCTGCGAAGATGTAATAAGAGCCTCGGTCTGGAATGAAGTTCAGAATCAGGATATGACATTGTCTCAAACTGAAGAACTGAGCCTAGGTGTTCCTCCTCCCCCAAGACGCTCTAGCAGAAGGCCTGCTCCTGTTTTCTTCCCTCCTCCTTCCCCTCTGCCAGGTGTCCCAGGTCTCATACCCCAGGGCTGAACAGAAATTGATCTCACAAGCCCAAAGTTCGGCCTCTATTCTGAATTTTTCCTTTTAAGCCCTGGCTTTAATTTGCCAGCGTGGCATTCCACAGGCGATGGAGTGGATTTCTGTGTCCGAGTCTGCAGCCACCATCCTCGCAACGCTTGTGTCCCAAGGACAGCAGGAGCAGTGTGACTGTTCGAGAACCCATGCTGGACACCCAGGGCAAAAGCTCTGACCAAAGACTACAGGCAGAAGCAAGGACAACGTGAGCACTTGCATCTGATTAAATCAAAATCCTTCCCCAGCAGCCTGTCACCTAGTCGAAACAAGGCACTGATCCAGCGTTTGACCCTACCCCTTTTTCAGCACCAGAGTAGTTCTATTAAACGTGCACTTCAGTGTTTTGCTGGACCAGCCCTTCCCAGCCCGACCTCTCTGTGGCTCCAGGAACGTGGTCAGGTCGTATGCAGGGAAAAGAGCTCCCTCAGTCAGGGCTCAGGAGCGGCCACAGAAAGCAGCATTCAGCTTGCGTGCAGTGCAGGGGAACCTAGATGGCATAAAGCGAAAAGTTAATCAGCTGTGCTAGATGAGATGCCAGGAGAAAAGTTCCTCCCGGCACACGTGCTGGACCTGCGGCGAAGCAGGAGCACCCGCAGGAGGGCTGCACCACGTGTCTGAGGCCAGCAGCCCGTCACTCCGGCCAGCCTCAGAGACACATCTGCTGGGAACACAGCTGGTAATGGGCTAGAGGTAAACTGGTTGATAATGGGCACCCTAGGGAACCACCCCTTACCAAAAAAGGAAGAAAAAATAATAATAAAAGAAACCTCTGTAACCACTGTAATGGGCAAAAGCACACCAGGAACCAGCAGGAAAGCAATCCCCACGTACGTGCTGTCACTGCACTTCCTCTGCGTTTTGCAACAGACCATTTAAAAGGTCAAATAAAAAGACTTTGTTTGCAACGTGGAAGGCCATGGCTCGAACACACGCTGCACAGCGATGTGCCATCGCCAAGCGGTGCCTCGGCAGCTGCCCTGCCAGGCTGACGGCAACGTAACTCACACGGCCGCGCAAAGCCTGGCCGGCAGCCGGCTGCCTGCGGGCGAGCGAAGGCCCACGCGGAAGAGAGGACGCTCCCCAGGGAGAGAGACTGCATCGGCTGTTCACAGCCGTGGCCACCTAAAGCGGGTGGCCGTAAGCACAGGCGGGCACAAACGCAGGTTTCACGCGACGCAGGACAGGCACAGGAACCACCTCGCCACGGCCAGCAACGGCCTGACAGCTGCCTGGGCACAAAGAGAGCCAGAAGCCCCCTCCCACCCTGAACTTGAACAATCCCTCCGGCTGGAGAAGTGGAGGGTCTCTGAGCAGGCCTTTGCTGGCAGACGACGATGGACCCCGCAGAGAGAGGAGCGCACGGCCGGGTTTCCCGGCTGCCGCCCCAGCAGCACCGCGGGGGAGCACCGGGGTCAGCAGGCACCCCCGAGCCCTGGGCGCTGGGGTCACGGGGGCTCCCCTTCCTTCCTTCCTTCCTTCTCCACTGCCGACCAAGGCAGCCGTCAGGCCAGCTGCCACGGCGTCTTACAGAGACCGAGGAAAGTGTTCCCACCTAGCTGAGGATGTGGCACGCCCGTAATTTGGCAGAACAAGAACGGATTGAAGAGAGATGCTAAAACAGCTGGCTAGGTTTACGTGCAAGCCGTCAGTGGCAGATTGCCGCTCCCTGGCCTCACGGTTGCTCTGTCTCATATCTCCCATCACTCCTGTGTGATACGGAGCTTTCAAGCACTACCCCAAAATCTAGGCTAGATAAATACACCTGCTTGCTTAGTCACCACCAGCGAAGATTCCTCAGGTTCCTCAGACAGCAGTATCAGACAATATCTTAGCATAATTCACAAACTTCTGACAAAGATTTAATATTATATGAGTACAAATGAGTCTAGAAAAATAAAATAAAGGCTAACAAGCCACCTGCTTCATGACACAAACTTCATAAATGTCATGAAGTTTTATGCTCTCATAAAATAGTGCAATGGAAAAAAACTTCCATTATTTCACTGCAAGAGGCAAAAGCTTTCACGGCACTTGCCAGGACTTGTTCAGCGAAACACAAAAATAAGCACACAGAAACATACTGAGAAGAAGGACAAGGCAGTAAAATTCCCCAGAAAGCAGGCTTGTAATTGAGGCTCACCAGCATGTCTTTGCATGATGGTGCTCTCACAGCGCAGTCTTTGACTGCAAGATTTCTGGGACACAGACTGTGTCATCCTCCCTCCTAATAACGATTCACGGTTTTTACCACCGAATTTATCCTAGCCTGAGCAAGAATCAGGAGGGACTTCTTGTGAGGAGGGAGAAAACGACAGTAACGCATTTCTTTCGCAGACAGAGAAACTGAAGCCCAGCTGGGGCGCAGCGAGGAAGGAAACCCAGCCGACTGTCCGCTTCATCCCAGTAACAACTGCGACACAAACACTGACACTAGAGCACAGCCCAGACCACTCGCCGCCTTTGCTGTCCACCAGTCTGCGCGTTGCTGTGCCCGCAGTCAGCTCCCGCAAAAGCCAACCAGGGAACAGCACTGCAAGACACCAAACTATTAGTGGTTTGTCCCCATGTTCTGCAATGTTTGGAAATTTTCTGTTTAAACGTTTCTGCTCACAATGCCATTTATACAAACAATGGGAAATGTGCAAAGTCTGAAAAAATTAGGCTGCAGAAAAATAAAAATTAAACAAAACAATTCCATAAGGTGCAAGTATCCTGTTTTGAATATGTACAGTCAAGAGAGCACATCAATCTTTCATTTCAACATTATTTTTTAACTTCATTTCACATCTGTCTCAACTGCTTCATTCTCATTGTTTCAGAGAAAACAAAGGGAAAAAGGTGTGCACCTCGGAACCCCTCGCAGAGCAGACTATGGAGACGAACACGTCCTTTCCGAAGGAGCGCCGGTCCCCTGGCCGTGCCCAGCAGCGCCGGCTGCCCTGGTGCCTGTGCCGGGCCCGGCCAGCACCGCTGCCCCAGCGCGCGGCTGCCAGCAGCGCCAGGCTCCCGCCGGCTCCGCGGTGCTCTGCCCAGCCCCAGGCACCCCAGAGACACATTTCCAGTAACATTCTTCAGTGGGCTTCCCTTTCATCAGCACCACGAACCCCAAAATGCGGCCCGCTCTTAGCACGGGCTCCTTCTCAAAAGCCTCTCTGCAGGGCAGAAGCAGAAGAGCCATCCTGCGGGCCGGTCACTCGGGTGTCTGCAACGGAGAATTCCCGCCCAGAAATTGTGGAAGCTTGTGGAAGCTTCTAAGCTGTCTGCAAACATCAAGGACAGTCCCGCAGAGCACAGATTAACAGGGGTGATGCAAGCAAAACCGTCAGGGGATGCAGAATCAACGCAGCAGCCATGGAGCAATGCCGTCTACCCTGTTAAGGTAGGCAGTGTGTCCCGTACGCATAAATTACTGGGATTAAAACAAGAAAGAGTGTATACACACCAGGCATCTGAAAGGCTGTGTATTAGCTATCCTTTGCAGCACACTTGCCAACAGGAGGTTTTACTGCACTGTCTTTGCTATTGCAAACTTCTTGACTAGAGGTGCTTCAAGAAACAACAACAAAAATCCCAAAACCACAGCTTGTTAGTCCTAACGCTTTACTTACAATCCTCTTCAGGCATCTGCTGCCATTGGTTCCCTGAGGTCCATCCAGCGCAGCTCCCCGCGTGAATTACTGAAGGAGGGCCAAGGGAACGCTCTGCCCTACCCAGCAGGTAAGCAGCTGGCATCACACCTTCCAAACCCTTGTGGGACCTTCAGGTCTTCAGATCAGCAAATATCGGGCAACTTTCCACACAGCCGAGAAGGGAAATGGGCAAGTTGCACGTCCACTGCACACAAACAACTGTGATGGGGTTTGGAATTTACGGAATATTTCAATCCCAGCTCCCAGGATTCAGCATCCTGTGTCAGCAATAATGACCAAAACTACTGAAAGTCATTAAAGAACTTACTAATCAGCCTCTTAATTGAGGCTATCTGCTTCCCATTACACAGAGACAAATTAAGCAGGTTAAAACAGTTCCCAGCAAACATCTGCTGAAGCAAGTAAAAATTAATGATAAATAAAACTGAGTTCCCTTTGTGGTTGATATCTCTCCCATCTGTACCCATCAACACGCCATCATTACTCGTCAATCCAAACCAACTCTGGAGCACGTTCCCACCCTCTCACAACATCTTCCCAACAGCCTTTTAACCAAAGGTGAACGTAAACCGAAACGCTCTTCTGCCCCGCTGGAAGGTGTTCACTCGTCCACCTGCAGACGGTGAAATACCTGCCGGGCCCTCACAAACGCGGCGGGGAGGGAACCGCGCCCAAGCGTCACCACCGCGACGCTCCTTGTCCCCCCGCGACCCTTCCCTCTCCGTCCCCGCGGTGCCGATGACAGGCAGCACGCCGCGGATGGCCCGGCCTTCGCCGTGCTGCTCGCTGCGCCGGCGGTATACGGCAGCACAGGGGCTGCATCTTGCACTTGCCAGCTAGCTACCAGCAGCCAATAAATTTTTTTAAAGGGAAACAGTAAAATCCCAACTCTAGACCCACCGAGAAAGTGCTGGGAACCATCCACACTGCCTGCCTAAATGCTAATTGGCACACTGGAGAAATAGATGTAGTACACCATCTGGGCAGGTCTCCAGAGTCATTTCCGAGAGAGGTATGCTCAGCACCGCGCAGGGCTCCTCCCCGGCTCCGCGCTACCAGCGCCGCTCGACACGGCGCGCAGCACGGCTGCGCCCGCGCAGACAGCCACCGCCGTCCCTACCCTGGAGGCAGCTATCTCCAGACCTCAGTAAATTAGAGAGCCTCCTTGACACTGATAGACAAGTTGTCATGGAGCTATTTTTCTTTTTAATGGAGCTGCAGAGAGCCCTGCCTGCGTATCTGGCTCACGACAAACGGCCCGAGGTATTCACTTGCTCGCTCGCTCATTACGTTGCCCACCAACACCTTTGCTCCCAGCACTCGCATCGCCGTCGCTGCGTGGCGCCCGGCTCCCACGCTCCCCGCGGGCAGCAGCTGTTCCGACAGCCAAAAATTTCAAAGGGCACCAGGATCGGAGTCCTCCTACGACAGCTGCTCGGTCTCACCGGCAGCGACACAAACGCCGTCCCCACGCCCAGGAGGAACATCTCCGGCCCTCCCCACCACCAGGCACCCCGCAGCTCTCCCTCCCCGCCGCTGCAGCCCTGCCCCGCTCCCCAGCTCCGAGCGCGACGGCAGAGCCGGCCGAGGCTGCGCAGCCCCCGGGGCAAGCGACCCACTCGGGAACACGCCGCTGTCGTCCGTCACAAAATTTAAAGGCCTGGCTTCTGAGGGCT
The DNA here is from genome assembly GCF_030867145.1 of Opisthocomus hoazin. NCBI lineage: Eukaryota > Metazoa > Chordata > Aves > Opisthocomiformes > Opisthocomidae > Opisthocomus > Opisthocomus hoazin. The sequence goes on along the minus strand of NC_134419.1, from coordinate 575,765 downwards.
ATAAACACACGCTCATAACCACTCAGGCTTCCAAGCTACCTAGATGCCCAGCTTGAACTGAAGTGGGTGAAAATACTGATATTAATAAGAATTAAGTGCATTTCCAGAAAAAGTAAGCTTTGAGAAAATCTTAGTGGGCACCTAGCTGCACCTCTACGAGCTTATCATCTTTCAAACATCTCTCAGTGACAAGCAATGTCCGCCTTTGTTCAACGCACCCCTAGAAAAGCTCAGATAAAATTCCACAGAAGATGGCCAGGGAAAAGCTGCACTCGGAATTGAGTTGCATTAGCGAAGAGAAGCCAATGAGCTCGGAAGGTCGCTGACATCTCCTGGCCGCCAGCCCGCAGCCTGGTTTCGGAGCAGCGGGTGTGAGCAGCCCGGGCACTGTGCACAGGGCGGCCCACAAGTGTCAGCCAGAGCTCCCCTCTGCCGAGTGAGGCCGATTTATTCCACACGCAGACCGACAAATTGGGCATCGTACGGTTGGTTATTGCTGAAACAAGGTCATTTGAATCTCCCATCTATTGCAGAATTTTGGCATTTACATTTTAATAACAGTTTTCACCTCCCTTTCATGTTTTACATGTGCAGATGGATTTGACACATGCTACCAAATGCTTTTTTGTGAATGTAGTTTTCGGGGAGGGGCGTTTCTTCTCAAACAAGAAAGCTGTTCTATGAAATCTAATGCACGAGCTGTCTGTCCTCCAACTTCAGCAGTGCCAAGCTTCCAAGTAAGAGCCATCAGGAAGCTTTCAACCACACACATTCACGACAGAGCTTTTGCACCCAAAATGAAACAACCACCCGACGGATGCCCCAGACCCGGCAGGGCGAGGGCTGTGCGCCGGCACGGCCGACGGCGCTGGCAGCGGTCGTGCCTTGCTGATCAGCACGGCCGTGGGAGCAGGAGCCCACAGCCCGCGCTGCCCGGCCAGGCAGGGGACAGCAGTCCCGGGCAGAGCGCTCAGAGCTGCCTTGAATGGCACACCCTCGGCAGCTCAGCGGCAGGGACACCACTCACACGGGCTAGGCACAGCCCATCCCAGCGCCCTTCTCAAACCACGGAGCTCACATCAGAGACTTCCCAACAAAAGCAACCTGCCTCTAGCACTTCGGCACCTGAACCCAGGAATTACTGTTTTCAGTTATTGTGTTGCCCCAGCACATATGGCAATTCACAGAGGACAAGCGGATTTGCAAAACCAGCCTCAGCTCTCACAAACCCAACTCGGCAGCCCACGCTAGAAAAATCCTCGGCAACCTTGCGTAAACACACCTTCGGGCTGGCACTCAGATTGCACCGAGCTGAGCTCCTGCTTTTTGATCCTGGGAGAAGAGAGAGGAAAGTGCATGGGAAATACGATTTTTTTTATAGTTATATCACTGCTCTGGAGAGCTTCCTCAGAATCCATTATTAATGTCCAGATGGTGGTTTGGACAGTGTTGAGCCAAGGATGCAGGCACGTGGCTTTCGGCAGAGAAAAGCAGACCAGACCCTGGAGGTCTGCTGCAGAAGAGCTCTGAGCACCCACCGTCTCCGACTGAAAACACGTCGGGAACGGTGTTTTGGAGGCATTGCATGACCCCACTTACAAACAGGATTCAAGAGAAGAAAGAGGCAAATACATTTTTCCTTTCTTTTGATCGACCGCTAGCAGACTACTGGACTGACATCCTGCTGCTGGTTGTGTCCTGTCCTCTCCCTCCTCTCCCCACACCTTCCATGTGCAAGCAGGCATATTAGCTCACCTCAGACATCTCTCGGAGACATCCCAGCTTTCTCTGCACAGCTGAGACACAACACTTCCTAAAGAAAGAAGCTACTAGGGCATATAAAACAGGTCAAAATAGTAAGGAAAAAAAATACGTGGCAAAAATTCCCTAGTTAGAGATGCTGCTGGGTCTTATTATCGTCTCATCTTGAGACTTTTGTATTAACATATTACATGGAATATTGGATGAAAGATGTCATCAGCAGAAACAGTGAGGAAAATGAGAATAACATCAGAAAAACACAAAAGTAGGTAAGTTATCATAAAACTTAGCAAGTTGCAGCTTTAAAACATAAGTTTGATTTAATTTCTCCTGTTCTCCAGAGTCACAGGTCCCAAGCAGAGTCTCTGGTAACCAGCCAGTGAATGTACACCTTTGGAGGGCTGTGCAGAGCTGGCAATTCTCATAATAGCACACTTCTGAACCAGCATTTTAAAAGTTCTTTACTCTTAATTGTCCATATCACCACCTGCTATAACACGGGCACCGGGCAAACGTTTTTCAGATGGAAGCTGCTTGACAGACCTCTGGCTGGAGACACTCTACAGTGAACACCGAGGCCGTGAGATGTGATAAACACTCCTGCACCAGCAAGGCCTATGCACAAAACTTGCTCTTTCTCCTGATTCTGTTCCATCTTGTGCCACAGGCAGCTACGAGCACCTGATCTGTCCAAGTATCTGACACAAGCTCACAAAGAGCAGGAAAAGATCTGCACAAATATTTGGTTGTTAGGTTTGCCAGAAAAAGATGATAAAACGTTTGGAAAAAATTTGGCTACACATTTGTCCAAGACACATTTCTTCAGCCTTCACAGTGAAAATGCATGAGATGGAACTCGTCCGACTCACCTCCAGCACAACAGAGAAGTCGTCCCGCCTACCACAGACTGGTAAAAGAGGTCTTTGACTCCTTGCGGCCACCCCACTGGGATGAAATTGGCAGCCGTGATGTCTCTGTATCCACTACTTTTGATGGTTAAAAAAAAGTTAATTAGAACTTCTGAAACAACGAGACATCCAATTTTTCAAGTATGATTCATCCTGTGTCTGAACCAGTCTCCCGAGGGTCATTTTCATAGTAAATTAATCTTTGTAATGTCAGACTTAAATTATCAGCAGTGACACCATGACCACGGTGTCAGCAGCAGTGATGGCCTTGCTGCAGATAGGCGTGGTAGAGACACTGATGATATTGAGTCTGACAACATAAAAAATTAGCTTAAAATTAAAATAACTCCGACGACATCAAACGCAACAGAGGCTCATTCAGACCCTGACCATGTCTGCCTCTGGCCACAAGCTCTGTTGCTTCCTTTTTCCCGTCTGGAAATGATGGGGCTACCACCACTAGCCTTCTCCGCACAGTCCTTGAGCGGTGCTGCTGAAAAGTGCAAGGTACCTGGACGAAAGCCACATATTCCTGCCACTCCTAGCCAGTGGGGAGACCAGAGTTGTAGTGACTACTTCTAGCACCTTTCAGAGAGGGAGGAGATCTATGGGCAACCAACTAGCTGGTACCTCCCTACTGGACGTGCCTCGACCACATCACCTTCCAGTCACTCAACCATGGAAGAGATGGGACTTCACACTGCTGTAATTAAACAAGATTTTCTTCAGCTTGATTTTAAGCACTGAGTATTGCAGCAGATGTTCCTAAGCTATGTTTAGTTGTTAAACTCTAAGAGGTCATAATGTGCATTGGGGGTTAGGTAAATAAAATATAGCAAGTATCTGTTATAACTACTCAACAGCCTTTGACTTGGAGGCTGTAGTTCTCTTTTATAGAGTTTTAAGCCATTCACTGAATACATCCTGGAAGCAATTTTGTCTGCTGCCTGTTTGCAAGCAAGTCAGATAATATTTCATATTTTTCTTGGCAAGATGAACTTTAGGATTGGGTTCTAGCAAATACACTCTGGGATCTAAACCCTCATTTCATATGTCATCAAAACTCTCCAACGTTTGACCAAAATTTTCTTTTTTGGCAAGCACACTTGTCAGGAAATTCATTAGCCAGAATATGCAAAAAAATGAAGAAAAAAATCAATATTAGCACAGGCAGAGCAAATTCATTTGCTGACTAATGCAGGTATTGCTTGCCTTTTCTTTTACAGTCTCAGTTACCATTGGCCATATACAGGATGTGGCAACTGTTTAACCATATAACCTTTACCGTCACTTACAAACTGGGCTTAAACCATGGCCAGGCTCCACATTTCATTAAGCCTGGAGAGGCATTTTGCTGAAGAATCCAACAGTAACACTCATTAAAAACCAATATGACTGTTAAAAACAAGACGTGACTTATCTCCTTACGCATTTCCCCTCCACCTCACAGGCTGGGTTGGTCCTTCTGCCCCGGCACCCACCGCTCCGCACAGGCACCGGCACAGCCTGCCTCCGACGCACCCCAGGCTGGGGTTAGGGTTAAGGTTAGGGATCCCCAGGGTGGCCCAGCATGCCCCTGAGCTCCTGCTTCACCTCCTCCGAGTCCCCGTCCTCCCACCATGGGCACGGAGCCTGCAGCCCCGCTCTCGGCACGGCATCCCGGGGAGCAGCGGACACTCCTCAGTCTGTAAGCACGGCGTCACGAACCCAGCAAGGCAGGGAGCACACAGGGGTGTTGGGGGGTTCGAGGCCGCAGGGTCCAGCTGGTTCCTCTGTGCCGGGTGTTTGTTTAACAGGCGCCCGCCGGCAAGGTCGGCGATAACACGACCGCATCGGAGATGCCTTCCTCCAGCAGCCGCCCGGCCGACCAGGCAACGCCGCGAAGAGAGGGCAACAGGAGCACCACAATCACACACGGGCTGCTTCCAGCAGCCACTTGAAGCGGTGGAAACTTCCTCCTGGCAGCAAAATCCCTGCGGACAAAACACGGGCAAACTCAACACCTCCCAACGTGCTCCTCCCCAAGAAGGTGCTCAGCAAACGCTAATCTAGGGTAACGAGTCGTGAATCTCGAGCAGATTACTTACACCTCATTGTATCTTTGTGTGGACACTTCTTCAGAAGTAAAATTCCCCTGATTGCCTCAAACTTAATTCTCTTACAAATTCTATGAAACTGCTCAGCTTTCAGACCCCCTTCGACTTGCGGGCACCCAGCAGTGTCCGGAGGCAGATGCTGCAGACCATGGAGGAGCAGCGCACGGCTGCGCACAACGGGCTTCTCCTGGATTCGGTGTCCAAGCAAACCCCAGGGCTCCCTGGAGCACACACTGAAAAACACTTGACTGAGTTGAAGAAAAGCCACATTAGTTCTGCACAGGAAAGTTAATGCATAAAGTAATCCACGTTAACTGTTAATTTGGACCATTCAGCCTCAGCACCCCACCCAGACAGACGATCAGTACCACGAGGCTGGCTGGCTGTTAGTAGGAAACTGGTAGGCCTATAGATACGTATTCTGTAAACTTCAGAAAGGCTTTGCAATTAACATTTTGTTGTTTTAAAAAACTCTCTCAGCCGTGCAATTTAACACTGCATTCATAAATCTTACATACAATTAGGAGGCACGTTTAAATCCTGTAGATTAAAAGCCAGTGCACAAAGTACCGCACTGATAAGTCACGCTGCCTCGGTAGCGCCGAGCGCCGTTTTGGTAGGAAAAAACACAGAGCATCTACGCTGTGGTAACTGTATAAAGTCCCAGCTGTACTAACCACTCAGAACAGCCAGCTGAAGGCCCTGAAGCGGGGCGAGTCGCAAGTCGGCGGGCGAGCGGCCATCCCTGCCCCGGTGCAGCGACGAGAGCTCAGCGCTGCGCAGAGCCCGAGAGGGACGGGCGGACGCCGCGCCACGAAGACACCAGCGGTCACGGCAACGCTGTTTCAGCGGGCAGCGGCCGGAGCCGAGCCGTGCTCCCTGCGGCACAGCCAGCAGCATCACCCGCGTCGCCTTCCCCTTCGTCTGCGGGCGGCCGAACGCCCAGCGCGGTGCCGGCAGCCTGCGCCGCTCCCCGGACGGACTCACCCGACGGGGCCCAGGGGCCAGCCCCGCCATTCCGCAACCACCATCACTCCGTAACTACAGAACAGACCACGCCACCAAACAAACGAGGCTGGTAATTCGTTATCGTTCCACTGCTTCTCAAGCATACTGCAGATGGTAAATTGGGTGCTGTACTAAAAATGACAGGAACGCTCTGGATCCCGCAGCACGAGAGCGATTTCACTGCGTTGCCTGTGCAGCGCGGCACCTGCAGACAGCGGCGGGGAGGATGGGAACGGCCGCGCAGAGGTGCCGAGCGGCGGCCATCCTGCCGGGCCACGCACAGACACGCAGCTCGGACGGGTGAGCGACCACGCGCTGGCGGTGCATGCGGAGCAGGGCTCTGCCGGAGGCAGGACGCCGCATCCCCGCGGGGACCCGTCCCGAGCTCCGCGGCTGCTCCTCGGGAGCTGCTCCTCGTCACCTCCGCGCGCGGGGAGGTTCCCGGGCGGCGGGGCACCGGGACCGTGCGGCGGGAGGGGCAGGCGTCGCCACGGGGCCACCGCCCGCGGGCCCTCGGGACGGGAGCCGCCTGCCCGGAGCCCGCACAGCAACAGCGAGCGCAGGAACGACAACCTGGCACGCCAGGAGGATGCTGGGCATGAAAATGGTGACGCGAGCCGTAACCATCAAACGCATCTGCAGAGTGGTAACAGAGGAGCGGCTGTCTGAAACAGAAAGATCAGCGGCTCCAGACACTTCTTGTTTACTAAGGTTTGTTCTTGCTTAAGGGCTTTACTTGGGGGTGATCCTGCATCACACGGCAGGATTACCCGCACATCCTCAATCCTGCCAAGTGCAAAGCACTGTTTATGAATTATTGAACTCTTCATTTGCTGTGCGCACTCTGGGTAATGGCAAGCCTGTGTCTTAAGAGGACAACCTGCCGATTATTCAATTTTCATGTGCTTTATTAACATGGCACAGCAAGTATACACACATCAACAGCACACTGAAAAAATCCTGCTTGCTTTAAACTCAAATATTATGCAAAGCAAAGAAATTATTACAAAAAGGGCCCCCCCCCATTTGTTAGCAGCTTCAATTATTGTGCCACTTAACCCGACTATCCTAATGTTCATCTCCTTCTTACTCCACATGAAAGCTTTATCCCCAGCACTATAATCACTTAAAAATAAGCTGAAGCCTTAGACTGCTGAGGAGTTTTGGTTTGGGAGCTTAAGTAGAGCAAGACTAACTGAATTGGAAGAGAGCTGGCATGTACCTTGCCTGCTCTTGGATACACCTCCAATGCCACTGCAGTGAACAAATTAAACAACCCCCGGTTTTAATTAAAGGCGAAGTTATGGACATAGCTCTTCTGATGCCAGCATGAAACAGCGCGCGTCAGCGTTACCTCTGTCCCTTAGCACCGCACAGGCAACTCAGCGAGGCACTGTACTGTTTTGTTTGTATTTGCCTCTCTCTGTCATGCACATCTGAAGGGGCAGCAGAAAACGTGGCCAAATCTAATTTCTTTCTAGCTATCAAACAGAAATTTTCAAGCACTCTTTGCATTATTCCCTCAGCAAGCAGCACTGCAGGCAGCTACTGAAACCACACTGCGGCAGTAACGTGTGGTTTATAAACACCACCAAGCCACAGGCTTCACCGTGTGCACTCCACCAGCTGCTTCTAGGTGTGCGTAGATCGACCAGGGGCTACGCTCTCATTACCAGATATAGTCTGGTAATTAAACAGATCAGACAGCAGCAGCTCTTTGACAACACTGGTTTGGAATGGCCACCACAGCTCGGTTCTACATAACACAACTCCATGCCAGACCCTCATGAGACTCATCAAAGTAGCATCAAAATTTCCATATGACTTCATGACTTTCTTGCTGTCCTTCTACTTTCTTCTAGACTTGACTCTTCCAAACATTTAAGCAGGCATTTAATGAAGTGCACTCGAGGAAAACAATCAGGAGGGTACTGAAGGGCATGACTAATTTTCGACACGCAGAAACACTGTCACCATGCAGGGGATTGCTCACGTACGTAACGTTAGTCGTGCCTGCAGGAATCCTGCTGGATCGGAGTCGACGCACGGTGAGCCCCAGCTGCACGCATTAGGTCTGTGCCTACGAACGCTTCTGGAACAGGACGTGCGTTAGGAACTGCCTAAGTCTAATGAGGTACTGCAGGCTTTGTTGATGGAAGGCCTACATAAAATGGATGAAAACTTTTTTTCTAAATTTGAAAGCGAAACGTATTTAACAAGATGTATAGAGATGCCATCAAGAGTTCGTAAAACTATTCATATAAAATAAAATTATTCAGTATACTTATTCAATCGTATTCTTTGTCATTTATCTGTCTTTACATATGTGGAAGAGAAAGATCTACTTCTATTTGTTAATGTTTAGCTTTTTGAAAGAGTAGCATAATAAGTGAATTGATAAGTAATGAAAGCATTAACTGTCATATAAAGATTATGACTCTGGTGCTCGGTAGTGCAATTAAATTTAATGTTTGTTTTTCTGTCTCTGTGAATAACGATAAGATTTCCCTTGAGAATATCCAAGCAGCTGACTGATAACATTAGGACAACTGCTCTGGATAGCCAATGCAATTCATTACTATTCATGTCATTAAAACAAAGTTTTGCAATTACCTTAAGTGACCTTAAGTGCTAAGCAAGACTTAAGTGTGATTACCTACACAATAAACATGCACAAAACTATCCCGAAACAAGGTCACCCATGAAAAAAAAAGTAAGAACTCATTTGAATAATACTGAGATGTAAAGAGATATTCATTTCTTTTGTTTGTTTTCTGTGATGGGCCTGTAATACAGGTATGATTACATTCAGAGATACGAATTTACAGTTCTCATTTCTGGATAAAACAGCCAGGAAGGCATTAATAACAACTGAAGATCAATCAAAATCAGAAACGCTTTCTGAAAAAGGAGTAATTGAGAAACAGAAAACTTGACACTTACAACAAATGGTTCTTGAGGGAGAGACATTATTTCTGAAATATGTTGACTGTTATCTAATTAACTAGAGGAAAACATTCTGGTGGCTAGACTCCCAGAATCCTAACATCACAGTTGTTCTTCAGGAGTGCTTATTAGTAAGAATAGCAGTATTGTTTGAGAGTAATGGGCATGCTCGCACAGAAGAGCTCAGTGTTGTTCAACAAAATTCACCCTTTCGGGGACAACGAGCATCTCGCAGGAGAGCAGAATTAGCAGAGTTCAGGACTGCGTAACTGGCCGAAACATTTAATGAGGATCATTTGTCTCACTCATGCCGGAATTTTTGTGGAATACATTACTCACTGTTTCCTCCTATTACTGGACCAGCCTCAGCGACGTCTCGGACGTCTGGATGAAACGATCAGTCTTCAGTAATGACAGTAATGATCACCCTATCCTCTGCTCCTACAAACTAAGTTTTGCCTTCTCACACAACAATGCCCTGACTGCCCTGGCTGCAGCTGATGCTAACGAGAAATTAGTGATGCCCTAACAACAGGAAGAAGCTGAACAGATTTAAGTCAGGTCAGCTACAATTGCACGGGGCTAACGACCAGGACCCTCCTCCCAGCAAAGCCGGGGTTTCTGTCGCGCTTCCCGCACACCTGTCCCTCAGCCCTGCGCCGGCAGAGCTGCGGCTGTGTCCAGCAGGCTCCAGGGCCCGGCACACTGGGTGGCCCGGGAAGCCAGGCGGCCCTAACGCTATTCCTCTCCGGTCTGCGGAGTCCACCCTTCTCGTTTTCCTTGCCGTTCATTCTCATCGTGGTGTGCATCCCTGCTTACCCAGGCCTCGCCGCAGCAAGCCGCTCCATTGTCCAAAACGGTTCAGTGCTGCAAAGCCTACTGAATTTACTGAACCCTTCCTCGCTCACCCGAATTCTGTGTGATCTGAACTTATTTAATGTCCCCAAGAGATTCAGTCAGTCAAGGTGGCACAATACGTGATATACGGGATGTGATTGATGTTCAATTGACTACAGGATAATTAGATGCTAATGTCACCTTTGTGTCAGGATGACATGAATGTCACTATCTAACACAGCTGTGTAATCTCTGAGTGCCTACGGTGTCACCTTCAAGGATGTTTCCGGCACATGACTGCGACGTTGCCCCACACGTAGGTGCTGTCTGGGTGTAGGCAGACACTACGGTCGCTGCAGCGGCACAGTACTGGCTCACCTACAGTCGTCAAAAAGCCTACAGACAAAGGAAAGCTACCAACAGAAAAGAGCTGAAATAACCTTCTTCACTCTCAGCTTCGCTCCCACCTGAACTCCTCCCTCATGTGCGCTCAGACACCTGAAAACACTCTGTTTTCTCCAGTCTCTGAGGTTTAGATGAAGAGTAGGTAGATATCGGTGGCTTTTCTCTTTTTTTACCTCTCTTCAGCCCTAGAGGAGCACGCTGTCCTATGCCAGCTAGGACATGCGCATGCAGCCCTCAATAATCAAAACCTAATCAGGTATTAATTACGACGTTATACATGGGACGAGAAATTCTGTCCCTTTAAACTGTACGGGATTCCCAACTCTCCTCATACAGAAGCTGCAATATTTACACCAATCCACGAAAGAAAGGCATTCCCAAAGTGGACGGCGAGAACACTGCTTGTGCACTGGCAGCATGCAAAGCTCTCCTGTGATTCACTTCCACTCACTTCTCATTTGCTAATCAGGCAGGCGGGTGCCCTCCCGCTGCCCACCTCCCCCTGCCCGGACCCAACTGCCCCTGCCCCTCGCCCAGCCCCAGCCTCGCAGGGAGAGACCTGCGGGAACAGCCTCGGGCAGTCGCAACTTCATCCCCAGACAGGCGGGGACGTGCAGCCTGGGTTGATCGTATTAATTCGTATATAACTGAAGAATGAGGGCATAGTCTGGGATATTTTCTTACAATGCCTATTTAAAAGCCAAACAAGCATGGAAACAGAGCACGCCACATCCATAAAAAACAAAGATCACGATGCTTTATGCTGAATTATTAAGAAAGAAACAAGAAACCGCCCTACTTGACGCAGCCAGGTCTATGCAGCTCTGCCTCCGAGGTCCGTTTTCCGAGCTGTCTCCCAGAGCAGGGACCTGGGCGGTCTCCAAGGTGCGTTTTGGCGGCAGTTCCTCGCCCAGGAGGTCTCCTCTCGCACCTGCGTGTCCCTGCTCCGGCTGCGGCCACGCCACAGGAGCTCCAGCAGCGGTCCCAGGGGAAACGGAGACAGCCCCGGCAGCAAAGCGAAGTTGATGTGACAGAGGGGAGGCTGCGCACAAGGAGCTCCGCACCATCGGCAAGAACCTCGTGTGGATAATTACACCTCCGACTCCTCAGCGTCAGGGAAGTGTTTGTGACAAAAGGAACGGCTCTGTGTTTAAACGCGGTAATAAAAGCCTTCCAATGGCCTCTGCGGCGTCAGGACCGAGCACTGGCTTCAGTTCCAGGAGATATAATGAGAGGGTAAATGAGAGTTCAGCACCCACCACGCATACATCTCCTCTGCTTTTATGAGATCTGATATGTAAAAACTGTTCTCTTCTGAACCACAAACCACAGTTTATTTTAATCTCGGTGGTATCTTATCAGACACGCTGTACCTATCATCTTGAACGCAAAAATCAAAGAAAACACTCAAAATAAAACGAGACAGACATAAAATGAAAAAGGAAGAGGATATCTATAGAAAAAATATTCTGAAGTTTAAATGCACAAATATATTTCAGAGCCCTCAATCGTTTTTAAAAAGTTGCTGCAGCCAGCTGTCCAATTCAGAACAAAGCTGACCAGGAGTAGCCCCATTTCCTACAATAAAACCATTCCCACCTATCCTGGCCTTGAATTTAATTGAAACATCAATATTGGCCTTTGCATTTTAATTGCATTCTGAAAACATTGTTAGACAGGGGGCACTGAGAAGCGCAGACAATCTAGGCCCTCATAAACACATTCGCCTGTGGTCTGAGAGATCCAGGCACGCACGTCTGAAGCTTAAATGCTTTGGACTGGGAACACTACGAAAAGCTCGATATTGAAAGTTAAGCTTACGAGGCGCCAAACCCTTGAACACTAACTAGCAAGAAAATTATCTCCTCCTCATTTTGCAGCTGTGCCGCACAGGTAGGCATGTCGTGGCTGGGCTTTAGGGAGCCCGGAGCCACCGTGCCCAGGGCAGGGCAGCACCCCCGGCAGGAAGGCAGGGCAGGGTGGCCAGGGGACCGTCGGGCGACGGGCAGGGACGATGGGCAGCGACAAGCACCGCGCAGGGACGACAAGCACTGGGCAGGGACTAGCACCCAGGGCCGCAGCGGGGCTGGCAGAGCTCGGCTGCCACCGGCAGCTCCCACCCGGGTCCTGGGAGACCAAAAACGGCCACACCGTCCACGTCTGCCAGCTCCCAGTTAAACATCCACAACTCCAAGGGACGTGTCCTGCGCCAGTAAACAGTATTTACATACGCAAGTGACGGGTTAGGTGTATAATTGTCCCCCTATATTCATTCTCAGCTGGAGCTTTTGAGTGCTGGGCATGTTCAGAGGCTTGACACTAAAACATGCAGAGCAGTGCATTAAGGCATCAAAAAGGGTAACTTTAAAGTCATTGCCATGGCTACATGACAACTTATTTTGTAGTATAATACATTCTATGAAATATGTATGACCCTATTTAAAATATACCATTTGTTTTTAGCATTTAATTTCTGATAATAGCCTTTTAATGATAATCATGGTCTTATAATGATTGTAATAATTAGACTCTCATAAATCAACATGTTTTATGTTAAATATGCTGAAATTCTTTAAAAATATTTATTTTTCCCTGCACTTTAGATGCTGCTTTGCTCTTTTGCAGTGTCTGGAATCTGTTAAGAGCCACATTCAAAAGTCTTCCCGGAGCCTCATTTCCTTCCCTGGCTGTGCAGGGCTCCTCGCACCTACTTCTTCTTCCCTTAGGATGTGACAAAAGAGGGCAAAATCAAGCATCCATTGTCTGCACCTAAAATGCCACCGATTAGATTTTTCATCTTTTTATTAACCAGAAACCATTACAGGACTGAATCTTGGCAATGAACTTGTAAACAAGGGGCTCCGAACACCACCACCACAGCACATGCGAAATACTGTATATGGTCAGCTAAAGGCATCGCCTGTTCTCGGGTGTCAATACAACCAATAATACTTCTTTATAGACTTCACTTTCTTTCTTTTAGAACTAATATTAGACAGCTAAGTAGCTTATAACTTTCCCATTCTTTGAAAAACCCACATCCTTTCAGTCTATCTTATTAAAAAATATTGACAGCTTTCAGTAAGGTAATGCATCCAGAAGGGAAATCTCGTAATTCATTTGATCTCGCAGTGCCCCATATCACACAGGCAGGTTTAATTATACATCTAACAGTTACTCACCCATTTTGACGTAGTTTCATTAGACTTTTATTAAAGACAGGGCTACAAAAAGAGAGAATTATTTGTAATTCTTTTTACTTTTTTCTTTTTTAAAGGGAAAAGCAGCTGCCATGAAAGTGTTTCCACATGTCTTCCCAGTGGCCACCGATACAGACCAGACAGGTCCCCTCGGTTGGTCATGCAAGAGTAAGACGATTTTTTTTTTTTTTAAATAAATAGGAGACTCATCAAAAAGTTTGAACCGGGCTTGACTGAGACTGTGCACAGATTTGGGTCATATTCAGGGTCTAATTTCACTGAAAGATAAACATATCAGCATTTGGCTGAGCTGAGGTCATTTCCCACCCCCCAGCTATCTACCTGTTTTTGAAAGCAGGCGCTTGATTATCTTAAATATTTCCATCCTTCTTTCAAGGTTACTTTGGCTTAGCCAAGAGCTTCCAAAGACCTTTGGGAAAGACCTAGACAAATAGAGCATATCACTGTTTAAATCTCATTTTCCTAGGAGCCCAGTTTACAGAAATGAATGTACAGAGTCATTGTCCTAAACCCCAGGTACTTAAAGAAGAGCCTTCACACGCCACGAAGGCTGCTGAGCTGCCACTCCTCAGACTGCGCCTCAGCAAGTCGCATATCAACACGCTCAACATCTGTCTGGAGTTGGGGGAACGGCACGGGACCTTCTGCTGTGGGCTTCGACTGTGCCTGGGACACGCTGGAAACCAGTTAAAAGAGGAAAAGGTAAGCCACGTTATCCCACTAGTTGGCTGGGTGACCACGTAACGCCCCACGCAGTGAATACCCAGGAGGAAGGATCCTACCACAGACTGCGCTGCAGACGCGGAGCAGCCGAGGCGCTGGGCCCGTGGCAATGCGCAGACCACGCTGCAGCCTCCCATCTGTGGAGATGCACAGACCTGCACCACCTCCCGCTCTCACGCGGACACTGCCTAGGTTCAGGCAGCAACACTGAGGGTAGCATTGCTCCCCTTTGCAGTTCTTGGGGCAATTAACGGGCAATGTTTCAGTTTCCAAGGAGAGGTCTCCACATTTTCTGCAGTCAGAAACAAAGGGACTCTGCTGGGAGAAAAGTGGACTTTCAAGGTCCTAGCGAGAACCCCAGGATAAATGTATGCCATCAAATGACAGTTTGGCCCACGGCTTTGTGCCCCTCTTTGCTCGTCTTCCTTCTGCAGCCTCCTCAAAGCAGCAACCTGACTGCCTTACCAGCTTCAGCTTCTCTCTGCTGCTGCCGCCCGCTTCCAGCTGTCCTCCCCTGCTCACGCTCACAGCTGCTCATGAGGTTACAGGCTGGCACGGAGGCAGACACAAGCCTTGTCCAGGCTGGCAGCGAGCTAACCCAGTTTTAAGGATAGTGGTATTTCAAACAGACAGTACCGAAACATGAGGAAGAACTTCTTCCCTCTGAGGGTGACGGAGCCCTGGCCCAGGCTGCCCAGGGAGGTTGTGGAGTCTCCTTCCCTGGAGATATTCAAGACCCGCCTGGACAAGGTCCTGTGCAGCCTGCTGTAGGTGACCCTGCTTCAGCAGGAGGGTTGGACTAGATGACCCACAGTGGTCCCTTCCAACCCCTACTATTCCGTGATTCTGTGAACCACACGAGACAGCTGACAGCCCTCCCGACAGCATCACGCCAGGCCGGGTCCGAGAGGAATGCACCTCACACACACCCGAGCTCAGCCGCAGCCCTGTGAGATATGGCAACACAGCTGTCCCACGGCACAGCCTGACTGCAAGCAGCCAGCATAGCTTTGAATCCCATTACGTCCAGTGGCACAAGCACTGGGACAGCTCTAGCCGGCTGAGGGCTCAGCCACCGAGCAGGCAGCGCTGCTGGAGCAGGGTTATCTCAGGTGCTTTCTGGCGGCACAGCAGCCCCTGCCTGTGCCCTGTCCCATGCCCCAGCGTGGCCCAGCCCTGCCCCGGAGACCCAGGGACGGAAAGAGCTGATCTGCCTGGCCTGAAAACGGCGCATTTGTCAGATGTATGAATCCATTATCATGCATCCACAGATATTTTAACATTTTCAGTGAAGAAAAACTCAATTTAAGCAATAATTATAGCAGATCTCCTCTCTATAGTAACAATGGGAAGAGAACATTATCACCACTGCTAGTGGCAACAACTTGAACAAAAACAGGTTAGAGGGGAAAAAAATAATTAGAATGAGACATGCATGCCTGACTCTGAAAGAAAGATTGTTTATGCCTAACACATTAGAGAAATTGCTCAAGAAGGGTTCGTCGAGAACCTGGCTTATCTGTCACGTCCAGCACGCTGCACGCTGGCTCCGCGGGCTGAAGACGCCCAACGGCTACGACCCGACGCCGGCAGGCAGCGGGAGGGCGACAGCCCCCACCGACAGGTATGTAAAATACACCTCACGGCTTCATCTTCAAGAGGCTCTTGGGAAAAACAGAGATGGAGAAGAGCAAGAGCATCATCTCGCACTCCACCGCCGCGGGAGGACTGCTGCATGCTGCTCCCTGCCATGAAACGGTAACGAGAGGCGGCGTGGCTTGCCAGGAGCCGCGGCACGCGTCCTGCACGCTCGCACCGCCTGTCGGCACACCGCATCGCCCAGCACGGGCTTCTCAGCACCACGATGGACCGCTCATTTCACTCTGTTCCTACAGAGGTACGTGAGCAGAACACTGCCCACTTGAAAGCTGGAGAGGGACTTCTGACAGGGGCAGGTAGTGACAGACAAGGGGCAATGGCTTTAAACTGAAAGACGGCAGATTTAGATGAGATATGAGGAAGAAATTCTTCCCCCGAGGGTGGTGAGGCCCTGGCCCAGGCTGCCCAGAGAAGCTGTGGCTGCCCCCTCCCTGGCAGTGCTCAAGGCCAGGTTGGACGGGGCTTGGAGCACCCTGGGCTGGTGGAAGGGGTCCCTGCTGAGGGCAGGGGGGTGGAACTGGATGAGCTTTAAGGTTCCTTCCAACCCAAACTATTCTGTGATTCTACAAACACACCGTAACGCTTGGAGCTCCTTCCATGCAGAGACATCAGGATCCCACCAGGAGGGCCTCAGACAACGGGGGAAGGCAGCTAGTGTGGGTGTGCACATAGGTACAGGTCCCCACATGTATGTATGTATATACAATATATTACATATTTGTTTCAGTGCACATTGACAGGTTTCATACACACACAAGTTTCTCAAAGCACCTCCAGCCAGCAGGGCAGCCTGCTGCCCCGAGCCGTACCCCAGGAGGGACGAAGGTGAATGAAGTTAACTGCACTGCGTGGTCGTTGGTACCACCCGTGGTACTCCACACTCCATCTGTGCCTGAAGCCAGCGTGGAGGGAACGAGCGTAGAGGCAGCACAGTTCACTGCCACCCCCGTGCAGGCTCGCAGTCTGAAGGTCCTGCTTTAGCAGTCCTCAACTCCATCGGTGGATTCAAAAAAAAAAAAAAAGAAAAAAAGCCAGATTTCTCTGCTTAATATACAAGAGAGCCCAAAAGCCTCCAGAACCACATCTGGGGTAAACACCTTGACTCTTCTCATAAAAAGCCCAACAATGCAGAGATTTAGTGGTGTAAGCACTAGCAAAAACTTGTAACTGAGAAATGTCATGAAAATGTTGAGATTGATCTGGGCTGTGCTGCTCACAGAATTCCAGGGTTTTAGGGAGGAATGTGAGCTCACGGAAACCGAATACAGAAATGCTGGTTATATCACCTACCACCACTCACCCTCGCGCAGAGTTCACCATTTGTGTCTGCCAGGCCTTCTCCAATTCAACAGCAAATACACAGAGGAAATGGCTGCGGATGACAAACCGGGCTGAAACACGAGACGAGACGTCGTCAGCCCCGGGTTGTGCTGGGGAGGCTGTGGAGCCCCGCAGCGCAGGCACGGCCGCCCGTCTCCAGGGGAAGCCCTTCATTGCCTGCAGAACTGCCAGGACGCCCGGGGGCTTCACGCCCCACTCCTGCGCAGGGGGGAGAACAGCGGGAGCAGCACACAGCATCCCTGCAGAAACCAAGCACCGCTCCGAGTCAGAGGCTGTTTTCCATGTTTATATACTTTGTGGTGCATAGCACAGGGTAACAGGAGAAAACAAAAAAAAGGGACTCCTCTAGTTCTCTGGGTATCTGCCAAAAGCTATAAAATAAAAACAAACAATAAAGACTCAAGCTGCTTCTAACTCCCCAGGCCAGGTATTAACCAGCCACAGTATATCAACCTTAACCACTGCATCCTGCCGACACAAACATTCGTCCCTGCCTCGTTCTGTCCTCCCAAAACCCGAGCAACCTCGCACGTCCCGCACGCACGTCTCCAGGGCCCAGCAAGGCAGAGCGTTTCGGAGCCACGGGTGCAGGCAGGTGCCTAACGCGCAGGAGAACGAGACGGTTTCTCTGATGGCCAGATCACACGTGGCTTTACGTAAAAGCACCGCTGGACAAGAGGGGTGCGGCACCCACTGGGCTGTCATTGCCCTGGCAAGACACGCTCCGGACGGACTTGTGTCGGGTCGGCTGGGAAGGGCAGGGGTGAACTCACACACACAGGATCTCGACAGACGAAGCCAATGACCTTGCTCCAAGGGCCAAGCCATCGTCTGCCCGTGTCCCATCAGCAACGTGCCGGGCATCCAGCACGTGCGGCACCGCGTTGGACACCTGTGCCCCGTCCAACGCAGGTGGCCTCCTCTATCAGCACGGACCCACATGAAATCAGGAACACACCCCAGCATCTGCGTAACTTGCCTGTAGCCTCAAAAGTAAGAGTCACTGACAGTGAGCGGCATGAAGCGTGGTTTTTTGAAGGAGCCTCTCATAAAAGAAGCTGCCAGTCAGTCCATTCTGCAGGCAGCACTGACCAGCCCCAAAAGGAGATGAAAAACTCTCTTCCCCTCTTTCCTTCCATATCTTTAAGGGAATAAGTCCCCAAAAGATACGTGTAACAGAAACAAAAGCCATGTAACAAAGAAAAAAAGTACTGTATTGACAAGGGAAAAAGGAAAGTGCTGGCAATAAACAGAAAATAGGAATATTGAAACTACTGCCAAGTGCAGTACAAAATAATCATTCATGTCTTCTTGCATTAGCATCACTTCTCAGGGAGTACACCTAGAGAATGCAAAGCACACAACCTTTTGTTACAAAACCCCTCCTTTCCATACAAGTACGCAGTCCCAAGGCCAGATCTCTGCGGGTGAGCGTCCCGCAGCAATGCCGAGAGCCGGCCTTGCCCGAGGTCTCCCGGGGCCGGGGCCAAGGCGAGCCCCGGGCTGAGCCACAGCCTGCCCTGGCCACCAGCCGCCGGCCCGCACACGCAGGACCGCAGCCACACAGCGGCCGTATATTAAGAAAAAAAAAAAATAACAACCAAACAAAAATTCCCCAAGGTGTGTTTGATCTTAGGGAACTTGAACCAAACCCGCAGTGCAGCACTGCTCTCAGACTACAGCGGGGGCCACAGGCCTTCACCCGCCGGCGGGAAGGAGCAGCCCCACACCCCTGCCCGTCTCGGTTGTGTTTCACGCCCGACAACGACCCTCCAGTCGGAACCAGAGACGCTCTCCCACTTACTGCACACTTCACTGAATCTCCTCCAAGGAGCTCCTACAGCGCGTGCTTCTCAACAGCCATTTCTAAAAGGATTTATTAACATTAGGACCAAGAGTATTCAAATATCCAGCAATTATATCAAAAATAGATACTTGTAAACAACACTGTAAAGATTGTATTTTGCACTTCTGTAAGCGTTTCCTTCATACTTCCTAAAGATTTTACTTACTTTGGGTTTTTTTTAAATAAAGAGTGAATATATGCTGCCATCTACTGGAAAGTATAACTTCACCGAGCAAAATCTAAGTGATTTTCCCCAAAAACCTTGAAAGGGGATGGACTTTACTTCCCTACAGTTGCTTTGCTTAATTCAAAAAGACTACCTCTGTTGCACAACGTTAAGCACACACAGAAAGACTAGATTTAGAACAGCAAAAGCTCAGCTAATAGGGAAACAAAAAATTACCTAATACGCCTCAAGGGCTTGCTCGCCCCGTACCAGTGGCAAAACACCGCAGTGGCTCTTCGGCACTGCACCTCCGGCAAGCTGTCGCCTGTCGCTATGGAGGACAAACAGGCAGATTACGTTTTTGCTTCAGCCAGGTCCCCAGCCCTGCACGTGCCCTTCACAGCACAGCCACGTCCCCAACGTCCCATCCCCAGCCCTTCACAGCACAGCCACATCCCCAGCATCCCGTCCCCAGCCCTTCACGGCACAGCCACGTCCCCAGCGTCCCGTCCCCAGCCCTTCACGGCACGGCCACGTTCACGGCACGGCCACGTCCCCAGCCCTTCACAGCACAGCCACGTCCCCAGCGTCCCATCCCCAGCCCTTCACAGCACAGCCACGTCCCCAGCATCCCAGCCCCAGCCCTTCACGGCACGGCCGCGTCCCCAGCGTCCCAGCCCCGGCCCTTCACGGCACGGCCACGTCCCCAGCGTCCCAGCCCTGGCCCTTCATGGCACGGCCACGTCCCCAGCGTCCCATCCCCAGCCCTTCACAGCACAGCCACATCCCCAGCATCCCAGCCCCAGCCCTTCACGGCACAGCCACGTCCCCAGCGTCCCGTCCCCAGCCCTTCACAGCACAGCCACGTCCCCAGCATCCCAGCCCCAGCCCTTCACAGCACAGCCACATCCCCAGCGTCCCATCCCCAGCCCTTCACAGCACAGCCACGTCCCCAGCATCCCGGCCCCGGCCCTTCACAGCACAGCCACGTCCCCAGCGTCCCAGCCCCAGCCCTTCACAGCACAGCCACGTCCCCAGCATCCCGGCCCCGGCCCTTCACAGCACAGCCACGTCCCCAGCATCCCAGCCCCGGCCCTTCATGGCACAGCCACGTCCCCAGCATCCCGTCCCCAGCCCTTCACGGCACGGCCGCGTCCCCAGCGTCCCCAGCCATGCACACACATGACTATTTCTGCAGGCTTTGGTAGGGCACATCCCAAGCCTCCTTCATCCCTTCAAAGTGAAACCTCCACCACTCTTATCTGAACTCCTGGTCTCTACAGCCCTCACCGGTGCCTCCGGAGACTCACACTATTCTTCTTATTGCTGTCTTAGCGAACCACTGAGAACCAGTTGTTTCCCCATTTTTCGCTCCGTCGGCTTCTCCCCGGTCAGCAGAGGCTGTAGGCACACCCGGGTGCCGCGCAGGAGGGTGACCCACACGTGAGCTGGCGCACACGAGGACCCTCGCGCAGACGCACGGCCGGTGCGGTGCCTCGCGCTCCCTCGGGGACAGCCCGCGGTACCCAGGTACGCCCCGGGCAGAGCCTGCCACTCCCCCGGGCCGGAGGGCTGCCCCGGAGCACCCACCCGGCCCTGCCTACTCAGAAAATGCAGCTTTTTTGACGCTGGATAAAAGAGAAGCAAAAATATTTAAGTGGAAGCAGAGAACATACGGAGGACAGGAGAGACACGGCAGCAAGCTCTAGCAGTGAACATTCATTTAAAAAAGCACAAGGTATCATGTTACTAAAAAATGCTTACAAAAGTAAGCGCTTTCTACAGATTCATCTGCAAATTCAATATATCTGTTAAAGGACAGCACTGGGGAAGAAACAGAATAACCTCTGTAAAATAAATTTGGGATGGAAACAACAGAGGATGAGGTATGAAGATGGAAAGCTACAAAGGGAAGTAAAAGCAGTCCTTCACCTGAGCATTCACTGCTGACGAACCACAACCCGGTTATTACAGAGGCAATTCAGGTCAAAGGATCAGTGAAAGATTTGTTTTGACAGCGTCTAGGAATGTTAAGTATAAAGCCCACAGTAGAAGGGGCACCCAAGAAAGCAGTAAATAATGACAATTAATTGAAAGTGTAATCACGATACCCAACAGGAGAAACGCGAAGAGGGTCTCAGCGGGGGTATGGTGTGGGAGAGCACCGACCAGTTTAACTCAGCACAGAGACGGATTAGGACCAGTAGCAAGGGAATTCCAAAGCAAGCATTTAGGAACTAATCCTCATGCTGAAGAGTAGCAACAGGCAGAGAAAGAACACGGACTAATGAAAGCAGGGTCCTGGCAAACATTCCCTTTTAAAAGGGAATTGTCTTTGCAGCACTGGACATCTAGAACAAACCAGGCATGATCTATCTTTAAAATTCTGTTACCAGGTAACTTGATTTACCGAGAAGATGAAAACAAACTGTTGTCAGAACAACTCAAGGAAAAATATGACCGAGAAAACTGCCACAAGAAAGCAGCTACTAACTAGGAAAGTACAGCAACTGATTTCCTCCAGACACGGAGGGTTCTGCAGAGCCCAGAAAGCTGTACTTTCCAGTCCCTTCGCTGGCAACGTGAAGGACGGTGCAAATCTCACGTCAGTCCCGCAGGAGAGCTCTGTGCGGGAGGAGACAGCACGGCGAGGGGAGGCCAGCACCGCGGAAGGCACGAGGACGCACCGAGCCCTTCATTTCCAGCAGCCACGTGACAGCAAGCCGTTGTACAAACCCACACTGCTCTCACCATCCACCGACCCACGCTGCTCCACGGTCCCCCTCGGCCGAGATACAGCTTGGTGGGAGAAGCCTCGTGGGCGAAAAGCTCTCCCAGGGCAGGCGGTGAAGGATGCTGCTGTCCGTGGAGGAGACATGTGCGGGGACGGGTGCTCCCGCGGCCAGCTCACCCCGGTCCCGGCCAAGGGAGGCCAGCAGGATGGAGACGGCGCGTCCAGAGCAGCCAGACGCACGGGGACGGGGCACTCCCAGCACCTTCGCAGAGCCGCCGCTGCAACCCGGGACGGGGGAGCTGCGGACGACACGGAGGAGTCCGCAGGCACCGGCGAGGCTCTGGCGGGGGGACAGTGCCGGCACGCGGGACACAGTCCCACCGATGCCCGGCTGCCAGCAGAGCCGCACCACGGCGGCACTGGACTGGTGGTCTGAAAAAAGGGAATACAGTTCAGAGTACTTGCCTGTAAACAGCCTTTTCCCCCAAATTAGTCTTTTGGGGTAGAATCAATTAATTGGCCGGACGTGCCCTGGCGGCGCCAGCATCCAAAAGCCCTCCGTGAGGACTCGAAGCCACCGGACCCGCTCGTCCCCCGAGCCCCACCAGACCGACCCAACCCGCCTCGCCCCCCGGCCAGCTCGCCTGCACCAAAGAAACGGGGAGGGCAGCCCTACTCCTACCCTGCCATTAAACAGCATAGCTTAGCTTGGCATTTGGGGTTTTGCTTATATAGTGAGACTTCTTTGTTGTTGTTTTTTTTTAATTTGTAACAGGTATTACTATATGTTTAATCTAAACATATTGCCCCATGGGTCTCATTAGCAGTTTAACAAAGTGCCCAGGTAAAAAAACGTGGCAAGTAAAAAGATGGAATTTTAAAATACTGTATGCCTACAAAAACAATCCAGATGAATGATGAAGGGTGTCAGAGAACTGTTCCACCACATCAAACAATGGAAACACTCTTGGAGACGGGCTGTTTAAATATTAAATAAATACCCAGAATTTCTGTAAATGCTGAACAGGAGATATGATGGAAGGTTATTTTTCCTAATCTGTTCATACGGTAATTATGGACTGTATACTCCAGCTAAAAAGATCATTTATCTTATGCTGAGTATTTCGATTGCTTTTTCTCCAATAAATTGCAGATGTTACCTTCAACTGGTAACTAAGCACAGCAAAAAAGTTTCAGGTACAGCCGATGGGCTTGTAAAGTATTTAAAATTTGTCTAACGTATGACTTAAAATACATTATCTCCGTTTTCGTGAAAGCTTTTTCTAACCAGATTATGTATTGCTAAAAACTTAATTGATTCTACCTAAAAGACTAATTTTGGGGGAAAAGGCTATTTAAGAGCAAATACTCTGAACTGTATTCCCATTTTTTACAATGCCACCAGTGGTATTAATACTAACCACCATACATATACAAGCTGTTATTCCATGATTTGACCCGGGGCCTAGAGGAGGATTTCTGTAGCGCGGCCACCAACCCGCACCAGGTATATTTCCACAGTGGCACAGATACACAAAAAAACTTTTGCAAAATAAACCCAAAGCATAAGTAACTGTATGTATGAAAACAGACAGGGAAACTAATCGCAGCAGAAAAGGTGTTGATGACAGTGAGCAGCTAGGAAAACTCTGCTGTGTCGAGGCAGGCAGAAGGAAGGCGAAGTCACGTCCCCGGCACGGCGGCACAGCCTCCGCACGGCACCCGCAGGCGGTTCTGCCCAGGGGTTCAGTTTGTATCGCCCGGCCTCAGCAACGCCAGCATCTCCTCCCATTGTGGTGAGTATTAAAAATCTAGTTCTGACAAAAAGGAGAGGCAACGGCACAGGTCTGCAGTACTTCATCAACATAAATATTTAACGCTGTACCATTCAATCTGAAATACCAGATATTTACTGTTCTAGGTGGGATTACAGAAAAATTTGAGCTAAATCAGAGACTACAGTGTGGCAGTTAATTTTGTTTTGGCCAGGCAAATATGAACAGCAGGTCTAGCATTACAGTTCTGTGATTTCTAAGAACGAGTGCTTTTTCATTGTGTCTATATGAGAGCTCAGTTCAAATCATAAAAGTGACACGAAATTTCAGCGCCTCCATAAATACTGAGAGTCTGAACACGTTTCATCCAAGGCACCAGAACGACTACGTGCCTTCCCCTGGAAGCACTGGTTACTGCTCCTCACACTGCAAATGTAGGAAAGCTATTCCTGGTAGAGAAGCACAATTCGATAGGATTCGGGGTTGGCCTGACCACGTGGAACCATCATGCTCGGAAATAAACGCTTGTTCTGGTTTTCATCATTATACTCTACTCTAGTCCAACAGTTAGTGAAGTAATATAGCTCTTCCTGGGTAAATCCAGCAGCAGGAGAAACCTGGCCGAAGGGGTTTCTCCTCAGAGCTGCAGCCTGTGTGCACTCAGAATCACACCCACGGACATTTGTGACAAAAACACGCATTTACCGATTTCCTGATTTTACAGCTAGAAAGAGACGACTATGATTATCTAGCCTGACCTTCTAGATAACATAACCAGTTTCCATCCTGTGATTCCCATATGAAGCCCATAATTTCTGGCCAACTAATGCAGAGACGTCCATCCAATTTGATTTAGTGACTTCAAGCGATCGAACACATCTCTAAATGAGCTGTTCCTACGGCAAATCGCACCAGCTGATAAATTACTGCAACTTATTTATTCTTCAAATTTGCCTATAGCATCAGCTTCCAGTCACAGCTGAAGCTCTCCACAAAGGTTCTCGCAGAGCAGGATCACGTCACCTCCTCACCGTCTCCTGGACGAACGAGACGGACCCAGCTTCTCCCGTCAATTCACATGTCTCTGTCTAATTGATTTATCTTTTGCAACACCATTATTGTTTCTTATTCCACCTAGCCTGAAGAATAAACAGCTTAAGAAGAGTGAGCAGCACTCTATGCTGGTTTGTGCATCATTTATTAATTTACTATTCATCACAAGTGTAAATAAAAAGAGCACGGTCGATGGGCTTTGGTGACACGGAGGTCATAAATCGAGGGATCAGTGGCATGGCTGTAACTTACTTCATCCTACAGAACTTTAACAAACACTAAAGATACTCAAAATGGAAACTGATTATCTGATCTCTCAGATCCAACAAACACGGAGCTTCACATTTATTTCTAAGTCAATTTTCAGAGCAACTGGCAACTTGTAAAGTGCCTTTGAAAAGAATATTTATAAATAAAATGATAAAAAAAGCAATTTCTGGGTATAGAGAAAAACTGTATTAGGCAATTTACTTTTACCACTCATCTAAAAAAATTAACCTTTCTGGTCCAAGAGCTTACCCTGATTGAACCAGGGTATATTCCAAAATATATAGTGACATGCTTGATTCTCTTTTTTTTTTTTGGCACCCAAAATGACTGAAGTTAGGAAACACTTGAAGTTTTTCATCACTAACTTCAATTCAGCATTCAATTTAACAATGCACTGTGTGACACATAAATAGATTAGAGTGCTTGTGCCTAACGTAAGCAAGATATCACTAAGCAAATACTTTCCGCAGCAGCACAGCAGGGTATAAATACCCATTACCATTCTCTGCTCTCCAAAGGTGCAAAGAGCAGAGCGAGCCACCCGCTTCATCTTTAAGCTGAGCTCCAACCCTGCAGCTGCCTCATAGGCAAGGGCAGAGGCCTGGGGGTCCCCTCCCATAGCCGGAGCTGCCACGCTGCCGCGGAGCGGGACCCGCAGCCAGCACCCTGCACCCACTCCTCTCGCGCCACAGACCGGGTACACATCCACACGAGCTGCCTCAGTCCTAAAACAGTCTCGCTCTTCCAGTTTACCACCACGGTAGAAAACACTACATTTCTTCTGCATTTGTATTTGTTATTCCAGTAGAGCTTTTTCTTTACAATACTGTAATCCAAATTTGATCTATTTGTGAGGCTGATTTATCTGTGAGTTGGTTCATCCAACAAACAACTACTTACTGAAAATACCCGTCAAGCATACAGATGCATTTAAGTATACAAAAATAACCTCCTTTTGTGCAATATATTCACACTTACAGTATGGAGTGCTAACAGACATACCTCTCATCCGGAAAATTTTTAATTGACTGCTAATATTTCATCTGTTCTCTATTTTCCTCAACGGTTCTTTTGTCGGTATCTTCACGTTGCCTCCATCTGTCAAGTCTTAACCAAGGCTGTGTCAAAGCAACATGTCAAGCACTGAGGTCTTCACCTGATGAATGCTCAAATGGGTTTTGTTTCTTGCTTCTGAAGAACCGAGTATGCCTTTGCCTCACACTTCCAATAATCTTGATCTTTTCATCCGATGCTGCTGTAAAGCTCTTTCAGTTCTCAAGACCTCTTCTTCACGTTTTCCGAATCCCGCATCGTTTCTCTTCAAGAAACTCTCGAAAACACTGGCTGCCTTTTTCTGCTTCGATTTACATTGGTGCAGCATCTGAGCGTGGCTGTCGTGTTGTTCGTTCTCTGAGCAGTGTTATCAGCAAAACGGAATGGGCCACATCTTCTAGACCCACGTGCTCTAGCAGACTCGCTCTTCGCTCTCAGTCGGCCGGCGGTGTCCGGCACCGTGCTGCGGAGCTGAGAGGCTGCAGCAGGGAGACCAGCGGGCACGGCAGGCAGCCCGCTCTCCCTGCAGGGACGCCCGCTCGCCCCGCGCCACGGGAAAGCCGTCGTACGGCGGCAAAGGCCACGCTGCAGCCCGTTTGCTGCTCTGCATCGGTGCTTTCCAGCTTCAGGGGACCTAGCAGGAAAAGAATATAGCATTAAATCCAGTCTTGGCAATACAAAAATGTGCTATTACAAAAATTCTCATTTTTTATTAGAATTTAGTAACAGATTTATTGCATAAGACAAGGTACTGTCTTGCTGTGTTGAATTAAATCTCACAGTCCTTTGAAATGTGACTCAAACAGGCTGTCGTCTATAGCCCCATCCCCCAGAATCTGCCCATTCAAACACGCTGACGAGACTACACCTCGGCTCAGCGCCAAAGCTCCGAAGGACCTTCCCTCGTGACAGCACACAGCTCACTGCGACGGCCACGGTACAGTCCGGCGCTGCTCCCATGGAAGGCAAACCAAGCCCTTCCATAAACAATCTCTATACCCAAAACTATAAAAAACTAAGTAAAAATTCATAATTTCCTGAAAGTTTCACAACTTCCTCCAGTAGTTGCTTTTTTAAATAGATTTTTTAAAATCCTCTGACAATGCAAAATCCACTGCATAAAATTATATATGAGTAGAAGATAACAACACAAATGATGTTTCTGCATATTGTATTTGAAATGTATTCCTTCTCTACTGGTACAACAGTTCTTCCAGTATTTCCCTTGAAATTATGCATCAGATTTATGTGAAAAAGTATATTCCATCTCCTATATTCATACTTCAAATCCAATTTTCCTCCTTTTATCATCCCAATATAAACCAGACTAAAATAGTGTCTATTTTACTTTATTTATAAGGAAAATTTTCACAGCGTGACCTTATACAAGACCGTGAATTATTTTTGCTAGGGATTTTGTTTGCAAAACGAGCATTCTGTTTCTGAGACCGTCACAAAGCCTCGGTTCTTCTCCTTGCGCGCTGTGATAAGCAGCCATACAAATGGAACACAGCGTTCCAGAAGTCACAGCACGACCTTCTGCCTGATTTCTTTGTGCTTTCCACTGATGCCACTTCGGAGGCAGCGTGAATAACGAATCAAGGCTAGATGAGAACGGATTAGCCTCTCCGCTCTGGTCCAAGGATCGCTGTTGGGATGCTCTCCCGCCCAGGGAGCGAAGCCGGACTCGGGGCTGCTGTTCCCGAGCTCAGGCTGCTCCCCGCCCGGAGCGGATTGCCGGCACACAAGGCAACCCCGGCCTCCCCGCTTGGTGTCTGAACTCATTCACTGCCTGGAAGCTACGCGGGCCGCAGGGGCCGGGCAGCCGTGGCAGGCCCAGACTGTGCCCCGTGACGGGACGCTGTCCCCGGGGTGCCGCAGACGGCCCCGGCTCTGCCGGCAGCGCCCGCCGGCCCGACACGGGGTGGTCCCGCCAGGCCCCAGGCAGCGGGCACGGCGCTGGCGGGCGATGCCGCCGGCCGGGGACCGCTCCTCCAACCCTCGTCCCCGCAGGGGCAGGCGCGAGGGGAGCGGAGGGCGAGGGGCCGCGGGAGGGACAGCGCTGAGGAAGGCCACCGAGCGAGGGGCCAGCTACCCTCGGCGCTTCAGAGCCGACGGGTTAACGTCCCGGCTGCTTCCGCGCGCCCCGTCAGCACAGCTTCACCAACCGGCCTCCGCAGCACGGACCCAGGCGCCTCCCTGATGTCTAACGACAGCTCTCTCCTAACCTGGAAGACGATGCATGGTGCGACACGCATCAAGCGTCAATATGAGGATGGGTATTAAGAACAACTAAACACAACTAGAAAGTCATTTTTTTGCAACTGAAAGGATAATCATTATGATCTTTTCAGCATTTGTGTAACTACGGCAGTGTGTTTTATAAGCACCAGCACAACTGTCATACTTGTATCCAAATGTTTTCATCAACAGAACACAAAAGAATATCGAAGGCCGTAATACTTGGAAGCAATCAGTACAATCAGCTCCAAAAAAAACCTCGTTTCTAGCCCACATTATAAACCTCCACAGGACAAACCCGACCCACCGCAGAGGCCAGTTCCAGGCCCCTGCTCCACCGCTCCCCTCCGAGCTGCTAGCTGTCAGGACTCTTCATGGCGTCTTGCTCAAACACAGCACCTTCAGCAGCACAGTCCACCACGGACCACGAATGGGCGCGATTCTTCCCACAGCACCGCAGCACCATCGGTAGGCAGCGAGAAGAAATCTGCCTGCTCTCCAGTCCCAAATTTTCTCAAGCTCCCTGCCACCAAAACCCAAGCTCTATTTATGCCCCTTCCATCCCCGCCCAGGGTTCACTGCACGCAGAGTGGGTTCTCCACCGAAATCAGTTACAGGACCTCACCCTGTGGAATCGACTGCAGAACTGCAGTATTAACTCTGGGTTTCTTCGAAGGATGTTCGAGCCCAAGGGCGAGATTCTAACAGAAAATACTCTTGCTTGTTTAAAATCAGTGGCTACATAGGAGTGCAGTGTGAGGCAAAAGCCACACGTCTGTTTCAGGTGCCAGCAGTAATGCTGCAATGTAAGGACCACTAGTGAGCCCCATTTCAGTGCCAGATAATACGACTGAGGCTAAACAGAAATAAAAGCTCCCATATGTTATGGACAAAGCAGAACAGTTTCTGAGCAGAAAGAAAAATGCCTCCTTGCTCTCTGTTGCCATTTTAACAGGGCAGCAGACTGGCAGACACGGTCGGTGTAACTCAGGGCACACTCTCCAGACCTCTGAGGAGGATTTATTAACCCCCTTTAACAACTGTCATTTTGTGAAATGGCAACACGTGCATCTCATGAAACTAACGAGGTAACAGAGTCTGGAGGATCTTTACCTAACAGAGGTAAGCAAATAAACAAATAGCAGCTGGTGAAATTCAGTGTTGATAAACACAAAGTAACGCACACTAAAGGAATATTTTGATAATATTGACATGTTCTGATACTACGATCTGTTGCAACAAAGTTCACCGATTTCTAAAATACCCATAAAATCGTGCAAAGAAACAGTGCACCATCGATGAAAAAAACGTAACAATAATATGCAATGAGTGCCAAAGAAATTAAATTGCATACAGTAATACTTTTAAGGTCAACTCTAGATTCTCACCAAGAATACTGTTCAGTTCTGGTCATCCCAACCAGAAAAGATGCGGTGGGGTAAAAGTTCACTTATGGAAAATGGAAATTATAGAACACATAGATAAGCATTTAAATGAAGATCACAAATACTGATAAGGAATAAAATAATTACAAATGCACACTGAAACAGGCATTCAAACAAATCCCATAAGGATCAGAAAGGAGACTGGAGATTCCCACTCAGTTTCCCATAGGACAACAGGCAAACACAACTCCATTTAAAAACGCCAACCCCAACGCGGTCAAGAGAGCAGTCTTTCAGGAAGGCGCCATTCCGCCCGCGGAAGCGCGGGACGGCAGCACGGCCGGGCGATGGGAGAGGAGCGCTCGGCCCCAGGGACAGCAAAGCCCAGTCCCTCTTCCCCCAGGCGCACGGCTGCTGGGAACTGAGCGCTAGGAGTGGGCGCTCCAGAGCGGCGCTCCCCGTACGGCACCAGCGTACTGCCGAAGGACGGGCTTCTAACGCACAGTGTTCAACACGGGTTTCCATGTATGCCATGTTCAGATGTTTCTCTATGTTTAGCATGTCAAAATCAGTTAAATTCTAGAATTACGACTTCTCCTTAATTTTCTTACTCCTCATGCAGCTGGCACTCGTAAATGAAAAAGATACAGTACCAGGTTCCTCTTCGGTTTAATTTAAATCCAGGTTTGTTACTGAAGAAGCATCAGTCATTATAAATTAATTTTATACAGGTATTCCTTGCTTAAATGTAGACGCTGATTTTAATGCATCAGAAATGAGACAATTTAGGGTGTTTCTTATAAAAAGATATTTTCTGTCCTGAAAGAAATAACTTGAAATCAGATGAAAGACTGCCTGGAAGAGATCTTCAAATTTCAAGGAAACCCTTGCTAGTCGCAGTTAATAGTCAGTGAGTATAAAGAATAAGTACATAATTTTTAGAATATAAAGTACAGTACTGCAAAAAGATTGACAAAACATTTCTGCAAAGGACTTCATATTAACATAATAATGAAACCGTTTTCCAGCCATTACAGAGGCACCGAGGGTTTTATGGTAATACGCAATATGGCAATAAAACCATGTAAAATGCATAAGCATGAAGAACAAAAAACATTAAGGGTCCCCGCTTTTGAACAGCTATTCATTTAAGAGTACACCTGTGTTTGGGAATTACAGCTACCTGCCTCTGTCTGAAAATGACCAGGGCATCGGCACAATTCCCTTCTCTCCCGAACAGCGACGTGAGCCTTGGACAGAAAAGCCTGCAAGCCAAGTCTTGGTGCTCTTAAACACAGCTCAGCTGCTGCACTGGAATCAATACGACAATGTGGTTTGTGCCCAACTCGCAGGAAAACATGAAAGCTTTGTCGCTGCAGCCATGACCATATTTGATCCCGCTACCTGTTTTAGGAACTCACAATTACCAGTGTACAGGGAGGCTCCCTGTACCCATCTGGAGTATTTGGCACCAGGTACAGCTGGCAAGAACTCACCCCACATCCTCCTCCCCCAGCACACGCGCCATCTCCCAGCAGAGCATCAAAGCTCCCACAGCCCCCTCGCCACTGCCGTGTCCGCAGCCCCGGCCCCACAGGACCACGCTGACGGCCCAGTGCTACTGGCACCCACCGCCAGCCCCACGCAGCACCCACCCCAGGGCCAAGCTGCGGAGGAGGCTTATCCTCCACACTACTAATCGTCACCTAAAAAAACCAAAAATCTGACTGTTTTCTTCAGGATCGCTCGGACACAAAGTTACCACAACTCAAGAATTACACAAAATACCAAGCACAACCAGGCAGCCCGCTCCAGCAGAGCACAAAACTGTGGAGACACTATTCCTCCGTTTCACGGCTATTTACCCCCAAGACGCCCAGCAGACATTTTTAAGAGCCGCAGCCGGTTGGTGAACCGGTGAGGTGTCCTACGCCTGCTGACGAAGACGACGGCTCGTCAGACGCTGCGCACCGAGCAGCGCGAGCGAAGCCCCTTCGCGCCACGCCGCACGCAGCTGCGGGGACACCGACCCAGCCCGGCGAGGCTCTGCAGGGTCCCACACCATCGCCCCTACCCCCGCCCGGCGGCCCGCAGTCTGCGCCGTCAGCCGTCCCCGGGGCAGCGCAGCACCCTGCACTCCCGCAGCATCGGCGTGCCGACACCGGTCTTCATCACACAGCTGGGGCAAGAAAGCGTCGCTCATCCCGAGGAAAATCCAAAGCTCCAAAATTACACAGATGCTGGCGCTCTTCACGAGCTCAGCAGTTCAAGAAAACTATTGCTGGGGCACAGGATTTTTTTTTACCTTTTTTGTTTCTCCACCAAGTAAAAATGGACTAAAATATCACTGAAACAAACGGAAACAAGAAGGATCAATAGGCAGAAAAATAACACCATGATCCTCTGTCCATCTTCACCAAAATTCTGACAGATGTTACACAAATAACAAGTGATCCTTGTGAAAGGAACGCGAGTGGAGGAAACAGGAAAAAATACCTAAGAAAGATCCAATTACAGCACCAATTGTGAACAGGGAATTTTTCACAACATCACCCAAAAGGCAAGTCTTCCTCTGGAAAAAATAACCCCAAGAGCTTTCAGCCAGATATAAAGCAAAGATAACACCATTCAAAGGCAGGAACAGCCACCTACGCGGGGTAAATTCCACGGACCTCAGCTGTCCCTACAGAAAGGTCACAGCCAAAACTGACTCTACTGTACTCGAAACCACAGCTCTGCAAAGAATCGGCAACCAAAGCTACAGCTGCACTTCAACCACCACCTGTTCTGGGGAGGGAAGGAGTAAACTACCCTCAGAAGCAACCTTTTCTTTTCCACCTCCTCCACAGGCATTCTTCCGCACTGCTGCCTCTGTCGCTCAGGAGAACACGCTTGCATTCCAAGGAAAAGTGCATAAATATATTCCAGGTTACCAAAGCTTGTGAGAATCAAAAGTAGTAAACTCTGTCAATCGCACTTAGCCCCCCGCTCCTCTTTTGAAGAATGGGGGGAGACGTTCCATGAAAATGTTCTTATACAGCAGAGACGGTAAAGAAAACGCCCAGGGTACAACCTCATTCTAGAAAGCTGCAAGAAAACAGCGTCCTTCATGAAAACAGTCAGACAACAACCACACGTTAAAACACCAGCAAACTGCAGAAGGCCTCCAGGGCCAGGAAGATGTCTCCAACCCAAGTACACAAGCAATGGTGGGGAACAGCAGAACTTGTTCTACCTGGTACACACACAGCTAAACACACAGGGTAGAGAGAAAAGCACACAGAACAAACCACGTCACCTGCACAGCTGGATGCGCTGCACCAACATTGCAAAACAGGCTTGAACAAAAATGTTTTTAGCAACAGAACTGCATCTATTAACATCTATTAACTTCACCGAACAGTAGAAATGCATGAAGTCTGGATAACTTCTGTAAACAGTTTCAGCACTGGGATCTGACAAAACACTAAAGTCCCGACACACAAACTTTTTGATAAAGTCATCCAACTGAATAAATGTAGGTATCAAATATTTTCTGCTTTTTAATATTATTACTGGAGTGATTGCTTTTGTAGTTACGAAGTAAGTGCAGTTTTATAAGCAAATGAAGTTATTTTACATCACCACAATGAAATACAATCAAGTTCTTAACAATGTAAGAGATAAAATTAAAATGCAGCGATGATTTTATCTGCAGCAGAGATGCTATCTGCAGTACTTGCTTTCTGCCATTCACCTTACTTTAACAAATTAAACTAAATATATTAGCAAACAAAAGCTGAGACTCCAAAAGTTCATCCTCAACGACAAAAGAAACCCCTTGTTCAAGGGAGCATGCATATAATTCTAATACATCTAGTTCTAATATAACGTCCTCGACAGCACACGGTATGAAAGATAGCAAGCTCAGAGCTGTGCAGACCCAACGTTCCGGCTCATAGTGCAGCCGTGTATTTTTTATTTTGAGGTGGTATCTCACATTACCGTACTTTGGAAAAAGCAAATAACATAGAAATTCTCATATAACATTGGTGGATTTTCATCCGCTGATGTTACTGTTATGAGATATCCATACAGCATGGGCTCCTCTCCCCCCGGGGCATCGGGTCCTGCCAGGAGCCCGCTCCGGCACGGGCTCCCCACGGGGTCATAGATCCTTTGGGCATCGCTTGCTCAGGTGTGGGGTCCTCCCCGGGCTGCGGGTGGGGGTCTGCTCCTCCGTGGGCCTCCACGGGCTGCAGGGACAGCCTGCCCCGCCACAGGCTGCCCCATGGCCGCAGGGAAACCTCTGCTCCGGCGCCTGGAGCTCCTCCTGTCCTCTTTCTGCACTGACCAGGGTCTGCAGAGTCGCTGCCCCCCCATCGTCTCACTCCTCTATTCCCCTGCAAATGCCGTTACACAGGGGGAAAACCCTTCTGAACTATGTTATCCCAGAGGCGCTACCATCACCGCTGCCGGGCTCGGCCTTGGCCAGGGCTGGCATCGGCTCCATCAAACATGGGGGAAGCTTCTGGCAGCTTCTCACAGAAGCCACTCCTGCAGCCCCCCGCTACCAAAACCTGGCCACGCAAACCCATCACCCTTTATCATGAAGTGTCTCTAGGTAGCCAGTTTTGATGAAAGATTTATCATATGCACACAGGCCTAGAAAATGGAAAATATTTTACAATAGCTACTAGGCTCAGGGAATGGTTAGAGGCAAGAGAATGATTTTTTCCCTATCTGCTTCCAGGCAAAGGACTTGGGTTCCCCAAAGACAAAGTAATAGAAATGATAATGAGAATGTTTCAACAGGACTCACACAAAGAATAAATGGGGAAGTTTTAAAAAAACCAATGGAAAGCCTTGAATAAGGAGGAAAATAAATTAGTATGATTTTGCAGCAAACAATAAATACTTTGTTTAGCTGTAAATCTAGCCAAGAAGAGAGCAGGCGTGCTGGAAAGACTTCTAGAGCAAACAGAGGAGGCAGTGTAAAGGAAGAGGGGACGGCACAGTGCAGAGCGAGCAGGGAACCCCCGACAGCGGTGACACATGGGGTTCCCACCCGCCCACGCCTGGGCATCCCCTGTCCCCGGAGCAGGCAGAGATGCCGTCCGGCACAGGGCCTCCAGCAGGTCTCCGTGTGGCACCCAGCCCCAGCAATGCCCCAGGCCACGGCCAGGAGACCACCACGGGGGACGGCGGCGGGGCAGCCCGCGGGGCTGACCCTTGCGCAGCGCAGAGACGCCCGCCCGGGGACCCCCCGCCCCGGGTGCCGCACACCGTGCGGCCAGGACCCCCCGGCACGGGGAGCCGTCGCTTCTCCGTGCCATGCTCCAGGCAGGAGGCTCGGCGGGCATCAGAGGCACCGAGCGGTCACCTGCCGGCTGCCCGGCCGCGGGGAGCACCGGAGGTGTGGACCGGCCGGACAGAGCCGGGAGCCCAGGGCCACACGCCCCCAGCCAGGCACTGTGCCTCACACCCCGCGTCTCGCTCTGAAGAAAGACACCGCTCCGTTCCGCTGCACCACGCTGAGAACATCACGCAGCCACCCGAAACACTGATGTCCAGCAACGGATCCCTAATCCTGTCAGACTGAACACAGTTCAGCAAAACATCAGGTTCATGACACCCTCATCAGACAGGAGCCACGCAGTCAGAAAAACCACGCGCTCAGCCGAACCTTCTGGAGAGCAGCGTGCTACGAGCCGGCTCACCTCTCGAGCACGGGAGAGGCATCGAGGAGAAGACGATGGCAAGAACACTTCTATCTGCCAGGAAGCTTCCATCTCCCATCAATTTCCTCATCAGAAATTACACAGTAACCCAGTGCTTTGAGGGAGGAAATGCCGCTAACAACAACATGCCTACAGGCTCTTTTCAGGCTCAGTGGAGTATCAAACAAGGCGAGGCCTACCAGACTGGGACTCAAAGATAATAGTGCACATTAGCCATTTTTCCAATTTCATTATCACAAAGATACAGCAGACTTAATTGCCTCCCGCCTTCCCAAAACACTGGACCTGGAAGATGCCGTACGTGAAATAACGATGAAAATTCATCCTTCAGAAAAATGTCATTTAGATTCTAAGCCATCATACCCAGGCCAGCTCAACACTGGAGTAAGCAGCAGTAAATCTTCTAAATAGAGGGGGTGAAGGGGGCCGTCACGGCTGCAAGAGGACCACGAGCAACCGGGAGCTCACCGCAGCACCTACGACACACCCGGCATTCCCCGAGCCGTTCAGCTCAGCACCAACTTCTCACACGTCTAGCAAAACCAGACTCGCTGCTCACCATCCTTCAGACCGGAATTTTGGATCAGCTTGTTCTAAGCAGCGCTGCAGAATTTCTCCGTTTCTGGCTTGTTCTGTCTCATTTCATCTCCAGCACATACGGAGCTCAGAAGGCCAAATGGGAAGCTGCAGGTTAAAGTTCAGCTTTTGCTCCATGAATTGAAAGGTTAAGTAGCAGATTAACAGCAGGTTAAAACCAAGAATTGGAAAGGTATACCAATAAGTACAGGCAAACCTTCCGAGTAGGTTTGGGAACAGGGGAAGCAGCAGATGCCTTCCTGGTTTATCCATTTACAGAGAGACAGATGAAGCACTTCAATGCACAATAGGAACAATAAATCATTGCCAGCTTACAATATGTAAGCTGTCATATCGACTTTTCCTATTGTTTATTTATGTCATTTAAAATATGTACAAAATACTCGCAAGAAGTTGTTTTATCATTTCCTCCGTACAACAATTTTTTTTTTCTGAACTACAGCCCTTAAGCCAAATCCATTTCAATACTGAAATATCTTGAATGAACATATAACTTAACCGCGTTATCATCGTTGTCCTTCCCGCTCCTTTGTAAAGGAAGGGAGACCTCAAACACTGAAACTCCTGGTACGGCCCTCTCACCAAGCAGCAGGGTAGGCATCAGAAAAACACTTTGCCTTTCTATCACAAATGGCAAAAATTCTGTGAGCTCAAGATGTAACCACCTGTTCCGAGTTAAAAAAAAAAATGAATTCAGCCAGAAGAGCTTCCCCGTCAAGAAATCGCATGTTATTCAAAATACATATTGCTCCTAAGGAACACAAATACACAAGTCCAAAGACAAATTGCTTCGCTTTTGCTTCTTCACAAAGTATTATTATCTACCCAACGTGCATGGAGCTCCAGCACACCCCAAGTGAATCAATACTGATAACATAAGTATTCGAGAGGACGCATATTTTAAGTGAAAAAACAATATTGCAAATGCACGTTCTTAGACCATGCCCATTTAACTGAACTCTGACCAGGCCTTCTACCTGTTTCACAGCAGACTTTGAGCAATAGTTTCTCAACGCTCAAGTGTCAGATTTTCTGGAGTAGAAACAAGATGTTCAGTATTCAGTTAACTTCTTCACGACAAGCTTTCCTCTTTGATTCATCCCTCAGTGATCCAGGAAGAGAATACAAAGACAATGTAACCGGCTACGTGCTCAGCTTTGAAACAAGAATTTCAGACAACCACAGAAAATACCCGGGTATTTGCTACAATACTACTTACGAAATCGCATACACCCACAGGGCAGAAGAAAGCCCAGCAGCACTAATTGTCCAAGTTGCGCTAACCATGCGTCGTATACGACACACTGCACTCCAAAGGGTCACAGAAAGCGCTGTGCTCACTACTGGCAGGACTCCACAACACTCCCGTTTCATTTACACACCAAATGCTCACACACACACACAGGGAGCTGCGTACTAATCCACCCTCTCCACCCGACCCAAGGGCTGCAGACCGCGCTGCACCTACGGCTGCTGACGCCAGACACCCAAGGGTAAGGGAGACAGCGTGATCGGGCAGCAGGGGAGGCAGCTTGCAGCAACACACAACAGCATACGCGTTTTCTTCGACTCTGTAACCACAGTCTCCACAGAAAAACTCAATATAAGGATTTAGACTTCAGTTAAATACCTGTGTAAATAGTTCTGCTCTTAAAAAAAGCTCTGCTGGGATTCTTTCCTAAGCACAAACGGCGAACTCCGCTTCCATCACTCAGACAACACGCTTCTCCTGGAGCAGTTTACTGGCTCTGCCACTGCATCTAACAAATCACCAACGTTACTTTATGTATTATTTGAAATTTGGGGGGACAAGGCAACACAGTATTGATGAAAATCTATTATTCCCTGGAATCAACCATCAGGTTAAATGACTATAAAACATTACTATTAAAAGGACAAAATTATTACCATGAATAGTTGGATCCAATAATTATTCCAGACTTGGGTTATCT
This sequence comes from Opisthocomus hoazin, assembly GCF_030867145.1. Classification (NCBI taxonomy): domain Eukaryota; kingdom Metazoa; phylum Chordata; class Aves; order Opisthocomiformes; family Opisthocomidae; genus Opisthocomus; species Opisthocomus hoazin. The sequence continues at coordinate 538,068 of NC_134419.1, read as the reverse complement.
TAGAGAGTGCAAACACAAACGTGTGCATTAGGAAGCCTGACTAATGATGAAAAGTTCAAAACAAAAATTCTGTTGACCTGCAGCAATATTTCTCTGCAAGCATTAGGCTCCCAATTACAGCTTCAAAGGCTTGCTGCAGCTAAAAACAAATTAGCGTTATTGTCAGTAAACCACTAATTATTTTTTATCTCTGGTAGTTTCCTAAATGACTCGTAAATTATCATGTATTTTTAATCGCACTGTGAAAACTGCATCACTACTCAGCTAAATACATACGGGTTATAAAAGACACCTCTCCCTAACTGCACTTAGATATACAATGTCTTGAGACACGTGAGGCGGGGACAGATTCAGAAGAGCACAGTCAATAAGGGGGAATCTGCCATAACACAATTTCCCAATTTCAATGCCTTTTTTCCTATTCAGAAAGCTAGGAACCCTCCCTTGGCAAATGCATTACTGACAGGGAACGGGACGCAGGAAAACCTGCTGGTTAGCATGCGAGGGTTCCCAGCTTCGTCAAGAATCACTCATTCTTCTAACTTAGAAAGTGTTTGCTCAATGTCCACAGCGCTTCTTAATGTAACCAGGGCGATGCAGTTTTTAACTGGGTTCAAGAAACACAGCCAATAGGCAGGATTCATTACTAAAGCTACCTTAGCCAGAAGGTAAGAAAGGGGGAAAACGGTATTAAAAAAAATAAACAAAAAACAAAAACTGTAACAAGCAGCGGATCTTCACGTGTGGTAACTAAGCCTTACGCCGGTACAGCTGGACTTGGGATCCGGGGCGTTCTTCCCGCCGAGGTCAGCCCAGCCGCTGCCAGCAAGGAGACCTCCACGTAAAGCCAAGAGCAGAGGCGTCGTCCCAGCCACGCGGCCCGCGCTGCGCACGGACAGGCCCCCGACCGCGGGCCAGGGCTCTGCGGGCCGCGCTGCTTCGGAGCCCCTTCCCGCCCCTCGCAGCAGCCGGGCTCCACCCTGGCTCGGCCACGCTCCCCCGGGCAGCGGAACGCTGCGTGTGGGGGTGCGGGACACCGGGGCGGGGCGGAGCAGGCGGACGGACCCCGCGTCTCTGCGCTGTCGTTACTGACTGAGGCGGTCGCCGCCGCGCCGCAGGACACCTCAGGCCGGCCCGGCAGCAGCGCAGCCCCCCGCCCGCCCCTCACCTCCCGCCAGCAGCCGACAGCCACCGCCAGCCGCGGGACGCGGGACGGCTCCCCCTCTGCCTTCCCGCGCCCCGCCCCTCCCAGCCCCGCGCACGCCCCGCCCCGCGCCGCGCTTCCGGGTCGGGCGCTGGCGGTGCGCCCCGCCCCGCCCCGCGGGCCCGGCCCGGCCATGGCGGCGGCGGGGGAGCGCGGCGCGGCGCGGCGGGAGGCCACGGGCCGGCGGCTGGCGCGGTTCGCCGCGCTCCGAGGTGGGGCGGCCCTGGGGCGCGCAGCCGGGGCGGGGTCCCGGGGGCCGGGGGCGGCTCGGGCTCGGCCCGCCGGCTGGGGGGGGGTCCCGCCTCGCCTGACGCCGCGCGCGCTGTGCCCGCAGGGAAGGCCGCCCGCCCCGGCCAGTTCTGGGACGTCGTGGCGGTGACGGCGGCCGACGCGGAGCAGGCGCTCGCCTACCGGCAGCAGCTGGCGGAGAAGCTGAGCAGGAAGGAGCTGCCGCTGGGCGCCCGGTACCACGTCTTCGCGGACCCGCCCGGACCGAAGATCGGTGGGGTCCCGGGGCCGCGGGGGGGGCGGGTGGGGGGGGTGGGTGTGCAATCCGGGTCGTTGCGGTGCCTGCTCGGGCCACTGCGGGGCGCTGCGGGGCCCGGCGCCTCGCGCGCACGGCAGGCACGTGTGCCGGCACGCGGGGCGGGCCGCGGCGTGCGAGCGCCTCGCCGGTAGCGCTACGCGCTCGCCTAGCGCTGACGTCATGCTGTGACGTCATGATGCACCGTTGCTGTCGGTCGGAAGCAGGCCTGGCGCTGGCGGGTGCGGGGGCTCCCAGCGCGGTTGGCCCCGCAGCGCCGGCCGGGCCGCAGGCGGGGGCGCGGTGCCCCCACGAGCGTGTCGCTGCGGGCAGGCGGCGCGGCGCGGCGTGGCCACTCCGTGGGCGCGGTGCAGGTTGAGCTGGGCCGTTGCGCTCCCCGTCGTGACCCCGGAGCCTGCGTCGTGGCTGGAGAGGGCGCGTGTTGGCAGGGCTCTCCCGCGCCTGTCGCGCGGGGCGCGGAGCGTCGCTGACCGGCGGGTTCGCGCCCCACGCTGCCTGCCCTAGCCCGTGGTTTGAGCGGTCCCGGTGTGTTTTAGCGTAGCACCCGGTGCGCAGTGGAAGCCGGGAGGAAAGCGGTCAGGCCGCCCGCGGCATCCCCTGGGGCTGCTGGTGCCTGCGCGCGCGGGCGGGACAGCGCTGTCGGCAGCGCAGAGCGACAGGCAGAGGTGGATCTTCAGCCATCCAGCAATCTTGGGGAGTGGGGGGAGCGCCTGAAAACATCCCGAGCCGAGCCGGTTCCTCGTGTCCTGCGTTGTAAATGGCCAAAGTTCTTTGGAACTTTTTTTGTCATTGGTGGAGCTCCGGGTGAGCGGTTTGTGCGGCTGAGTTACGGCCTGCGGGGATGGCGGGAGGTTCCGGCGCTGGGGCCGGCCGGAGGGCGACGGGGAGGGGAGGACAGGGCGTTTTCCCACGAGCTGCCTGCTCGAGATGCCCTCCCCGCTGAGCGCAGGAGGCTCCCAAAGCAGCGGGTTTGTCAGCTGCGGGACCGCAGAGACCCTGCCGTCAGAGCTGGCTGAGGACCTTTCAGATATCCGTGCATCTGGTGACACTCGGTTTGTTTAAGAGATCGCATCGGCAGTCGTAAGGACTTTCTTGAAAATTAGTGACAACCTATTTTCTAAAGCAGAAGGCAGCGTTTAAATCTTGCTGCCTGGTCTCCCTGCCGCCGCACCAGATCCCAGTGTGCTTCACATGGCAGTGCAGGTGTTATTGATGCTCTTTTCAGCAGATATTAAAAGTCGTTTTCTTTAGGAAATGGTGGATCAACACTTCATGCTCTTCAATGCTTGGAAGATCTCTATGGTGATAAGTGGACTTCTTTTATTGTGCTGCTGATTCATTCTGGTAAATTCTCTTTTACGTTTCACACTCTGAAGTCATACCTCCCCTTTTTTTTTTCCTGAAAATAATGTGATGTCAGAGAAGGAGTCAGAGGTCTGGAAGACAGTTCCCGCAGAAGAGTAATCCAAAGTGTGTCTGGTCTGGTCATTTGAATTTCGATCGATACTTCAGGCACTTCAGCTGTTTGATCAAACAGTGGAGAAAGTGGTGGCATTCAGAGTATCTGAATTCAGCTTCCGCCTTGAAACACTCATTTAGGGAGCATGGCCCTCTCTGCAGGGGACCTAGGGCTCCTCGCAACCAGAGGCGGGCTGGGTGCTTGCCTGCTTACCCAGTTGGAACGGTTCCAAAAGGGGCATCCGTCCTGCAGGGGAGAAAGAAGCCGGGCAATAACAAATCACCTGAGCAAACCACTGCTTGTTTGACTGACGTCTGACTTTAAATTCCCGGCAGGGGGGTGGGGGTCCTCCTTTTCCTCAAGCGAAAAGCAGGCGTCGTGTGCTTGCTTCACTGTAGCTATAGACAAGTGGTCCATAACTCCAGCTCTGAAGCAAACTAAAGATAATGAAATCAACCACAGTTTTAATATGAGGTATTTAAGGCCTGCTAAATTTTGGACATAAGGTCAGATCTGCTTTTAGAAATGTTTAAAGAAGAATGATTGGTGATTTTTTTATACCTCGCATTTTCTGAGGAATACTTAGAATATATCCAGGCTGGGGGGGGTGGGGGGTGTTACACCTTTGTGTATGTGTAAAACAGGTGCATAGGTTTAGTTTTTGCTCACTTATATACTGTGTCTCTGTATAATTGAAAATGTCTTTTTCTTCAAGGTGGTTACAGTCAACGTTTACCAAATGCAAGTGCCCTGGGAAAGATTTTCACAGCTTTGCCTTTTGGCAATCCCATTTACCAGATGCTGGAACTGAAGCTCGCCATGTACATTGATTTTCCTAGTCACATGAAACCAGGAATTCTCATTACGTGTTCAGATGACATCGAACTTTACAGCACTGGAGTTGCAGAAGCTGTCACGTTTGATAAACCTGGGTTTACGGCGTTAGCTCACCCTTCAGATTTGACAGTTGGGACCACTCACGGAGTGTTTGTTTTAGATCCATCCAGTTTTTCAGGAAAAGGAGGACTTGAGTACGCGTCTTGCCATCGTTTCCTGCACAAGCCTGATATTGAGACGATGCGGCAGTGTGGCGCGGTGTGCGTTAGGGGGAATTCTCAGCCGAGTTCCTCTGGAGGCCACAGTGACTCAGAGATGGACTTGGAGTGTGTGTATACAGACAGTATATTTTACATGGATCACAGCACTGCAAAACAGTTATTGACATTTTATAAGCAGATGGGTTCTCTTTGCTGTGAAATAGACGCATATGGTGACTTCCTCCAGGCCCTGGGACCCAGAGCCACTCAGGATTACATAAAAAATACAAGTAATGTCACTGAAGAGGAATCACAGTTGGTAGCAGTACGGGAGAAGCTGTACTCTCTTCTGAAGGGAACCGCGCTTAACGTTATAGTCTTAAACAACTCTAAGTTCTACCACATTGGAACTACCCAGGAGTACTTGTTTCACTTCACATCTGATAGCAACCTGAAATTTGAGCTTGACTTACTGTCTGTGGCTTTTAGCATCTTTTCTGACGATGCAGCTGAGACCCTGGGTCAGTCAGCAAGTATCGTTCAAAGCATACTTGAGCCCGGGTGTCTCATAGGACCTGGGTCCGTTGTTGAGTACTCTCGGATTGGCCCTGAAGTCTCAGTAGGGAAGAAAAGCATCATTAGTGGAGTGTGCGTAAATTTTAAAGTAGACATACCTGCGAACTGCTTTCTGAGTTCATTAAGTATAAAAATTAACAATCAAGTAAAGTATGTAAGTATGGTGTTTGGTGTAGAAGATGACTTGAAAAAAAGTGTGAAGTTGTTGTCAGATACGCATTCCCTCCAGTTTTTTGGAGTCGGCTTGCTAGAATGCTTGGACCTCTGGGGTGTCACGGTTTCAGACCAGCTCTTCTCCGGTGAGCACGCACGTTTGGGGCTGTGGACTGCTAGGATTTTTCCTGTTTGTTCTACTTTAAATGAATCGGTTAGAATGTCGTTAAAAATGTTAGATTCTGTGCAGCACATGTCAGCCCTTAAACTGGATGGCTTCAAGCTCGTGTCTGTTGAAGAAATGCTCACCTACAAAGATGTAGAAGACATGTTGAAGTTTAGGAAGCAAATTTATGATGAAATCTGTCTGCAAGAACCAAAAGAGAAGTCTGGTTTGTAGAAGGAATGGTACTTGAACAAATTTCCCGTTTCCGTTTGTGGATGGTTGATTACTTCCCAGCTTGTAGAAATCACAAGGGAAAATTACACAGATCTTTTCTCTGATTTCATTGAAGTAGAAATAATGAAATTTCATTAACGTTGTTGTTGTAGCATAACATAAATAATGCAGCAAATACAGATAAACTATTCTTTTGATGAAAGAAGTAATGAAATATTTCAGATCTCTGAAAACACTAATTGGTATGCAGGTTATTATGTTTTTTCGTCTTTGAGAACAAATTAATTAGAAATGTGACTGAAAACTGCTTTAAAAGTTTTTCAGAGTAGAACATTAGCTCCAGCAAAATGGAATGATATAGCAATAACTTATGTTTCTCTCTTTTCATGCTGCCTTCTTACAGTACTGTTTCAAATAGGTAGACATAAATTTATTAAAAGTACTTTGTAAATCAAGACATTCTGTCTTAACACATCAATCATTTTCTTTCCCTGTTTTTTGTTTTCATTTTGTAATGTTTTTGTACTTTATTGCTTTTCATCAAAGAGATTTGCTTGAGAGATTGTTCTTTGCCTTGTGACTAATAATATTGGGGTGAAAACGTGGCATCAAGACATACTGTTTATTTGGTTTTTTACTGTTATTCGTTTGGAAGCTGGCCGTTTGATTGGGCAGCTACCAACTTCTTGTTATCCACAGATTTACTGATGTGTGCCACATGAAAACCTACGTTTCGTATTTCTCTGAACTGAGCTGTCGGGGTCCTTGGGGGAATGCTTAATCCTCGTGCCGACCAGTGGAGCAGACAACAGAGAGGTCGACTGTTGTGAGTGGGAGCACGATGCGCAGCTTCCGAGCAGCACACGATAGCTGGTCTCTCTTCCCCTTCTCCACCCCTTACGGATGGAGATGTCCCTTTGCTGCTAGTGCAGGTGCCAAAGGTCCAGCTCCAAATAGAGAAAGATGCTTTCTGTACTCTGTTCTGGCCTGATGGAAAAGCAGAGTGCCGTTTCTGTGTGTACAACTTTAAATGTACTTTTCTCTGTTCCCTCTTCCCCACCCTCCTTTTTTAAAAACGCAGGCGGTGTCACAGCAGGTCATGCCGCTGCTCCGTCTAGCCCTGTCCGCAAGCCTGTCCAATTCTGTGCCCCTCTGTTTTCAGCAGCTCGTTATGTGAACAATCAGTATATACCTCAGTACTGCAAGGTCAAAAAAGCTCGATCACATGAAGTTTATATTCAGACACCTCAAATCATTTATTTTTAATTTTGCTTCTACAGTGACTGCATTTTTAGTTTTTCCATTTCTTGCTATTTTTAAGAATGCACTGTGTATCATGTCGATGTAATTTGACGGCAAACACAGTCTGCATCTTTTTCTCTTGCATTTAGCTATGGGTTTTCATGTTTTATTTAATGTTTCATTATAATAGTGTCTATCTCCCTACTGAATCAATTCCCTAATGGCATCTTTCTTATGCCACCTATGAGGTAGCAGTGTAATAAATACCTCCTGAATATTACCCAGGCTGGTTTAGCCTTCGCCAGGTTTCTTCCTCATCGGTAAAGAAACCTTTCAAGAGAGACAGTATTTTTCCTGAGGATCCCTTCTGAACAAGAAGAAATACAAAGGAGCTAGGCACGGAGGTTGGGAATCGCTGAGGTGTACTTCGAGGGAATAAGGAGAATTTCTGAGCAAACAGAGGTTTTAAAAGTCATTATAAAATATTAGTTTAACAATGGAAACAGCAGTAGATTTGAGAACTCTAAGGTCCAAGACAAATGCATAAAGTCACAAACAGTCATAGAACATGGAGCACGAAATTGTGGTTTGTGTGTCCTCCTGTTCGCGTGATCTGTTCATCTGTTGTTAGAGTGTACAAAGCATTTTGGGGAAAACAAATGTTTGACATATACTTTGTGTTTTCTATTGGAGAGCAAACTTTGTTCTGAAAAGTCTTCCTTGATGACAGCGTTACTGCTAGACAAGCTTTCTGGATGTTTACTAACAGTAAAATGAAGTTGCATTCTTTTAACATGATTACTCACTTTAACTGTTACAACTGCACTAAATCTAAATTCCGTAAGTACCGTGTATTGATTTCATTACTGAAAGTAATCTGTATATAAACAGAAAATGGATTTTCTTCTGACAGATAAGTAATGAGAAAAAAGAATGAGAAAAAGCATACTGGCTAAACAGCTTTTGGAAAGTGTTGGGGTAGACTCGATCAAGTAGCAGCTGCTATGGTCTTTGAAGCAGTGTTCCTTCCAAGAAAATAAAACAAACCCAGGAGTGGAATCCTGGTGGTAGCCGTGCCTGGCGCCTGGGTCAGCAGCTGCCTCAGGCTCCGTCCGTCCTCCAGGTGCGCAAGGAGAGGCAGGAGGTGCTCCGTAGAGTGTTTCACATTTTCGTGCCTGGCCTGCTGCTGTCCTGCCCTGGCCTGCTCAGATGTGCTGGCCGAGCTGCAGCCAGGATGGGTAATAAGTATTGTCCTGCAAGAAAGTGTTGTTCTCTGGGATGCGCTATCCATTGCTGCTGTTCCTTAACCTGCCCTCTGGGCCAGGATGATCCCAGTTCCTACGAACCGGTAAGTGTTGCACCGCCGTTCTGACATGCTGCGCGGGAGAGGGACTGTGGCTTTGACGCGGCGGTCGTCTCCGCTGGAATGCCTTAGCCTCGACAGCCTGCGGGTCGGACCACAAACCCGGGCTCGCACTCTCGTGGCAGGTGTTGTGAGCCCGGTGGGTGCTCACGAGGGTCCGCAGAGAACCCTGGCCCTGGCATGTGCAAATAAATGCTCGTAAAAAGCCCAGGTTACGCAATTCACGGATAGCTGCTGGGACGCTCAGCTGCGTCTTTCTCACTGCAGGCAAAAACACTTTCACTGTCCTCAGTCCTGCTGCCAAGGACCTAATCGAGGGAAACTTCTGTCAAGATTTGCTGAAAGTATTCTTTGGCCACAGCCCAAGAGAGCGTGGCTGTACTATAGGCAGCGCACAGAAGAGCTGGGTGTCAGCGTCCCTCAAAACGTGACTTTTTTCATTGTCTGCTCTTCCACTGTGCAGCTGGTAGAGCGCAGCCCCGTGAAGCCATCGCTTAAACAAGCAGTGTCTGCATTAAAACACAGCAAATGTGTGGTCAGACGCTGCTTCGCTTATTGCTCTTAAAATATGTGACTGAGTGGAACAGCTTGTGGCTAAACACTTCAGCTAGAAATATTTTCTTAACCTTTGAGTAAAGGCCTGAGACGCTTTGTTTTGCAAACCTGCAAAGCATGTAATGTCCAGTCTCATTTAACTGTTCTTCGCAGCGCATCAATGAATTGCCCTGTTAGGAAATAAAGCATTTAGATCTTGAGGCAAATAATTTAAAAAAATCTTGTAATGGAATAAGCATAGATTTTATTTAGTAGGTTAAGAAACATTAGACTGCTGTAAGTCTTTATGCCACTCCACACTTTCAGGCTAAATATTTTTCTTGTAAATTTTAGAAAGTGGATTTTGGTCAATATTAGCCATAGGTAATGTCAGCAGGCTTAATGAATTTATTCCACAGGTATTGAAATACCTGGATTTGTAATATTTTTCATTTTTAAAGTACAATCAAGGTTAATGTAATTTTTTACTAAAAGCATTAAAAATTGTATTTTATTTAATAGAGCCCTATCATTTTCCCATATGCTTTTCTATCATATAGGGTTATGTGTGTGGATGTTCGCACACACATGCTGTAAGTTCATTTTTGGACTCCACAGTTAGGAATAAGCAGTGTTGTGTATAAGCTTCCACTAATTTCCACTGAGCCACAGGAAGCGCATGTTTGCCCATGAAATTTCTAATGCACCCATAGTCATTTGTGGTCTTTCTTACTCTCAATAAAATTATAGTTGTGAAGTACAAGGTTGGAAAGTTCATGGAAATACTGAGAGCAAATCGGCCGTGCCATAGAGAATGTTAGTGTGTGAAGACTGGTAACAGTATTGGCGATCTGGGCATCCATCTGTCAAGGGCTAGCGGAGTGTAAAAATTAAAATACGCATCCATTGCACTTTGTGGAGTTTTGGTGAAAGGCTGTGGTAGACATGAGGCATATTATTCGGCAGGTTTTTTTGTCAGTTTTAAATGCTGAAATGTGGCTTTACCCCATCAAGCTACAGAAAGTCAGCTAGCTTTGTTGATTTTCCTGTATCCACTTCACAATAAAATCTGAAAACCTGGAATGAATACCCTATGTGACTGAAGTCACTAGTTTTGCTTTTGACTTAAGCAGGGGCCAGGATTTTGCCCCTGGCAAACGTGTTGATGGAGTAAAGGTTTCTAGAGTCCACCAGTGATCAGAATCTCTGATGTGAAGCAGAACAAGAGCTGCCGAGCTCTGGTGGAGAGCCCTGACAGCGAGTGCCACGGCCCCGCGTGCAGCTGCCAGACCTTCGCGCGGCTGCGCACCTTGCTGCGCAGCTCGTTGAGTCGCTGGGTGCCGGCTGAGCAGGGCAGCAGCGGGCAGAGGAAGCACCGGAGCTGCAGAGCGCAGGAGTGGCTGCAAGGAGAACAGTTAGTCTGTAGCCGATGTAACGTCGTTTTTGAGTTAACACGATGTTTTTGTCAAAAGGAGAGAAAGAGAGGAGATGACAGATAAGCGAGTATTTGTATGTATCCTTGATGACACATTTGAAAAATAATGTCATTGTTAGGCCTGAGATAACTCTGCAGTGTATGTATTGCAGCAATTTATGAAGTGTGCATTTTTTAGCTATAACAAATTCTAGTGCTTCCAGCAAGGGCTCTCTTGTCATGTGATCAAATGTTATTAAAATCAAAAGGACTTCAGGTGACACTCCCTGACTATAACAATCTAAGTTTGATGTACACAGTTTGTGTATGTACTTTACTCATGTACCATTTTACAAACTCTAACTATCTTTCTTTTTCACAATCTGCTGTTAAGGTAGATGACAGCAATTTTCTTACGCAACCAGCTGGGATAACTTGTCCCAAGGAAATTGAGAACCCGTGCAAGGCCACACAGTGAAATTTAACAGCAAGATAATAGTACACTGTTACAGGGTTGCTGGTTTCGAGTATCAGATGGCGAAAACACGACCGTCACGGCATCCTGGCCTGTGATTTTCCTCCAGTCTGAGTAATACAGGATGCAAGGCTGAAAACGACAGGCAGGTAGGACCTGCTAAGAAGAGGAGGCATCTACTGAAATTTGGAGTTTGATTTTGTTAAGGCCTGGTGAGTTTCCTAGATGGATGCAGTTTTTATACAGGCCTTTAGGTCATTGCCTGGCTCCATCTATCCTGAAATGCAACTCGGGCTGGTACAGTCTCACATAAAACCAAGTTGAGTGTTTAACGATTGTATGCATGTCAGCTTTATTTAATTAGTTTTGTTGTGTAGTGCAATCATAGGGCTCATAATGAACATCATCTTAATGATTTCCCTGAATGCTTTGAAAGCATGCCATAATGAACAGAGATTTAGTCATATTGTATATATTACACTATGAAATTTGAGAGAGGAGGATTAGTTCAGTAACCTTTTAGGCAGGAAATTGAAATCTGAGAAATTGGGCTCTTAAAAAAGAACACAAGGGAAGGCAGCTGAAATAAAAATGAGCAGCTGAAAGGTGTCTGTGCCAGAAGGATTTAGGGAGCTGGCAAAAGAAAGTAAGCTCCAACAATCATTCGGACCTGCGTAGAAACATTCTTGACTTGGGCAGGGAGTTTGTCTGTGCTGGAGCTCAGCAGTTCCAGCCTCTTCTCTTTCCTAAAGCTCTAATGCAGTAGCTTCGTTTTCTCCTCCCTGCACATGTGGAAGATTAATCCCTGTGCAAGCGCCACTGTAGTATCGTGAGAACAAAAATAGCGGTACTGTTCTTCTGTGCACTTCTTTTAATCCGCTGCCACAGAGAAGCCATTTCAAACACCTGTTTCATTATAAGGGCTCCAGAGTTCCTTGCACTTGATTTTCATAAAAATGCGTTTTCTTTTAATGTCCTTTTCACTTTCTGTGACATATCTGAATGTCACCAGAATGACACTGAAATGTATAGGAGCAACTTACAGCCTCTCAAAGTAAATGATGGATATGGATGTGTTGTATTTAGTTTGAAATAAAGATAATTTCAAAAGACTTAATCCTGCAAAGGCTCCTGATGAAGGACATTTAAAATCAGAAATAGGAAAATAATTTTTCATGTTTCTCTTGTAAGATTGGACATGACAGCATGTCCAATCATAGAACTGCAATAAAACTTCTAAAAAATAAATCAAAGACATTTGTACAGCTCAATATTCTGTAAACATTACAGCTGAAGACTTTACTCACTGAAAACCTTCCTCTTGACATTTTAGTGCTACTTGTGTAGATGTTAATTAGACCTGGCCTCACATGGCAGTCAGCGCAGTTATCCCTTCGGTTTGCAAACAGTCTGCAAACAGGCTGTGCAATTATTATTAATTCTTGTCTTCCCCCCCCCCCCCCCAGTTTCAGTTGTTCTGTAACTGCTTCACACAGCAATTCGCATGATGTGAATGCTTCAAGAATTCGCCTGAAGGTTGCTTTCCCGGTGAACAAAGAAAGGTGTTGCTTTGACATCGCTGACTGACCGGATTGTCCTCCTGTGCCGTAGTTTCCAGGGGTCTTCCCTGAGTGTCCGTACGAATGAATCTTCACCCACACACATGTTTGCAAAGAGAGAATACAAATACGGTACAGAAACTGATGACTTCTTTTTGATGTATTTCCATGAAGTAGATGGTACTAGAATATAAATAATACGCAAGGCATTTACTTCATTTAAAGCACATGATTTTGTCTCTGTCTTGTCAGGGAAATTTAATGTTCTTACTTTATAAAGCTGTTGTATTAAAATGCATTTTCTGTGCAGAAGTGAATGGAACATTTCTTGGGCTTTGGAGTCTGTCCTGCTCCTGTTTCTGTCATAATTTGCTCGGTCTGGATGGAAGAAAAGTCTTGTTCTTCAGGCCATGAGGAGTGACAAAACCTGTTTCGTCAATTCCAGGTTTTTTTTCCTGACATTTGACTCCCCGCTGTGACTCATCACTCCTCACCTCACTTCTGATGAGCATCCCTTTGCTACAAGCGATTTTCCACTAAGCTTGTAACTGCCCTAGAGCTGCTGGATCCCACCTCCGGTTACCGGTTACCGTCACAGTATGGGAGCCTCACCTCCCCTCCTGTCACCGCACCTTACCTCACCTCACCACTGGGCACCTCTCCTCCCGTCACCCCACCTCACCTCACCACTGGCCACCTCTCCTCCCATCACCCCACCTCACCGCTGGGCACCTCTCCTCCCGTCACCCCACCTCACCGCTGGGCACCTCTCCTCCCATCACCCCACCTCACCGCTGGGCCAGGAAAGGGGGGGTTCCCTGGGCCAGGGAGCTGTCACAGGTCTGCTTCAGGCTATCCCGTGATTTTTACCTAAACTGATAAACTTACCCCAAAACTCTCTAGCAGGTGGAGAGCTGGCCAAAACACTTGTCTTTGGCTGCGCAGCCACAGCTGCATTTTAGACATTTGAAGGAAAAAAGGAGCGCCAAGCTAACAAAAGCAGCGGGAGAGAAGACGCCTGTCTGGGTGCTGCAGCTCTTCGGGTTGCGCGGCAGCTAGCTATGGAGGGCAGCTGAGGGGCTGAGGCCTTCCTGCAAATATTTGGTTGAATATCACAGGTCATATTGTCAAAGCAGTTCAGAGTCTTCTGAAATGCGTCCCTGGGTTTATGTGTAAATCAGTGCAAATAAATGGATGAGCTCGTGCTGTCAGGAGCAATCACAGGAGGGCAAGTTTGTTTACAAGGGGATGCAGCATGTTGAAGTTTTTATGTATGTGTATTATATTTACATATCTTCTTGCCTGTAATCCTTAACTGAGAAAACTAAGCACATGTACATAGAACAGCTGCCAAGGTCAATCCATACACTATAAATATACAAATACTTATATAAATATATATATAATGTATAAATTTATATAAATATATATAAAAATATACAAGTATATGTGTATCAAATAAACAAATTTAAAAAAAAAAACAATAAAAGGAGGAAAAGAGATGAGTACAGAAACCAGCATGAATCCCATAACTGGCTGGCAAAATATGTGCAAAGTAGTTCGATTTGATAGAAAACACAGGGAAATGGATCTGAAAGGGGCAGGCAATAGACGAGCAGATCTGTGCTGACCGATTACTGAGGAGATTCAGGCTGTGAGAATGACAAGCAGTGTTATTTTGCTATTAACCAATCTTTCTCAGTTCTTAAGCTCAGACTCTTACAGGAATGCATCTGTACACACAGTTTAGATTATTTTTGTCGTGATGTGTTTGCGTGTATATGTACCCACACAGCGCCCGGTTTGCTCAGCTCATGCTTCCAGCTAGCCAGATCATGGGGGTTTGACTACACTACTGCGGCACTGGGTCCAAGATAAAATACTGGCAAACAGGACAAATCAGATTGAGCACAGATTTTAGTTACATATCTATACAGATCCTGGTCCTCAGCTGTCTTGCGCATGGTCTGCTTGGAATATGAGCAGAGCAGCTTGACTGTGTCCTCGTTCACTTCTGGAGCAATCCTGCCCGAAGCAGGAGCAGGAGCAGAGCAGCCTCAAGCCTTCCCCCCCTCCTCTGCAGGTGTGCAAGCAGTGTCGGCCCAGCTTCCCCCGGGCCGTGCCCGTCACTGGCATCCTGCTCGCGGGCTCAGCCGCCCCGCCGCTGCTGCCCGTTGGCGTGGGGAGGGTGAATCTCGGGTGTGATTCTGGAGGGGCCCGCAGAAGATTGCAGAGTAAACGTACTGAACTCCGGACAGGCAGCTCATTTCCTACCCTAAGGCAGTGGGGCTTCCTTAGCATGCCAACACGTACAAACATGGCCAAACTGCACCAAGCCAGTACTCCGATACAACACGGTCTGCGCTTCGGAACGAAAATACCCAGATGCTCCCAAGCCATCCGCTATCTTAGGACACCTTTTAATGTTTGAGATGAGATCATCTCTGGCCTCTCCAGACTGGGGACCCCCAGCACTCTCTGGGGATACTCAAGGTATGCTTGGGATTCAGCTTCTTAAATTCCTTTTTCTCTACAAAATTCGTAGCAAGCTGCCAAATTACTTGCTTCCCACCAGTTTTTGGTATTCAACAGACGAAAGCAAATGTTTCTACTGAAACAGGCAGTAGATTTTTAAGCAAGCTGATTAGGTACCTTTATTATTTTTTTACGGTTGACAGCACAGACTGTTTTGCTCCGTGTCATTGTTGCATGACATTCCATTTGGCACAGGGTTTATTTTTAGCTGGAGACTATCAAAAGTATTTTTCAGTAGGACTGTCACTGCTCTTGAACAAGGAATCATATTACGGCAAGAACTTTGCTGAAACAAAGAAGATACATTGGACAAATGGGAAATTATAAATCCAGACCAACCCAAACTTGCACTGGTAATTAATATTGCCTTTTTAAATGCAGTATACCATACATCCATCTACAAGAAGCAAATGATCTTTCAGGAAATAACTCATTGCTAGTTTACTCTTAAGTTCAAGGATAAGGTATTGTATTGCTCTTGGTTTACAAGCAGAATGGCTTAACCCAAATGGCATATACAATCCGTAAAAGAGGGCAAAAGCTAGTAAACTGAATTGCTTTGTGCAATTGTTTAAGATCATTTTAACTTAGATTATTATGTTGATTTTACTTGTACTTCATTAGAAAAACCTTTAAATTTCCAACCTTTTTATGCTGTGTGTCTATGCTAAGATGTAGGAAATAAGAACTAACCAATGCAACCTAAGGTTTAAGCTTTCTCTTGTTCAAGTTAAAAATATTTCTGATGAGGATTCATGTGTATTAGTTATCTATGAAATCACTATATATATGTGTCTGTATTGGTTGCAGCAAGAACAGTTTAATAGCTGTAATATTTTAAAATTTCATACTTTAATAGAAAAATATATGAAATGGTACAATTAGATGTTTGAAAATCAAGTGCTTTGGTTTCTGGGACATTATGATTTGAGTTCCTGTTTTTTACATGTTTTGAAGTGTTTTATGAATCAGGGTCTTTTTGTTGTTAGATGAATGGAAGAAGAAAGTTAGTGAATCATACGCTATAATCATAGAACGATTAGAAGATGACCTGCAAATCAAAGAAAAGGAGCTGGAGGAACTGAAGCATGTTTTTAGGTAAAATATACTGGAAACCTATTTATGAATGTCTTTCAAACGGGTACTTGCTGTTAAACAGCATTCTCAGTTTCAGGTGTTTTCTTTTGGAAGGAGTTTCTCGCCTACGGAATGTGTGTTCTTTAATGTCTATTTCGGGGAATATGGCATTACAGTTCTGGGCCAGAGTCCCACAGTACCAGAATTAATAGCTGTTAATTACTAATGCCAGTATTTTATAACAAACATCTATATAATTTTGTAAATTAATTTGCTTTAATGGGATGTCTAATTCAGTTTTGTACTTTTCAGTTTTGCTAATGTGTTGCTTCAGGCAGGAATACTGCTGAAGTAACAAATTTTAAACACAAAAGCAGATTACCTTCTGAGAGTGAATTTACAAATTCATGAATTTACAATTTATTATAAATTCATGATTGTAATCACTTTCTGAGGACAGCACATGCTAACAACAAAGTTCACCCAGCCAAGAAACATACCTGCAATTTCGTTATCTGAAAAGCTGAAATAGGTAAACCACCCAGCTCACTGACTGTGAATAAGTTAAGAAAATTATCAGATAAATAATTTTGGACATCAAAATCACTTGAAAAAATAGGGGATTCTAACCAGAAATAAATCACAGCTCAAAAAAGCCAATCTGGTCACATAAATTATTCATCATGCTCACATTCAGCTAGCATAATTGTAACTGTTTGAGCCTGGTAAGTGAAAGAGGATGCTGGGCCTTCACTGCAACGTGCTGACCACTTTGGCCATGATCCAGTAAGGTACTTCGGTACTTTTCTCATTTTAAGCCTGTTTAGTAGTAAAAGTAATTATCTTAACAAACTGGAGCCAGAGTATTCTTTATTTTAGATAAGCAAGACAACTGGGTATATGGCGCTTAATTCCTGCATTAGACACAAGAAAAAAGAAACAGTTAGCTTTAACCTTAGCAGACCTTTGGGAGTTCAGCTTATCAGTCTATCTTACTGCCCTGTGTAAGGCTCATTACAATATCAGCCAAACTCTTCTTCTTAGATAAAAAGCACTGCTCTTTTCCATGGAAGAAGTGGGAATTCGTGATACTGGGTACATTGCATTGGAAAGGCTTTTTTTTTCAGTCAGGCTTGAGGAATCAGACAGTAATTTCAGTGCCAAAAGCTGCCTTCACCCACTAGTGATGAAATCAGTCAGATTTTGTGAGTGTCTAAAATCCAAATATGTGTAAAAAATCGGCCTTGACTATACGAAAAACTTTTCTGCAGTAGCAGTGGCTATTTTTGGAAGACTTCTCATCTCTGAAGTACCAAAGGAATTAGGCTTTTTTCTCCCACTATTACAACAAAACTATTTATTACAAAAGGTTGGGGCTGAGAAACTAGATGGTTCTGGGAAGCTAAGGCAAAGAATGTAATTTGCCTGATGGAAATGAAATAAGTAGCTGTTACAGTCCCTGCTCTGAAAGATGCGGAACATAAATAGGACAAATGTGCCAAAGTGTAGCAGAGGAAAGAACTGTCAGCATCCCCATTTTACACTTAGGGAACACATGCACAGGTCAACGGGTAATTGTCCAGTGCCACAGAAAAAAGAAACAAACAGTTGCAATAGTAAAAAGCAAATTTATAAGTAGCGCAGCACCTGTCACTTCTTGGATAGACATTGTCTGTATTCTATTCCTCTATCTCAGAGCTGTTAGTGCACCCTAAAAATGAAAAGTCAGAATTTCATTTCCCTAAAACCTTCAATTACGTCTTCAGAAAAGAATTAGGAGGACACCTGGATAAAACTGGGCCCTGAGTGTAATCGTTTGAATTAGTTTCCGTTTTCAATGGAGGACTTTGAATTCCAGGTTTTAATATTAAAAAAATTTCAATGCAACATTTTCCCACAAAAACATTAAAATTTCCCCGGTTTACAAGAACTCACGTTATATTAAAACTGAATATTGTTAAGAAAACAAACTGAAACTTTTTCATTATTATTTTTCAAACTGGGAGAAGAGGAAAAGTTAAATATATAGCTAAAATGGTAAAACCTGGATTCTTAACTACACATTAAGTGCTAGGAATGTGAATTTTTATATGTAGTTCTACAGATGAAGGTTGAAGCAGGAGACATGACTATACAGCTTGATAACATTCTGTGATCTTGAGACTTGCAGAATTCATCCTCCACACAAAGCAATCCGCCCCTCCATGCAGTCCCCGCAGTGCCTCAATACGTACGGTCCGTACGTCCGTGCATACCCAGCACATTACAGCAAAGGCAAATTAACTAAAAGGACTTGTTTCCCAGAGCCTGGAATTTATCTTTCCCTCAATTGCCACTGAAGGAAAACCTGAAGAATAGGTAAGCCTTAAATCACTGTCATTAATCACAGTATGCTGGAGAAGAATTGCACAGAGATAAAACTTATTTGAAGACTGCAATTTTATTTTTACTGAGCAAAACATTTTCCACATTAGTAAAGTGGAGGTGGTAGATGAAGGGCTGTCAGCAAACAAAGTAAATGTGATGATAATGTATGAAAAAAATGTTCCATGCAAAAGCAGTTTACATTTAGGACATAAAAAAATGAGCTTCCATAACAGGTGTTACTCATCATCTGAGGAATGCGTATAAAAATCTAGACTGATGCAAGAATTAATCTCACCGAGGCACACAGTTTTGGCAAAATAAGGCCAATTTTGCATTTATAAATAAGTTCTATGCTTTGTTTTTGTCAGGCCCATATCCTCTTCAAATCACACACTGTTCCTGAACATTATAAAACACATAGTGTCGACAGCAGGCAATCAGGAGTTTCCATCAGAGTGGTCTTTCTGATAGAAAAAGTGTTTTCCAAAAAGCTAGTTTTCTTGAGAAAAAAATTGTCAACATTTCTCACATGGAAAATTTTTTTTTGCATATTTAGTATTTAATTACAATTTAATTTAATTTTAGTTTGAATGGCTGTTTACTTACCAGCACAATACTTCGTATGACCATCATTCACACCACCATCTTCTTCCGTGGGCGGGCATTTCTGGCGCGCACACCGGCAGTACGGGTGCCCCCCGTCCTGCCCGGGCCCCGAGTGACCGTGGGGATGGGGGCTCTGGGTGCCTCAGCCCGAGGAGATCCCGCCCCACACCCTGCCCGCTGAAGAACACGCTCAGAGCCTGGGCTGCACCTTCCGTGGGTTGTAACATGCCACTTTGTGAGGTAATGGCTCTCAAACCACTCCACTAAACCAGAAGAGTAGCTTTCGAATCCTGGAAGTTAAAATGGTTTCTTTCAAAATAAAACCCAAAAAATGTGGGGGTTTAACATTTCCAAATTAATTTTGTTACACTTCATAGAAAAGAATATGAAAGCACAGGTTTTATTCCTGGTTTAGAATGAAGACAGACATTGAACAAGCAGGATTTCTTTTATGATAGACTTAACTAAGAGAACAGAAGCAAAGACAAGTCTCTGTCTTTGCAGTTTAAATTATATTTAAAGAACAAATTATTGAAATACTTATTGAAGGAAAAGGCCTAAGTGTCACCTTGCTTAACAGAGGTCATCTTGCTAATGGGAGCTTCGCGTAGGTTTATATTTTAAAAGGAGAGAGAAGTACTAAAAACTTCTTGTTAGTTGTCACTGTCTTAAACATATCGAACAGTGCTGCTCACTCGGGGTGGATTTATAGATATACAAATCTAAGCGCTCTGCTAAACCATGCTCTTTGGAATACTGATACTGAATGGAAAAAAACCCAAACCTACTGAAAGACTGAAACTAGCATTCTCCACAAAAATGTTAATTGCTATGTGTATTCAATTTTCAACAAATGTAATTAGTTAGAATGTTTGACAGAGCAGTAACGAGGTAATCTGTGCTAAAGGAAAACCGTGAGACTTGATGGCAAAAGCGAAAAGTATGGTAATCATTTGATGATCTGTAAATAAAAATAGAGTGATCATTTTCCTTCACACTTTTCAGAGTCTGTGTTCACTATTTAAAAAATAAACGTGACTCTTCAGGCATTCATTTTCTAAGAAAAGCCATAGTGCATGTTTAGCTAGGACTTACAACCAGGGGTGGGTACAGCTCCAGCTATGGAGAGGTCGCTGCTCTCCCATAGCACACGGGGCTTCACTCCAGCCCCTGCTGTCCAGTTCTCCCAGACCTCAGACGCTCACAGGTCTTCTTGGGACTTAGTGTGCCGTTAGAACTGCAAACCCTCGGCCAGAAATGGAGCTTTTGGAAAGGTGACTTCATTCCTCAAAATGCTTTAGAAACATTTTTCCTTTAATCATTGCCAAATTTTTTCTGAGCGGTGTTTACCTTCCATCCACGTATGTGCCTCCGTAGCGTTTCCATGCCAATGTTTCCATGTTGTCCTGGTTCAGCTGGGCTGGGGTTCATCTTCACAAGGAGCTGGTCAGGCTGACCTAAACCAGCCAATCAAATGGGCTGTTCTATACCATGTGACAGCAGGCTCAGTATTTAAGGGCGGAGCTGGCTAGAAGAAGGGGCATTTGCTGCTTGGGAGTCAGCTGAGCATTAGCTGGTGAGAATGTGGCATTCTGTATATTCTTTTTATCAGTAGTACCCTTGTTATTTTCTTCTCCCTTTGCTGTTCTGTTAAGCTGTTTTTATCCCAATCCACGAGTTTTGCCTCTTCCTGCTGATGCTCCTCCCCATCGCATGAGGACAAGGGCAGGAGTGAGAGAGCAACCGCATGGTTCTGTGTTGCCAACTGAGGCTAAGCCACGACACATGTGTTGACTGTATAGTGTTTCTGTGATCTCATTTGGGGAACGTAAACTTACTTTCTGAAGGGCTTTGTCAGGTTATTTCTTTTACTTTGTTTGTTTATCTTTAGTTCTGTGCATGTTCTGCTCATCAATTTAGAACAAATACACAGATTTTCAAAATATTTCTTAGTTATTATTGCACCAATAAAAGCTGGGTTTGTATGGGTTATTTATATTTCTAAAGAGTCTTTCCTCTTTTTTTCTCTAATTTAGCCGAATTTAGAATGTGCATAGCGTGACTAAATAGTAGGATTGTTCAGAAAACAGTAAATCTGGACTACTCACTTGATATCAGTAAAGTATTTCTAGATTTACAGTGTAAACTGGGTATAAATTTACCCCTGCATCTCAAAAATTACATGGAGATTTCTCTTTTAAATTTTTTTCCAGATTAAAGAAACTGTGCTAAAGGATGAAAACAGTAATCATCTGTAAAATCTCTCTTTTCAGCTCTGATGAAGCCTTCTGCAAAGTCAATTTAAATTACCGCACAGAAAATGGGCTCTCTCTTCTTCATTTATGTTGCATATGTGGGGGTATGTGTTTGAAATATGATTTCTTTAAACATTTTATTTACATGGCTAGTGATTTATTCTGTCTAATAACTGTCAGGAAGACAGTATTTGCAGTGAATTTCATTGTGTGGTCCTTGTTGAGAGTTGGATAGGCGTCTGTAAGCATTCCTCTAAACTCTGTTGCCAAGGGGGCAAGATTTCTTGCTCTGTGTGTTAGTTAATCCATACTCAACTTATACTATTGCTCTACGTTCCTCCATTCTGTATGTGGTATAGACTTCAGGCTAGGGAGCTAGTTTTAGCAATACTTTGTGATATGTATGACATCTATTTTTCTAGTATATTGGAAACATCTGTGTTTTATTACCTCGTAATTAGAAGAACAACTCAAATGCTTTAGTGAAAAATATCAGATGATAGGATTTTTGCAGATAGCAAATCAGAGTACACAAGAAAAGAGTGCAAGATGTCTTCTGGGATGTTCATAAAAGCACACTAATGGTGGAATTTTCCACTCCAATCCACATTGCTTCTCTGTTATCCACATAGTGAGTCACTAGTTCACGCACACACTTTGCACTTGTTATGACCCTGCTTCGGCAGGGGGGTTGGACTAGATGACCCACAGAGGTCCCTTCCAACCCCTACTATTCTGTGATATTCTGTGATAAAATTGTCAGCAGAAATTGTCTGAGGGGGCAAAGAGAATTTTACCCTAAGGTTTCAGCTCTGTGAAGTACTTACTAATAACATGCATAAGTGATTTGCTTAGTCTTAGATACTACCCTGAAGGAGGACCTGATCCTGCACTGCTGAAAACAGAGTGGATCTTTACTCTTAATTTCAGAGTGCAAGATCATATGCGAAGATGACATCAGTACCTGGTAACATTAGAGCAATTGGTGGGAATGCAGAGAGGAAGTTTAAGAAAACATACAATGTTAATTAGGTACAGTTTGTGAACACTTGAAGGAGGGAGAGAAGCTATTAGATCCAACATTGTCCTTGATTACTGTTGTAAGTATTCCTCAGGCAGATACATTTTTTGAGATCATCACTGTGCATCAGTGAGGTAGGAGTAATACTACTTGCCCATGCTGACGTTCATTAGCATCCCTCAGAACGACTGTCACTGTAATAATGTTGTGTAGAGGGGGAGAGCAGTGCTTCCGTTCTGAAAGGACAAAACAGGTAAGTGTCTGAGAAACCAGAGATTCCGGAAGAATCTGCTAGTTTATGGAGTTCTCTGCAGCATGGTCTGGATGTTAAGAGCAGTTTGCTGCTTTGGAAATTCAACTATCCTTAACAAATTCTTATCAATGTGTGAACAAACAGTGAGCCAGTACATGGCCAGATCTGCAGCTGTCCCCGTGGGTAAGGAGATGGTGCCTAGTTCCATTTTGAGATATATTTTATGACTTTCCTCGCATCAGAAGATGAGCTACCTATTTCTCTTTGCTTTCAAACTCATACAGAGGTTTCTTACTTCATCTGCATGTTGTTTTCTGTAAATGACATATTTTTTTCTGATTTTCATCCTAAAGGTAACAAATCACATATTAGAACTCTTATGCTAAAAGGACTGCGCCCATCCAGATTAACAAGAAATGGATTTACAGCTCTACACTTGGCAGCTTATAAGGTAAATTATTTTGAATAGAGCTGATGACAAGAAGTCAGAACTGTGCAGCTAATTTGTCCAAAATACCTAGCTGAACTCTCTAGTTGCTAGTTCTGGTGAAAATATAAATTTCACATTTACAGTGCATGGGAAAATGACCTACAAAGAGCCCATGCACAGGAAATCTGCATGTGTGTCTGAAATGTCATCCATGAGGATGTGATATTGCTTTGGAGATATTGATTAAATCATGTAATGCAACTCAATAAAGGAGTGTTCTTTTATTATAGCTATTAATAGAAACAATCTCAAAGGAATTTATTTTACAATTTCTCTTTTTTGCTTATTTTGTTGTTCCTCCTTAAGTTCCCCAATTCATCTTCAATATTAGTTTTCTTTACTATTACATTTATCTTGTAAGACTCAACAATAACAGTAGCAAGGAATAAAGTGGACAGAGACAGCATTTTCCTAAATAATTCTTTTGATTCCGATTTTAAGATGGAGCATTTCAGAAACTTAATCTATGTATAGACTAGCCCCAAAAGCACTTAGCTTTTTAGAGAGAATTGAGATCAAAATTAGAAGTTTATATTCTAGACTGTAATGTCTAACCCTTGTGTCCCGTAGGTGCCACAGGGTCATAACAGTCTGTGTTCTGCAAAGCTCTCATGGCAGATACCATTCTGATCTGCTGTATGTTTGGGGCTGATAGAAGGTTAAGTAGGTTAGCACCTATGTGCCACTCTTGATGTGTAAGTGGTGCTCCTCACTCTGTTGCAAGAGGACGCACATGTGGTAGATGGTCTTTAATCCAAATACACAATCCAAATGCAGCAGGAATCATCAGTCAGTCATTCTTCTCCAAAAGCTCACCTGTGGAAGAGAAGGTGGTTTGCTTCTATCAGGTAATAATTTGATAATTAGAAAAACTTGTCCAGAGAGAAGACCAAAGTCTCTTGGAGAGAATTCAAGCTCATATTGTCAGTTAGCAGGCTATGGCTCTCCTGGAGTGAATGTGCAACCAGCTTTCTGGTGGAAATGAACAGGAGGGTCATCAGAACAGGGCAAGCAAAGGGAAAGCCTGACATAGGCTGAGTAATGATAGTATTGTCTGGGGCACGTGGCATACAGTTGAGTGTGTTACTTGTGCGAGGAAGAGGCTGAACCCCCAAGGCAGCAATGTTTCAGCTATTGTAGAAGGGAGTGGGAGTGGAAAGAAAGAGATGCAAGCAGCACCTTTTGTAATTTTGTCTGAAGATGGGAAGACAGACACCCTCTATTTCCACTGTCTGCTATGGACAAGCTAAGCCAATTTCCTGCTCCAAAACCTGGATTTCATGAATCCCATCACTGGAGCTCTGAGCTTGCCCCGGGTGTGTTTAGAGAGGTGGTTGTTAAATAGGCTGAAGACTCAATCATGGAGCTGGATACCTATAAGTTATAATGCTGTGGATGCCTTATGATCTGCAGCCCCATGGTGTAACTCTATACTATATTACTTACTCTATAAGCTGCCTCTCCTAGTTACTATCACAGAAGCATTTGCTATATCTTGCATAATGTATTGTAATTCCTATGTTACTTTACTTTTACAACCACTGGTACCAATTAGATATGCAAGCTATAAAATTATGGCAATCAAATCTTACACATCATGGGATGAATGATGGTTTACAGCAATCATATAAGAAACTTTTCCACATGCACAATGTTGCATAATTAGCCAATTGCATAGAATAATTTCTCTGCCTTTCTTTAATATCAATCTCAGTGAATGGCTTCCAATTAGTAATTTAGTTGGAAAAAAATCCTTTATTCAATAGGACTTTTACAATAGATTTATAGGATCTTTTAATTACTTGGGAACAGTTTTCATTTTGCTATCAAGTCTTGTTTTGTCTGTTTTCCCTGCACTGTAATGTTTATAAATCTCTTGAATCCAGTTAGGCAAGAAACTGTGTCATCAACTTATTTAATCACTGAAGTCATGTGATACAATATCCAATATCTTTTTCAGGTTGCATAAAGCTAAGAAAACTAGTGTGAATTTTGGGATATAAAAGAATATGCAATATAACGTTTCTCCCATAAGTGCCATTTCAAGACTTTAAGATTTACTCAATGACAGCTTTTGTTGTGCTCTTTAAGTAAAATGTAAGGAAGCCTAGAGATACCTCAGAAACAATAAAGCAGTGTATATTAGCGCAGCCTCTTGGGAAGCTCCTTGACTTCTTATCTGTAATCTGAATATTTTGTGGCATTTCATAAGAGTGAACTGCACTGAGTCACTAATTAAATAGAACATGTCAAGATAATTCAAACAGCCTGTCTTCCCAGGCTGTATGCTATCCAATCCATACTTTTACTGTCCCTTATTATAAAAAAGAAATTCCTAATATTTCCTGAAAATAGGAAAACCGTTTCAGTATGAACATATGTTATGCTTTCACAGACATATTTTAACTGCTGCTTCTCTGGCATTGGTTCATTCTTGCCCTTCTTTTAGTGTCTGCTCTGAAGAGGTAGAGAACAATGAGGGAGTTTGGAGCATTTCGCATCTCTTTTGCCCCTGTGTTGTATGCGTTTCTTCTTAGGAAACAATAAAAATGGGTTGGAGAAGGCTCATCTCTGGGCTGGATGATGGTGGAAGGCTGAGTTGGAGAAGGCTCATCTCTGGGCTGGATGATGGTGGAAGGCAGATCCTCAAGAAGGGAAAATTATGATAGCTCTAGTTGGTGCAGTTAGAACAGGTGTTGGTGAGAAAGATGGCCTGGTTTCTCCTGCGAGTTCTGTCACTGCTCCCAAAGAAATCATTTCACTCCTGTGTTTAACTTCACTATCTGTAAAGGAGAATTTATTAATGGTCGCATTGTCTGGCCATTAAGACTCTCAATGTGTTTCCCAATTTTGTTTCTATTACTGTTATTTGCTATTGCCCATTGCTGTTGTTATACTTGGAAGAAGTCATAGCAAAAATCATGTGCATAACAGGAAAGAAGTGAAATGATATGAAAAATAAGCTCACAGTTCAGAATTTGGCATACACGCTGTATATTTGTCCTGGGAACTCCTCCGGTGCCCCTCTATGTTAGGTGCTGTAATATTTTGACATTTAAATTTAATGATGTGAGCACTTAATGGCTTGAGACTGAGAGATCTTTAAAAACATAGTAAAATCAGAATAGAGACTGTTTTTAAAGATGCAGGATTTAGCATAGCAAAAGAGAGCCTTCTGGCACCCAAGACAAATCTTCCCTCCACTCCTTTCCTTGCACTCTTGTGCTCCTGAGGTCATGGTCAGTCCCTTTTCATGAAATTCTGTGATTGTGTGTGAAATGCTGCGGTGTGATAGGGAGGCCTAGTCATGTACAGCTCTTTGGCTTCCTCCCTGCAATGATGAGAGCTGTGTCCCAGCAATACCGAGTTTTGTATGCGTGCCTCTTAGGACAATGCAGAATTGTTAACAGCGCTGCTGCACGGTGGAGCTGACATCCAGCAAGTTGGGTATGGAGCCTTGACAGCCCTTCACATTGCCACAATCGCCGGTCATCATAAGGTATGTTTCTCCTTTTCTGTACAGGAAGTTATAGAATTGAGTGCTAGTATTAACATTGTTTTATTTGAGATTGATGCCTTTCTAAACAGAACTCGGAATACATTTAGTACTGAAAATTTTGTTTAATTTTTTGTACATTTTGGGAAATCTATATCTGTGCACGTATTTTTACATTGAACAAACATGCACAAAGGACATAGATCTGTTTTTATGTCTCTTACCTTAATATAAATGTCTTTAAAGTCTTGGCAAAAAATGGCATTTTTTTCTGAATATCAGAAGTGTTAACCAATAGATGTGATGGAATGCATTCATATGTGTTTAGGATTTCTGAACCTGGATATGGAGTGAGGTTTCCAAATACTGTCATCTTCCTGAGTGTGAAGGAAGCACAGCGAAAGAGTTTTATTCTCTCTTCTAGGTCTCATGGGCTCTCCTTCACAGCTTTGTGATTTTTTACTTCAGAAAGGGACAGAAGTTCAGTTTAGAGCTATATTATACTTCAGATTAGTGTAGAGAAAATTCTTGTCAGGGTAAGTCTAGTGTGAATCTCAAGCATCTGTACTGGTAAGTCTCCTATGGGTCTGAGACTTATCACTATGGCGAGCAGAGGAAGGCAGGGAGGGATGAGATTCCTTTGATGCCTATAATCACGCCCTTCACTTTCTAGACGTGCTGTCAGTCACGAATCTGTTTTCTTATCATTTACCACCTCAGTTCAGTCATATCACACCATCTCATCTCTGTCACCCTGGCAACAGCTCACTCAGTGTAATTTATTTTTTTTAATCTCGTAAAGTTCTGTGTGTGCAAAAGTACCTTGCTAATGAAGGGTTTAGACTGTAAGCGTACTCATGAATTCAGGTACTTTGCTTTTTAGCTCTTTAGGGTCCATTACGCAAGTAAAGTTTTTGTCCTCTTGAGTAAAAAATTAAAACTTGGAGTGCTGGACTAATATTTAGAGACAGAAACAGCAGAATTATTTAAAGAGATAATCAGCAAAAAAAGCAAGAAAAAATAACCAAGTACAGAGAAGGAAATATAGGTGATATTAATACTTGCCTTTACAGTGTGAATTTAGTTGTGCATCTTGGACTTATAAATTCACTTCAAGTATAAGAGTTTGACTGGATGACTAGAACAAAGCGTGTGTGCAGTTTTTGACAAAAGAACCTCTATGTATGTACATGGCAAGAAAGAATACGTGTCTTATGAACTCCTAAGTTACAGCAGTCACTGAGCTTATTGATGTAAAGAAAGCTGTCTCTTCTGCTACGTTTTCAGTCAATGAACATAAACACACACAAACTATTTACTATACATATGCATATAGAAAGAGTTACATAATTATACAATTGAAAGAGGGAAAGGACTTTTCAAACAGGCAGTTTTGTTGGGGTATTAATAACTCTAGAAATTTTCTATGCTGTCTCCAGAAATCTACGAACATTTAATTACTTGGTCTGAGAAAGTATTATGAGGCTAGCCACTGAAGTTCAGCTGAGGAAAGGCAATACTTCATTTATGCAGTTTAGATTTTCTTTAACTTCTAGTTTCTGTTTGGTCTGAAGAAATTCTCACATCTCTAGGTCAGTAACAATATGCTAGATATTCTCTTTTATTTAGGCTTTCAAAGATGCTGATAGATCCCTACTGGAATTTGCAGTCAGGATTTTAATTTCAGGTTAAGTTAATTACATACCTGAATTACTTTAAAGCTGTTGAAAATGGTACCAGGCACTCTTTGACTTTTTTGCACTTGATACCTTTGGGTATTTCACTTCATGCATTAGCTGCACATATACGTAGAGACAGTACCTAACATCACAGCAGTCATTGCAGGGCTCAGTTCTTTTGAGTCTATGGGCACTGATGCAAGTAATGATACCAACAGTAGTCACTGGGAGAAACAAGCCGCGCTTTGCAAATACAGCACTTTGTAAGTGCAGGTAAGAACTGTATACCCATAGTAAATTTTCTGCTATAGCTTGGCTGCAAAAGGCTGCCTAATGGTGAGAGGGAAGGAGGCAGAGATTTACTGGAGCAAGTTTTAGTGCTAGTTACTCTTATGACTTCGTGGTGAGTCCTATGAGGGGGAGAAGTCTTGTCAATTAGAAGCTCCCCCTACTTCTAATGGAAACATGTGTTATGCTGTTTCATACTCTTAAGGGCTATATATGTAGCCTATATGTAAATGACTATGTATATATATATGCAGGTGTGTGTATGTATACCTTGTCTGCTGGGGACCTTCCCCAGACTTGTGGGCAACCAGGGGCAACTGAGGATACTGACAAATTTAGCTTTACGTTGCAGCCTCCAAAATGGTTCCAAAAGAAGGTAAATCCAACAGCTATGTTTGTGCTGCTTGTTAAAGACACTATGCATAAAAACAGCTGGTGACAGCCTTGTATTACCTAGACAATCTGTGTGTGAAGAAGGCTAAGCTGAAAGAAGGTTAAAACAATTTACAACTGGTCACACCAAGGAACTCAATTAAAAAGCTGTTAACCTTCAGTGTTTGTCAGCAGCTCCACCAGTGATGAGGGGACAAATCAATCTGTAGCATCTGTTTAAGCTGGTGAGTGAGGAAGCATGCTAGCAGGGCAAGCTAGCTGTTTATATTTTGAAGGTCAGCTCTCCAGGTGGAAGAACAAGGCTCCTTGGTGTGTCTGTCAGCAAGCAAGGCTGAGAGTGAGCGGGGATGGGCCTTTTGCATTGCAGCACTACGTCCCTGAGCTCACAGGACATTGTGACATCCCCTTCAAGTATGCATACAGCTTTTTTTATTAGCTTAATAGAAGACCTTCCTTGTGTATCCCATTACTAAAAAACAGGTAAGAAACCACCTTATCTAACTGCTCTGTGCAAGAATTATAATGGAGATATTAACCAGAGTCTTAACTCTTTAATGATCTTTTTCACTTTTATGGAGTATGTATTTAATGTTTCCTCTGAGGGAAATACAAAGTATGCTTCTCTGCACTGGGGTTTCTAGTAATTTTTAAAATGTCTGGGCCTTGTCCTGCAAATGTCAAAAGCAGGCTTGCTATTTGTCTCACGTCTTTAGCTCCTACCAAGGTTACTGAAAAATAAGGGTGCTCAGAATCTGACAAGGATAAGACCATTAACTTGATACGAAATAACTTTTTGTGAGTGGTTTTGAAAAGCCCCTTATTTCTTCCTTGGGAATACTCAGATCTTTATCACAAGTATTCTCCATAAATGGAGTGGGACTCTATATAACTCATTTGGTTCATCTGCTGGTCTGGGGGCTGAAGATTTATAGTCCAAGTGCAAGCTCTTTCTTTGCTTCTTTATACGGCTTTGAAAATTTTCAGGTAGAAGCTCCTCTACTAGATTAAATAGCTTTTGTCCACAATTTCAGTAATATTCATGCAAATATGCAATAATTTTTCCATCCCACTAAAAAATAGAATAAATTTAAGAAAGATAAAACAGATTTTTTGCTCATCTTTCTAATTCCAATAAGAAATATTTATTTATACCATTAAATAGCAGAGATGTACACACCAATCTATGCAACATAGTTGGGGAAAAACATTACTTTGTTCCCCATTTCCCTGAAGAGTCTGTCTATGGCTTTCACTCCATCGCCACACCTGAAGCCTCTAGAGTGATCAGCTCTCTCAAATGGGGATATTGAAGGCTGTCAGTGTCACTGGGATGTTCCAACTCATTTGAGTCAGTGTGGTATATTAATATTTAATGTGCTCTGTGACTTAGTGCTATATTTTACTTCACCAAAACTATGCTGTTTGCTTATTTTATCTATTAACAGAAATTGCAGTTCTTAATGGGAAGAATGAAAAATTATAAAATAATAACATGGCTGAATAAGTATAATAAATCTCTCATTAAGACTGCTATTTTTGAAGACATCAAATGTTTCCAGCCCAGGGAGGTCGTTGCTAAATAATGCATGTGCCTCATACACATTTATGTGTTGTTCAGTATTACTGCACTGGAAAACCAGTATCGCTGCCTATTTCATTTTCTAAATTAAAGTTGTTGTTCTGAGATTACAACATTTACAGATGTGTGAACTGGACTAAGGGTTGCAGGCAGGATGAACCAGTGCTAGCGAATTTTTGTAGTCTGCAAACCTAAGAATGTGAAGTGTGAACGTGTTTGTAGCAAGGACCTGCTGGGGAAAATGGGAGCTGGTTCCATAATATGTCAAGACACCAGTACCTGCATCTTTCATTAATGATTTGTGACCTGTGTTTTGTCTGACTGGAACAGCTAAGATAAAAACACATACAAAGGCTTATTGCTGGTCTGATGCCTGTCCTTGTCTTACAGAAAAGCATGTATTAAACATTCTAATAGACATTTTCCTAAGAAAGACATTTAATTGTACACTCATCAGCAAGTTGTATTTAAAACATTCACAACCCCCTTTAGGAGTTTCTTAATTCAGTCTGATAGTTTGCTCTGAAATTCTTACAGATACATGGAAAGTTAGGAGTTGTAATAATTTAATGCAAAGATACTTCTTAGAACATGACTGATCATATCTACGTTTGCTAAATTGAAGGAAGTTAGAAAAATGCTTGCCATTTATCATATCTTTATTGTAATAGCTTAATTCAGAACTCTGAAAATCATATTAGATTCTTTAGATATTTTAGTGTAGGGCTGTAGAGAGGCTAGCACTGGTGCAAAGGCTGTAATTGTTGAAGTTGTCTTCTCATTTAAATTTTACCTGCTAAGAAGTCTATAAACATTAATGTTATTTTCTTAGAGGATTTCTTATCCCTTGCTTTTGTCCAAAAGTCCTTATGTAGTCTGTCTTACGTTTTATTCTGATTCCTTCTAACCTTCAGAGTAGCTTAATTGTCTTTGAAGTGAATATAATTGGCTTGAAGGTTCAACAAGTTTCTGAGTAAACCTTTCATAAGAGAATTCTAAGAAAAATTACAAAGAGTATTGTTCAAAGTATCCAAAGTATCATAAATACTCATTATGTGAGGAAAAGGGGAACGGTTGTTTCCCTCATACTGCAGGCTGCACCACTGTGAACCTAGCCCAGGAAGCTGCTGGCCGTCTTTGTGGCCATGCTGTGCTGCTGGCTCTCAGCCTGCTGTTGACCAGGGTACAAAGGTCCTTTCCAGCAGAGCTGCTCCCCAGCCAGCCTGTCCACAGCCTATGCTGTCGCAGTGCAGAATGTTAGTCCTGTTGAACTTTGTATGGGTCATGTTGGTCTGTTCCTTCAGCCTGTCTGGGTCCCTCTGGATGGCAGCCCCACCCTCAAGTGTACTGAGGACTTAATCTGACGTCCTCTGCTAGCATGATGAGAGTGCACTCCATTGCTACCTCCAGGACCATTGCTAAAGGTATTAAAAAGAATATGTCCCAGTGTAGACCCCTGTAGTACTCAACTTCATACGAGTCTCAAGGCAGAGAAGAACTTTTTGACTGCTACCCTCCAAGTCCCATCATCTAACCACTTTTTCACCCACCTAGTTTTGCACATGCCCAGACCATAAGATCTCAGCTTTGCTACAAAAATATTTGGGAGACAGTGTTGAAGACCATGCTTAAGTCAAAGAAAATGGCATCTGTTGTTCTCCCCTCACCCAAAAATCTCATCATTCTATCATAGAGGACAATCAGGTTGGTCAGGCAAGACTCACCCTTGGTAAATCTGTGCTGACTGTACGCAGTCCCATTGAGGCATTGAGAACTGCTTTCTCTGCAGCTTGGAAATTTCTCCTAGGTTATGAGCTGCACCTTTGTCGTAATCTGTCTCCTGGGGTTAAAAATCTTTTTTGGTCTTTTGATAAGAATTTAAAGCTCTTTTTACATCAGAGTTTTTCTACTTTCTGAATTAATTTTATCCTTACACATCACTCCAGCATACCCACCTACTTTTAGTGACTATGACAACTTTCAGCATTTTCTAAGATAACTTTCTTCTTTCTTAGCTTGTCTGTGAAACTATCAAGATTGTCTCTGTACTCCTCTCATCATTTACGGTGGAGTGGAGTTTGCTTAACATGACTCACAAAATTCTTTTTGTCAGGAGATCACAAAGCAGCTAGCATGGTTGCCATTTCTACAGCTTGGAAAAATGTGTCAAAATTCATCGAGTTTTATGTTTATCATCAGAAGACAGAGCACTCAAGCACTGGAACAGGTTTCCAGGGAGGCCGTGGAGTCTCCATCCTTAGAGACTGACAATATTCAACAGCTGACTGGACGTGGCCCTGGGAGATCTGCGCTAGGAGATGCTGCCTTATGTAGAGGCATTGGACTGTATAATCTCCAGAGCTCCCTTCCAACTGCAAAGGCTGTGTGATTCTATATCTTCTGCAGAGTCTGGCTACGGCTGCTTGGAATGCTGTTCGTCCTGAGGATTGGCTTTTTTCAGGAGTCCTCTCACTCCTGTCAGCTCCCACCTTCTCCCTTGCCACATGCTCAGAAATCTCATGTCCCTGGAGCACCACCACAGCAGCAAAAGACAAGCATCAGTGTCATGGGGCTTGCTGGTGACATAACTCACAGACGATGCTCACTGCTTATCCTATTCACATCAGAATTGCATCTGTCCCTGCGTAGTATGCTCCCAGGATACTTCCAGCTTCTGGAAAGTAATATTGGACACAGATGGCCAACATTCCCCATCATTTGTACCCAGAGAAGTGACAGAAATAGGCCTGCAGTGCTGCTTCCAGGGAAGGCTTGCAGCTGATATCATAGAGAAATGGTTAAAACTGACGGGAAGTAGACACGCTTGAGTATGTCAGGGAATGGACCTTACACATAAAATGCATTCAGCTAGACCCATTGAAAAAATGTATTTCAATTTAAATTGTGTAAAGAAATAATCCCTGTACACTAATGTTGCTTGGTAACAGGTTTTCGTTCTCTGAGTACTTGAGAATGACATGGATTTAAATGAGTGGCCCCCTTGTTGCATGTGTGAAATGATTTGTCTCAGCTTAGAGAGCAGTTGATAGAAATGTGCATCATTGCAGCTAGCATTAATTGGCATCACCAGTGGAAGTCTTGGTGGGAAGGTACAGGTATAAATAGTGTAGCACAGTAGCTGGCCATTTCCCCTTCTTTGTCAGTTCTTCTGATTGCCAGGGAGGTGTTTCCCAGTTGCTTACTGTAGTGTGGGTGATTCAGGTCCAGCATCTTCCATCATCATTACACTCAAAACTTAACATTCATTAAAATGATACGTAGAACTACTCAAATAATCCATGGCACAAGCCCCTTAACATGCCTAAAGACTCATTTGTGCTTCAAAAAAATTAGCAGCCCTTAGGCTTCAATGTGTAATCCAAAGTGGTTTCATACAGATTTCTATTTTGACAGTTATTCAGAAAGCCAATGTTTGGTAATTCATAGTTGTCCAGAAAAACACTGGCCTCCTGAAAGAACAAAATGGGAAATTTGAAAGAAAGCGCTTAGGGTTATTTACTGAAGCCAAAGGGCTATTATTGTCTAAAATACAAAGAAATCTTTACACACCAAGGGAGTTATGCTTGAGGATTTACCTTCACACATCTATATTTAGAAGATCTTTTTGGGGTTTTTTTACTTCTAAAAACTCTGATATGCTTATTGCTTTTTCTTCATAATGGTTTAAAGAAAATTAAAGGTTATTCTGAGAAACTCTAGACAGTCATTTCTGTGCCTCTTACTTCATAAATCAGTCTTTTTACTAGCAAATGCGTTTTCAGCCTTATTTGTATAGCATCAGTGACATTCAGTGTTCAGTTGAAGTACTGTACACTAATCACTTTTACATGTGGTACACAGTTCTTCACCTTTCTAGTTTGCCTGTTTGGGGCTTTTTGCTTTTTTTAAAACTGGTGATACAAGGTTTCAAATTCTTGTTTTAATAGCTGACCACATATATGTCATGCTTCTGACTGGAATTTTCTGTTTGTTTCCTTCTAGGCTGTTGATATTCTTTTGCAGCATGGAGCTTACGTGAATGTTCAGGATGCAGTTTTTTTCACCCCGTTGCATATTGCTGCATATTATGGCCATGAACAGGTAACTAAATGGGGGAATTTCAGAAAGCCGAGAAGAGGAACACTGAGCGTTAGATAGGTTTAGTGTTAGATATTTGTTTTTGTAGGTATGTAACTTAAAAATTAGTTTTCTATTGAATTTCTTCTCTCTGTTTTAACTTTAAAGAGATACCCACGTATAGCATTACCCAATGCAATACTGTATCTGATTTTGTCAAAAGAGTTACTTTCATTTGATGTTTTAATTAGCCTTGATGAAATGTTTAGGTAACCCACCTCTTACTGAAGTTCGGAGCTGACGTGAATGCAAGTGGTGAAGTTGGAGACAGACCTCTCCATTTGGCTTCTGCCAAAGGCTTTCTCAACATCACAAAGCTCTTGATCGAAGAGGGAAGCAAAGCCGATGGTAAGAAAAGATATTTTTTTAAAAATCAAATTTAACATTGTATTTTTTAAGTAGAGTCAGGCCTTGAATCTTGAATTTAGCTTCCTAACATGTATTCTCTTTGTGTTTGTGTATCATCTTTGGGGAACTGAAACAACAAAATAGCAGTTGGAGAGTATTCTTCACTTCTCAAGTATGCTTGGTTTCTCTCACTTGCATTCTGTTTCCATTAATACGTTAGAAGTGAAAAACAGCAGCAGCTGAAACCAAAATTAAGATTAATATACAGGGGTAGCTTACTATTGAGACACTTATTCTATCAGAGAACATTCGACCGTGAGGTATGTATCTCCAATCAAAATGACCTGAATACATAGTGAACTCCTAGTGCATGAGATACAGATGAAGGATTTTAACTCAAAATTATACAGCAAGTAATTCAAAATAATTCAGATGAGAAACTGCAAATGGCTCACAAACAATTCAACAGAAAATTGAATCTTTTTAGCACATACTTCATTGTGCTACACAAGCTTCAAATGCTACATTGTGTGACATTGTCCATAAGAGAAGGTGTGTGTGAGAGAGACACATAATGGGATGGGCTGATAAATCAGTCTATTCGCAGGCTTTTGGTATGCTATGGAAGACAGGAGTCCATGCATTCTTTTTACAGGTAATCTCAGCCTGATGCCAGTAGAACTATAACATTACGGTGCAGCGCTGTATATTTTGCATGTGCTGCAATTTAAAATATTTTCCACTGTAATTAATATTAACATGCAACTAGTAGTACTGCTGAATTATTCTTGCTCTTTTGTTCCCTCTCCTTACACTGTTTAAGTAGTGTAGAATACACAAAGCATACCAGACTCCAGCCTTACTTTTCCGTCACTGTGACGCTTGCATCATAGGCCTGTGCATACACACTTGTGGCCACATCCTACAAAGTCTTATTAGTTTTTAGAAGTAGAGGTCAAATTTTATGCGTATTATGAATATTAATGCAGAGATTCTTATATACTAAACAACATCAAAATTATCTGGAAATTTATTTCTTATCCTCAGAATATGAGAAAAAAAACACATTTTTTGAAAAGGAACAATATATCATTTGCAAAAGTACTGCTCTTTAATACATCTTTCAACTACATCATTACTCTCGTTAACTTGTATCTACAATATACAAGGTAAAATTTTGGTCCACTTGAACTCTGGCAAAACTTCCATTAATTTCCATGGGGTTGGATTTTGCCTAGGGGTATCACAATCTGATCTTGGAGATCCAGCAGAACTGGAAAGACAAGAAACAACAACAAAAAAAGCATTTGCTGCAAGAATCCTGCATGTTATAAAAAGAACAAGAAGTTATCAAAATTCTTCAGCTGCTGCTTCTCGATCTGGTATCCTAGACGATATCTGGTTCCAGTCTATGCACACAGCTATTCAGGAATTAAAAACAATAGAGCATAACAGGGGAAGGTCAAAACACGGTGCTGTACATCCGCATTGGAACAGCACACTAAATTGCCAGGCTCAGTCCTTTCCTCATCTCCCCTGGCCCAGTCTCCCAGTGATTCCTGTTAGCGGCTGCGGGAGGGGACGGGTCGTTCTGCGCAAGTTCTGTTGCTCAAGCCTGCTGTCTTTGGTGCTGACTCTGTAAAACGCTGATGTTCCTTAACAATCGGTAAAGCAGGGACAAGAGCCCATGAGCCTTTTTCCTTGCTCAGTATGCCCACTAGTGCCAAACGCAGCATCATTCATGTACCCCTGTTCCTACTCTGCTAGTAGCACAAAGACCATGTTTCTCCCCAATTTCCTCTTCTTTGCTAGATTTCAAAGTATAAATTTACCATAGTCTCTGTGAGGCTTGCCTACAGTACGCGCACCCTACTCACATAGTAAAAATGTGTGGAGGGAAACAGCATGACTCTGATTTGTAAGTAGTTTTCTCAATAGTGAGCTCTTGACGTTTCAGTCTCGATGTGTGTGCAATGAACTGAAACAATTATAATGAAGAAGGGGAAAAGAAGGGATGTTCACTCACCGTGACAAGGCAGTGGGAGGTTCACTATCAGATAGATAGTTTATTCTAAAAGGAAAAGAATCTGGGACACCGTTTCAGATCCTTTTCTTTAAAATCAGTATCTTCAGCATTGGAAAAAGGAGGCTGGAAGCAGGAAGTCTTTTACTCACAAAGTAGCACCCTTTGAAACGATATAAATATAGCTGTGAAGGAACAAGTCTTAAATGTCTAGGAATGAGAGGAATTGGTGAAATAACCTGAAGAAATTTTGGCAGCATTCTGTGCAGACTGGTAATTGGTGTCATAAACTTGAAATATTTCTTTTAACGTAACCTGACCAACTTGTTGATCAGCTCTGGGGCCATGACAACTGGAGAAAAACAGTGACAGTTGAATCAGACTGAAAAGGTCAGAATGCTGCTGAGATATAGCAACATTTGCAGTCTAACAATAGGCAAAGTTCTTCAACCCAGCCATAATATGTAGGGAAAACATAGAAAAGAAATGTACTACCCATGTATAGATCATCACAAATGTTCATATTTTACATATGCATGTTTATAAAACCAATATGTTACAAGTACAGTTGGTTCTGCAGATGCTAACCTCATAATTTGTTTTAACCTAAACACTGTAGGGAAGGACTAGGTAAATTCCATGTGTTTTCAGACATCACTAAGGTGTTTCAAGCACATTTCCTAAGGTATGAGTGAGATTCTTATAAGCTCCAAACTCCTTTTGAGACCACTAATGTATCTCAAAGACCAGCATGCCATTTTAAGCTGCTATCACTTAAAGTGCTTTAGCTATCTTGAGATTTTTTCAAACTAATTTAGTACGGAATTTCTAATTTCTGGTATTTTTAACAATTTCCATTTCCTTCTTTCTTTTTTTCATGCCTTCCAAACTCCTACAGATTTTTTTGCATTAATGAGCCAATATGGTTTCTACCAATTTGTATGATTTATTCTGTCAGGAAATTCAGTTTCATATTTTAGAATATGCAAATAGTAAAATGTAGCAATAATTGATGTACAAAGTATCACTTCATAATGTTGGATTCATTCTTGTCATGTGTTAGATTTTTTTCCTAGGAGAATTGTAATAAACAAAATGAAGAGAAGGTTTTTTTTCTTAAAGTAGGAAAGGAAGCTCATTACAATGAGAGTATTCAGCCATCTCTTTCCTTATTTCATCGGGCTGAACTTTTGTCTCCTTCTTGCTTTTCTTGTAGCTTCACTGTACACACGTCTACACCCAGCTTCTCCCTACGAATGAATATTCAGCAACACATTAGATCCAGATGACTCACCGGTTTTAGCACTGGGCTGGGTATAGTCGTGACCTTGAGAGGGGTCTTGTTAAGCTGCTGAGCCCTTTAAGTGATCAGAAAGGTAAACGGCTGGGTCTCAGGAGGGCTGATTTCTGAACCAAAGTCCAAGCTATCTAATTATCTGTTGTTTCTCAGCCTCAGCTGCTGCTTATATGAAGGAAGATAACCTTGATTATTGAAAATAGAGCAGTTGTTTTGGCCTGTTGTGCTGTCAGCCGGCCTGATTGTGTGGTCACACTTTTGCTGATGTCCCAACACTCCAGCAGAAAAAGGAACAGTGAAACAAAGGGTGGGGTTTAAAAAAAAAAAAAGGTAGTTTAAAATTATCAATATGTTCTACTTTTTCTTATGTTCCATTTCTTTGAAATCAGAGAATACCTGGAAATAATCGCTGCTCAAATGCTTGGATGTAGCAGTAGGACTTCTAATGTAGAAGTTTGTATGACTTCAAAATCTGTTCCTTTCAAAATGAAAGAAGAAAATTATATTTGAAAAACTTTTATAGCCTGATAGTGTGGCTAAGACACAAAATATCTACAAACTTAGAGAACTAGTTGGTGGCCAGGAAACAAAAATGTCCTTCACATAAGCTAAATTCTATTTTTCATTGGTCTTCAAACTGGTGGTTGTGGAGATTTCTTTCAGGGACCACATGATATAAAATATATTCTTTGTCGCTACAACTCCTATGGTCTTTCAGTAAAACTTGTCTGCTTTCAGGACCACTGAGCTGCCTAGAGTTGCAGCTCCTCTTCTTTCAAGTATCTTTGAAAATCAGTCATGTCTGCCAAATGAAACAAATATTAAATTTAAAACCAGAGTTTAATATTGAAAATCCAGGCACGTTCAGTCATGCTTCTCTGACTATTAACAGCTATCACTCCTTGGGACTTGGGAAATTTCCCTTATTTTTTTAAAACAGATTTTCACTGTCGCTTTGTCATCCTTTTACTTACTGAAATGGTTTCACCTGTTATTTTCTACATACGTAGTGTCTCAGTCCTAAGAATAATTTTTACAGTACTCCATTTTGTTACAGACAAAAACTGAGCATTTGCTCATTTTTGTTACTTGTTAGGCAACCTGAATTTTTAGTCTCTGACTGCCATGACAGTTGTACAATCTATCCTCGTTTTAATATAAAAATACTTTAAAATCTCTATTTGAAGAGCTGTCCTGTACTCTTCTTTAGTAATTCCTGAACCAATATGATGTACTTTTTTGCCGTAACTTCCTTCTGAAGTTTTTTGACTGATTTTGGTTTATTTTTACTCTGAAATTCTCCTTCTTTTTAAAACAATATTCCAGTTTACCTGTCATGTTTCATTTAGAAATCTAAAAGCTATCAATTAAAACAAAAACCATCATCCCATGTTCTAGTTATATATCCTTCCAGAGGCAAAGGAAATGGCTTGCAAGTATTGGACATCATTTCTCACTGCATAAACAAAGGAGAAGATAAACGTTTTCTTCCTCGCTCCATCTTACACCCTACTGTCTTGTAGAAGCTCATTGCCCTGAGACCCCCGATGTCCTTCAGGCCATTCTGTGGGTACATATTCTAAAATGCTGACATTTATTATTATAAAACTCTGAAATTTATTCCCTTGTTATTTATTGCACTTCAGAATTCATCTGTGTCTGGTAGCACATCATAATAAAAAATAAAAGCAAAAATGTCAAATGAATCTATGAAGTGAAGAATTCTTTTAGGAAAGAGAAATAAAACAGTTTTCTTTACTCCTTTTAATATAAGACTGATAGGAAGGTTTGTGGGGACAGTTAATTAAATTTCCAGGCCACAAGCTTAATACAAGTTACAGGAATTCCTTTTTTATTTTTTGTCCTGAAACAGAATTCAGCTTTGAACTGCCAGTAGACGTCAGTGAAGTTAAAAGTTCAGCTCAGTTTAAAGGACTGTTGGTTTCTGTGAGCATTCAGCATTACTTCAGAAAGGTTTTAAAATAAGGATTTATTTTAATTTTCATTGTTCCTTATACTCACAGAAAATTAAAAGACAGAGCTTCAGAATGTGTGTACTTTACCCTTTGTCCCAAGGAGACTCAGCTATAGGACAGAGTTGTTCCTGAGATGTCTGTCAAAGTTGTGCTTAAAACCTGCATAGCACAAGTTTAGAAAGCTCTAATGGACAGATTATTCCTTTGTTGTCTATTAATTTCTTGAAAAACTGTCTCAAAGATCTGGTGCTAGACTGAATTGAGACCTAAATGTTGTACAAAGTAGATTTGATTTGTCAGTTCTATCAGTTATGGTGTCAACCAGTTATGGTTGTTCTATCTCTAAACATAGAAAGAAATACACTAAGAATCACACAAGTATAGGCTTTCTTTTAAAACTTAATAAAGATCTTTTTTGGATGGAGAGAGCAATATTTGTATATCTCAGCACCAATAGACAACTCCGCCTAGAACTTTGTCCAATATCTTCCTTGCTTCCTATGAGATGGGTAAAGGAAGAAGTGTATAAGGTATGTCCATCCCCATTTCAGGCCTCCCTAAGAAGGTTCCCAGGTGCGGGAATGCAGTTGCCTACCCTGTAAACAGGCAGAAGGCTCCCTGGCGTGGATGTGGCCAGGATAACTGGCAGTCTCCAACGATTCCTACCTGTGGGTCAAGGATCTTCCAGACACGGCTCCACAGCAGAAGCATTTTTAAATAGATGTTCATGATAAAAAGTGTGTAGCATTATCCTACAACAACCCTACTATTTCACCCAACATATCTGAGAATATCAGCTAGCCAGGAGTTTAAGAAATCACATCAAATTCAAATCCTTTGTGCATATATGCTTATCTGAGAGGTATTTAGCATGAATTAGGTTCAGTTTTGTTTTTAATGTTATACTTTTGTGTGTTGATTAAAGCAACTTTGTTTGCAGGTAAGATACAAGAATTGATCTTCAGAAATTTAGAAAAAATACTTTTATTGGATATATTTTTATAAGTTGTGTGCAACATACACAATGCGTGTTTTTGTGACATAACACACTGGAAAGGTACATCTCTTAAACAGAACAAGACTGTTGTATCACAGATTGTTTGTTTCCCATGTGAAATTATATTGAACCAACAGAGACAAATACCATTCTCACCCAAAAATAATATACTATGTCTCCAGTTTGGTCCATTCTTTTATAGAGTTTCATGTTCTGTCAAAGAATATTCCCGTCCTCTTAAATATGTGAAACACACACATCATCCTTGCAGGTGAGAAGAGGCATCAAGCAAAATGCAAATATTGGTAATCCAGACATTTGAATGAATTCTGCTCTTCCTTTCTTGCCTTTTAGATGTTTATATTTTAATAGTGACTATGAAAAATATATCCTTATTATGTCTTCTTTATTTTTTAAAAAATTTCTTTTTGTCACTGTATAACTATATCAAGAATCCTTGATCCTGCTACTCCAAGTTAACATAAACCTTAAAACCAACTGGATTTTCCTTTCCCAATATCAACAATGAAGTATATTTCTGCCTAGTATTGTAATTAATAACTGTTGTTCCATGCATTTGGAATAACTCAGTGGATTGCTTTCTTGCGTACAGTATCTACATATCTTACTTTTTCTTCACATTATAATGTACTGACAGCAATTGCTCTTTCTAAGGGTCATTTATAACTTGTGATTCATTCACAGACAGATACACCAAAACATTCAATACATCTGCTACTGGAAGAAAGCAATTATACCTTAAGTCCAAAAAATCATCTTAACAGTGTAGCACAGATGACACTGAGTAATGTAGTTTTGATATAAGAAAGCTCACAGAATTTTCAATTTTAAAGAAATAGGACTATAAATATTTTAGCAGGAGGTTTCATAATGTATATGCACCACACATGTACACAACACAATACTAAATATCCAAAACAAGCTATGTTAAGTATAAAATACTTTCTTTGGTCTCTTTCCGGGTCAAATGGCAGTGAATGCTCAGGACAATGAAGATCACGTTCCTCTGCATTTCTGCTGTCGATTTGGACACCATGAAATTGTAAAGTTCTTACTCCAGAGCAGCTTCGAAGTTCAGCCCCATGTGGTGAATATCTATGGAGACACACCTTTACATCTGTGAGTCACGTGGAGAAACTCTCTTTTACATGGTTTGGGCCTAATTAGAAAGCTGCTGTTGTTAACAACTCTTTACTGACTTCATCTTCAGTGCGTGTTACAATGGAAAGTTTGAAGTTGTCAAGGAAATAATTCAGCTCTCAGGAACAGAAAGTCTCACTAAAGAAAATATATTCAGTGAAACGGCTTTCCACAGGTGAGATGTTTAAATGCCATTATGAGTAGAATTCCACTTAGACATGCATGCAGTACAACACCTGAAATTACAGATGTCTCACCCACAGCTGGACGGGGAGCAAAGCAAGCAGTGAGCTCGACATGGATGGTAAGCTTATATCTTGAGATACAAGAGAGGACACGAAGTGAGAGGTAGAACCAGACAGTGAAAGGGGAGAGAGAGAGCAAGCAAGAGGGAGGAAGGTAGGCAGGGCACCAGGCTCATCAACATCTGGGTGAACAACGATTTCTCTTTCTGTCCAGTGGTGAAGCTGAGCTTACAGCCTCTTCTGCCCAGAAACCTGCTGGGGTCTAGATATTCTAAATTAGAAATGAGGTGGCAGAACACAGTTTGGTCATGATGCTGTAAGTTTGTAAAGTTATTGAAGCGCCACTTTGCAAAACAGACTGTATTAATTTTGCATAGCTGTGGAAAATGATTTTATGCAACAATAATTAAAATGTTTCTGAAACAATAGAAATGAACATGCTTTGCTGGATTAATCATGCATTTGCACATTTCTAAGGATCCTTTATTCTATTACTACACTTCTGTCTCTGTGTAATTTTTAAAAACTTTTTGGCTACTCAAAGTATTTGTCCTTTTATGGACTATAACATTCATTTTTCCCTGTAATTTTGCAGCGCTTGCACCTATGGAAAGAACATAGAACTTGTAAAATTTCTTCTTGACCAGAATGTTGTAAGCATCAATCACCAGGGAAGAGATGGCCACACAGGTAATGTCATCATCCTTACTGTGTGTAAGCGCGTATGCCAGCACCAAAAAATCAGTCAGGATTTCCAGGGTGATTCCCATGGTAATTCAGTGATCAACATCCAATTACCTTTCAGACAGAGCTCCACTTTTTTGAAATATATTTGCAGGCAGGCAAAGAAGTGATAAGAGTTTAGTGAGGATGTGTCAGGCTCTGTAGCTTGTATATGAGTAACAAAACCTGATGCAAACTGATTGTCTCAGAGTTAGGCTTCTAAATAGTTTTAAGAATTGGGCCCGAGCAGTGTTCTGCTAGGGACTGGGCATATAGGATATAGTGTCTGAAGGGCTGCACACCTCCGTATCCCTACCACGGGCAAGGAAAAAAAGCACCTTCTTTGTTTGTACTTGCTTTTTCTCACGTACAAAGTTGTTAAATGTGATTTGCAGGTGGCAGAGTAAATGCTGACAGGTTGTATAGCAGGCAATAAGTTGTTTCTTGCAGCATTAATATTTTATTTTCACCTATTGCCTCAGGTATTGTTTTTTAAATTTATTCCTTTACCGAGGAAATCAATTTGCACTTTATAGTTGTTGCTGCAAGTCCTGTTATGATGTTCTGAAAGTTGTGCTTACG
The DNA here is from genome assembly GCF_030867145.1 of Opisthocomus hoazin. Lineage (NCBI taxonomy): Eukaryota > Metazoa > Chordata > Aves > Opisthocomiformes > Opisthocomidae > Opisthocomus > Opisthocomus hoazin. Next base: position 494,580 of record NC_134419.1, on the reverse strand, counting down.
ATGTTTCTCTGATGTTCTAGGATTACACTGTGCTTGCTACCATGGTCATATTCGACTTGTACAGTTTTTACTGGATAATGGAGCTGATATGAATCTGGTAGCTTGTGATCCCAGCAGGTCCAGTGGAGAAAAGGATGAGCAGACCTGTTTGATGTGGGCTTATGAGAAAGGTATTTCAATTTTGTAGTTTCTGCCAGAAAATCCATAGAAACACTACAGGAAGGAGAGAACAATGCAGGAAGGAGAAAATACTACAGAATAACCCCGCAGTCCCTGTAGACTCAGAGCTCTCACCATCTGCTTTCCAGTTTCTGGCATGAAGGGTTATAAAAACCGACCCTTTATCTTCTCAGGTACTCTGTTAAACATCAGCTTTATTCAACAGAAACTCAAGTACAGGAATATTTATGTGCTGCTAAAATAGAAAACATACAGCGTGTTCAGAAAAGGCTGTTTCTGCCTCTGGTATCTGCATGAGTTCTAATTTTATTACTGAAGGAGGCATTACAAGGAGCAATGAATCAGAGTCAGTAATCTTAAATTCTTGCAAATGTGGATCAAAGCAAGGCATATACCATGTTTCATGTCCTATGTGTACAGCAACATCTCGGTTTTCTGTCCTGTTCTTGACTTCATGACTTCTGGGACCTCCCCCCAAGCTCCAAAAGCATTGCAGTACCGTTTACTATGAGAACGACTGTAATATAGTAAAGCTATATATTTCAAAGGCCTTTCAAAAACCTGGTATTAGCAAAATACTCTGTATGAAATTACTGAGGGAAAATTCATCTTTGAAAGGTTTGGAGAAGAATTTTGAATATTGCCAAGCAGATCTTCGTGCATCAGACATCTGGTAGAGTCAGCACATTGTGCATACACCGCTCTCTTCTGGTTCCTTGCAAAGGAGGACAAGGAGCATATCAACTGTCTACAGCAATGTCGTGTGCAAATATTGTCTGGTTTGGGACACCGAAACTGAAATATTTTCAGGCACTGGTTTTCCTTGTAAGGCCCATTGAAGACTGTTGTCAACTTCCATTTTAGGATTTCTGTAGCAGGGTTTCATTTGCCATATATCACATTTTAGGATTAGGTGGACTGGCAAAAATAACATGCTTGTTCTTATTGGCAAGTATTTCCTTATATTTCTGTAGTTAAAAGTCACAATATGTTTCAGATTAGTGCCACTGTATCTTTGTTTACATGTTTTATAGGAGCATTATATTTTTTTTTAAATCTGCTGAATTTGTATAAATCAATTAAAAAAAAAACCCTATTGCATTTGCCTGCAAATCTTGATATTTCCTCATTCTTTCTTAGGTCATGATGCCATCGTGACCCTTCTGAAGCATTATAAGAGACCTCAAGATGAATCGCCCTGTAATGAATACTCACAACCTGGAGGAGGTATGGTCTGAGAAATCACTTTCTTCTGTAACTTCAGGGTCTGATCCAAAGACCACTGAAGTCTCTGGGAGTGTTCCACTGATGTCAGGGAGCTTTGGATCAGTTCTGTCTGGCGCAAAGAAAATTAGTGTAATGAGAATGCTGTTTTCCTGGTACCCTCTATTTCTGTCAAAAGCCTTCCTTTATCTTGAAATAGAGTTGTCACTTCACATTAGTCACTAGGAAGAAAAGCTAAAAGCTGTGAGATGAAGATCAATCCCTAGTAATCATTGCTCTTACCTTTCTACATCCTTAGTAAGTTGTTTAGCCATTCTGTTTGTATTGTTTAGCTCTGATGTTTCTTTGATTGCTGACATTCAGTATATTTCTATACTCAGTCCCCTTCATATTTTTTAATATCTTTGGATATCTAATTGCCCCTTGAGAAGAATTAATTACCCTTTTTGCTACAAAAATCCTCATTTGTTTTGGCAGCTAAGTGACAAGTGCCAAGAAGAATGCTAACACAAGCAGTTAGATAAACAAAACATTTTGCAATGTGCTGGGAGCGCTGCCTGCAGAGAGGGTGGGTACATTACAGGTTGTGGCTGGTCCGGGTCGTGGACCCCTCCTGCTGTGGAAACGGGAGGAACGCTGCAGTCAGCAGCAGCACCAAGCTGCTTCCGACATGGTTTGACCTGTTCCAGGTTTAGGTTTATTGTAGCTCAACTCTGTGCAACTCTTTAGGCTGCTAACTTTTGCATGTATTGGAAATTTATGTTGGCAAGCAATTAACATACCCAGAGAGAATTTCTTCATGCTGATTGTTAAAACAACTCAGCTCCCACTTAAGCAGAAAAACAAGAGATGACCTTTCTATGGAGAAAGCTGAGGTCTTTTGGAAAATCTAGTTAGTGAACTAAGTGCAGTATGCTCACAGCCCAGTTGTCAGAATTTGTGAATCTGATCAGAGTTCCTTTACCAAATCCAGCTGATACAAAAGGCTACACTGGCCTCTTTAACACCAGTGAAAGTCAGTATCGTTCTAGAGAGGTTAGTGAAGCTAGATACAAATTACTTTCAAGAACACAGCAATATAACATCACAATCATATGTGCTTAGGTGTGTTTTCACATCTTTATTTTTCGTTCTTTAAGCAACCATTGCCTCATTAATTTATCAGTACAGATACTTGCACTGTCTGAATTCCGTAAAACTCATTCTGTTCTTTTATTTCAGATGGTTCCTATGTGTCAGTTCCATCCCCTCTAGGAAAGATCAAAAACATGACTAAAGGTATGCTCAACGGCAAGGGAAATGTTGAGCTTTTATGAGTTTTTATGCAAGGTGTTTGTCCACCTAAACATACTAGACAAGATTCATTATTCCTGGAATTTTCTTTCTTCATAAATGTGATGATGTGCATAAGCAGGAGCTATTTTTCCCTAGAATAATTTTAGAAACAATACACTTAGCTTTGTTGCTCAGCATCATGATAATTCCTGTATTTATCTCCTTTTCATTTCCTTTAAAAATATATTTACTTTTATTTCTTTGGAGAAAAGGATGTGATTCTGAATTAGTACTAATCAAATACACACATATCCATGAATGCAAACAAATATTGTATGGAGTTCCACTGTAAGATGCCTGGATTATCATTACAAGAAAAATTCTATCCAAAAATAATTCGTGTTAATCTGAAACACATATAGACATTCAGATGAATATTTGTACTTTAAAATATTTCATTTTTTGTGGTGCTTTCAATTTTCCACTTCAAATATTCATGCTGGATATAACCAAATCCTTACATTCTTTACATAGCAGCATTGGAAAGTTGTGGTTACAAATATTTTTATAAACTTAATAGTAATAAACAAAAAAAATCAACAAGGTAGCAATGTTTGCTAATTATATTAAGTTGCAAGACTTAGGTTCCACATGTCACTGAAGAGTTAGATCTGGAAGAACATCCCCTGCATTAGTAATGAGCACTAGCTGTACAGAAAAAAAGGGACTAATTCTCCATATAAAGGATTTTATGCAACCATCATATGGTACAGGCAGAATATGCTCACGGGACGGTGTTCATCAGTGATAAGGTTTTAAAGCCAAGAAAGCCCAAGGTAACTGTAGTATTGCAAGTACTTGTCTGTTATAGGGGTTTACTATGGTTACTGAAAGAAAGGCGAATAGAGTTACCAGTCACCCAATTCACTGAAGGAAGATGAGCTTTTACTGGGCAACGGTTTTGTGACGTTGAATGCTTGTATTCTGTCTCTTCCTATAAGCAGGAGAAGTGTTTTCTTTTGCAGAGAAGGCAGATGTTCTTCTCCTCCGTGCTGGTTTGCCATCACATTTCCATCTTCAGCTCTCTGAAATAGAGTTCCATGAGATTATTGGCTCAGGTACCAGAAATAAAAATGCATCCATTTTAAATGTCTGATGTTCATAATAAATATCCTTGTGGCTATTTATTTTAAATCATTTTAGGATCTTTTGGAAAGGTATATAAGGGACGATGCAGAAACAAAATTGTCGCAATCAAACGGTAAGTTTATCAGACTTTTCCATCTTTTTTGTTTAATGACCTAGTTTTAAGTATTAAAAAAAAAAAACATATTTTATTCTATTTTTGCCTTACTGTTTTCTCTCATGTAAATCCTAAGCTATCGAGCCAATACCTACTGCTCCAAATCTGACGTGGACATGTTCTGCCGTGAAGTTTCCATTCTCTGCCGACTGAATCATCCGTGTGTCATCCAGTTTGTGGGAGCTTGCTTAGATGACCCAAGTCAGTTTGCTATAGTCACTCAGTATATTTCTGGAGGATCGCTCTTCTCCCTGCTTCATGAACAGAAGAGGTATTCTGCTTGTTCTCTGCTTGGGCTTGTGATACAGAATCTGGAAGAGTAGTAGATTATGCTGATCTAAATAATGTTCATTTCAGTATAAAACAGTAGAAAAAATTTAGCTTTGTTTCAGATTATTTGGTATGCAAGGGAAATTAATAAGTAATTGTTATTTAGTTGTCATTTTACATAATACACATTTACATTACATAGATTATATATCATTATTTTGTATTTAAAACAATTTTAAAGGTTCTATGATTTCTAGATAAGAATAATTTACAGAAAATTTTTGCCCGTTCATTAACTTTGAGTATTTTTTTTCAAAATATAGAACTCTCGATCTGCAATCTAAATTAATCATTGCTGTAGATGTTGCCAAAGGCATGGAGTACCTCCACAATCTCACACAACCAATCATACATCGTGATTTGAACAGGTGAGTTTCTTTATCCTAAAAGTTCAGGAAATGCGAAGCCATATACAAGCCATATGCCACGTGAGACAGTGATGATCTGCAGTCTCACCTGTACTTGCAGACTCTCCTAGCTGTGTGGGGTATCATTAGTACTGCAGGAAGGTCCATTAGCTTGGAGGAAGGTCTGTTTGCGTCAGCTGGGCTGAGGAATTGGGGCACGATGCGTTCACATTCACTGGAGGCTTTAATATATTTTAGTTGAATGACTTGACAGATGGCAGTCAACTTCATGCTTATAATCATTTCACTGACAGATATATTATCTGACATTCACAAAATAGTTATGCCCTGTTTGCATGCATTAGTCCTGTGGGACAGCCTTTTTACAATTTGTGCTATGTAGCGCATTTCCCCAGTGTAATTTTTTGAATCCAAAACATTCATTAATTCATTTCACCTCCTTTTGCCCCTTTCAGAATGAAGTGCCTGATATAAACTAGTCACTAGTCCCCCTAAGGTCAATGCAGAAGTACAAAAATACTTCCAGAAGGCAATCCCTCCCGTTTGTTTTAGGTGCCTGTCTTGAAAAGGGGAGCACCTTGGATGAGCCTGTGCTTGTCATGGGGAGGGGAGCAGCCATCTGGTTTAGACTAAGTGCCTAATGCTGACACTTACAGGGGTACAGTAGCTAAATCCCAGCCCGGGAGCCAGCTGACAGTGCCACTGGCAAAGAGGTAGGAGAGAGTCTACATGATCCGGTTATCCAGAATTCCTTCCGGAAATGAAACTGGATTGAAGAAAACTCAGAGTTTTTATACAAACCACTATGAGTCACATTTGCTGAACTGTAATTGTCATTGAAGGACGCAACTGCTAAAATCCACTATTTGCTCACATTTGGCCCACCAATGTTCAGTGTTTATTAGAGGCAGGAAACATCTCTACTGAGCAAAATTTTCTAGTATTATGTCCATCAGCAATCACTCAGACTAGCCATTCTGCACTAACTTCTACTTTGGAAGGGGACTAACCAAAGTTACCTGTAGGCATATTTAAAGAAGAGCAACCAGCACAGAAAGTTAGCGCTGCATAGCTGTTGCACTGTTTAGCCACAGTAGTTTGCTTGGAAACGGCTTCTTCATAGATACAAGCACTGTGAGAAAGCTGCTACAAAAATAATTCTTTAAACTAGGATGAATCAAGTTACAAAATGTGTTTTCTTCAGTGTCAGACATACACCTCTTCATTTTCCACTAGCTTAACTACTTGTTTTTTTAAAAAAAATCACAGAAACGTTCATTTTGTTTATGTCTCAAGTGACCAGCCCTACAGAGTTGTGGTGATACAATAAACAACATTTTCCCACATCTTGCGGTAAGTTTTCATTTCTTAGTGACACTGATAGCTGCAGTGAAAGATTCCTTGTGAAAAACACTCTTTTGGAAAAAGGAGCTGGATTTTTCCCTCTGAGTAAAGAAATAAACTAATCATGAGACTATGCCCAGTTCAGGGTTCTGGTATGAAATTCTGAAAAAAAATGAGGCAGTGGCAGTTTTCTGGATGTTGTTGTTGGCACCTCCAAGAGAACAGCATATCTTGCACACGTGAAAGGTTCTGCCTAACACCGAGAGCTCTACAAAGGACGCCCATGAAGGGAGCGACTTCAAATGTAGTATTTGTCCTTTATAAATGGAAGGCTTCTTGCGATTTGAGGCAGAACATGGAGGGTGTGTGTATATAAGATCAGTCACAGGGGTGCAAGCTGAATCCCGCTGACCTCAGTGTCCTGTCGCTGGCAGTGGCTTATAGTGACAAACCGGAGACCCAGGCATGCATATAATGGCAGTGTCTTGAATTCTCTTTCAGTTCCCAAGAACTCTGGGCTCAACAGGGTATTTTCAGAAATGAGTGCCTGCTCTTGAAGCCACATTTTTTAAATGAAAGAATAACTCTATTTGTGGTTACAAAAGAAAAAATATCCCTGCAGATTGAAGAAGAAAATCAGATCACTGATGCAAAAGAAAGTGCACATTTCTTTATTTTAGTCTGAAAAATGCAGTCTCCAAACCATATTACTTCAAGCCAGTCTTCTGGGATTTATGTGCCCTAGGTTTGCAATACTGGCACAATTTCTGCTTTATACTCTGACTGCAAAAATTTTAGCACGCTTTGCTTTACTCGTCTGCTCCAATGTAGGAGTGCATCCATCTGCTCATACTAAAACTGCTACAAGCGTATAAAAATGGCTACTGTTAACCATTGTCAATTACACACCCAATTACTTTATTTAAATGGGCAGATATGGTATTTCTGTATGATTGTGATAAATGTATGCTGCTCAGAAGGGTATTGCTGGTGTGTTAGATATATCCGTGTATATTGACTATATGGGGGCTTAATCTAAGTATATTAAGATAAGCCGTATTCTGCTATTTTACTATAGCAGAGCTACATAAAATTTGTATGTCGAAGTGTATTTTAAATGCACTTTGGATTGACTAAATGCTTTCAAAAAACATGTCATTTATCAAAATTCTTTTAGCCTGAGAAAGCCTGGGCCCACATTTCAGAGGCCTTTGAAATGCTTCATTTTGACATTTAAAATTGTTTTTTCTATTATTATATTATGATATATTATTATATTATAATTATAATATATTATAATATATTATGCATATTTCATTAAAGGACGGTGAAATACCAAACTGTATTGAATTGTGAGATTTTAGATGAAAATGCCTCCTTTTGCTAGAGACAAAATGTGATTTTTGGTTCTGCTAGCCCTTTGATGCAGAAGGCATATTATTCAAACTGGGGATGGTTGGGCTTTCCTCTCACGCAGCATAGCTGTGCACTGCTTTGAACAAACAGCTTTCTCTCCTTGACTGTCATCTCTTTTGCTTTTACAAGGCATCCCTTGCAAATCCTGAGTCTTGGGATGGACATGCAGTTCTTCAATTTTGCCACAAGTCAGGATGCTAACAGTTTCCAACTAGGTACCTTTACTCTTTCAGCAAATGGATCTTAACCCGTCTTGAATGACAAGGTCTGGATTTAGAGCAAAGAGAAACTGTTGATATAACAAGCTTTCAGTACATTAAATTGTGAGGAAAACCTTGGCACTGGACAGAGCTTTTCTACATTAATCTTTCTCAAAAAAAATTAATAGCTGTTGATAACAGCAATATGCCTCCACCAGTTCTAGAGGCTTTTGGAAATGTTACAGGAAAAAAGCTGTTTAGGCCAGACCTTATTCATGAGCATCCAGTTTTTGAAGTATAATGTGGATTTGCTGTGCAGAAAGCAATCTGGATCTCAACCTAAAAAAAAGGCTGGAAGAATGTCTTCTTGCCACCCTATTTTTCTTTTTCCATGATTGTACTTGCCTCGTTTCTCCCTTGCATACCATCCACGTCCACCACCTCTTGTCCTTCTCCTTACAGTCAGGGTTCCCTTCTCCTCATGCCACTGGCTCTGACCTCAGCATCCTCTGCTGTCTCCCGGAGTCTCCTTGACATGCCTGCATTGCTTCACTGCTGCCTTTCGGGCCACCAAAGCGTGGAGCTCAGAGGGGATGCTGCAGCTCTTGCCTCAGTTGTGGTGCCAGCCAAGAGCCCTGTGTCTGAATGCTGCAGTCTGTGTAACTGCTTCAGGGCAGCAAAGATCCAAACCTTATGCATGGTTCAGCTTTACGCCTTGTCACTATGGGCTGCTAGAAAAACAGTTCTGCACTGAAGGATTTTAAATAATGCTTTCCACAAAAGAAAACTCAAAACAGTATCTCACTAGAGAGCCAAAAATCATATCATCGCTTCGCAGAACTTTTACTAGATCATATTTGTAAGGGTCAGAAGATAATTTGCTGTAAGGACATCCGTGTGGTTGATGTGTGGTGCTGAGAGTAGCTTAACTTCCAAAACTTTTTAGTGCGAGAGCAGAAGTCATGTTTTCAGCATGAGTCCCAGTCATCCCACAGGCACAATTACTAGATGAAAATCTTTACGACGACTAAAGAGAAAGACCAAGAGTGAAATTCTGACCCTTTTGTGTTAAGTTTTGCCAGTGGCTTCACAGGAGCCTTACATTTTCTACCTTAAATTTTCACATAGCTTGTAACCCTCTTTGTGAGCTCTGAAGTCTAATGCATTGCACATAATGCATTAAATAAATCTGCAATATGGCTTGACAGAACAGAGAAGAAAATTAATCTTACATGTCTCTACCCTGGAAAAGGGGTTATCCTTCCATTTTGAGAATAATTGGGAGGTTTATTTTGCTTTCCAGTTCTGGAAAAAGAGGTTCTGACAGCTATCAGCAATGGTGACATGTATCAGCCTATTACTACTTACACTGTGGTGAGGGATTGTAGCCGCAATGATTATAGCACTTTAATAAAAAGGAGACCATTTTAGTATCAATTTAATTTAAGCCATAACAGCTGAACATGGTTGGACCAAGCCTTTGAGCGACTAACATTCATTTGATGGCTCTAACTATCTGTAAAAGTTTCTGAGAGCTGGCTTAGTGAGAAAGATGAAAGAGAGGGTGGAAGCCTGGTGGTAATGGGGATGGTGTCTGCAACTCCTCTTTGTTATAAAGTGCCTTATGAAATCTTAAAATAGCAGTTGCCTTTCATTAAATGCACAGTGTGTTAAGGTAGCAGGATCTTTTGATGGCCCCGTTCCCTGGGAAAGGCACAGGCACTGAATGCACTTTGCCTCTCGCCTGCCCTGAGAGGGAGAAGTCCTTGCATCTGGCGGGCCCGCAGAACTACTTGCTTTTGTAAAAGCCAGGATGATTACACACTTCTGATTCTTTTCTCGTTTTTTTCCTTCTGTGGTTTCATGAAGAGAATGATGCTTGGTCTCACCATTTCAAACTGTGTGTGGCCTTAACAGAAGACAATTAATTTCTGATTCTGCTGAACTCATTATTAACCTCCTGTCAGATCGAATCAGATCAGATTTATCTTGCTGCATTTCTCAGAACAGAGGCTTAAGATTTCCTTTCTCATCTGTGGTTTTCAAATTTCCAAGTGCCATTGAGGCAATAATAGCATTTTTTAGCTGTACCTGCCAAGCCTTATATCTGTGGCTTATTTTTTTCTACTTTAGAAAAGAAAAATTAGTAACTGTAGTGTTCACTCATGGTACCAGACTGACAAAACCTTTCTGGAGACTGCCTCCTGCTTTCAGACATGTCCATATGCTCAGCACCAAGGCAGGCATTTTGGCATTCTTTTGTCAGAAAGACTTACGCATGTCATGTGTAGAAAGGGCCTGTTTACGGATTTTTTGTCTTCTCAGAAAAAACCCATCAGCCCAGGTCTTCACTATGTGTATCGTCAAGTTGGGTTTATTCAAGGTCTATACAATCCTTGAGTACATTGAAGTTGAAGCTAGGGCTCAATACATTCTATTCACATTGAGAAATGGTGATAATTTCTGTCCATACTGAAAGAGGTCAAATCTGAACCAAGACCACAGACAAGTCTGTAGTTTTGTATGACTCGCATGCCTACATTCAACCCAGGGTACAGCCTTCAAGAGTCTCTCTAGTTTAGCCTTGTGTTTGATTAATATTTTCATTTGACTTGTGGTGGGGGTCTCAAAACAATTCCACATGTCATACTCAAATCACTTAAATATTTTGATGGAAAGTATATATGGGAGCTAAAATCAGATTAAACTAAAAGTCATGGCTACATTGTATGAACCCACTACACTTTTATGATTAAATTTATCATCTCAAGGTTTGGGTTTAAATGAAGCTACAAATCTTGAAGACAGTGATTGGTGGGAGTCCTGGTTGGGAGAGCTTAATTTTTTTCTGTCTTAAAAACTATTATCTGCTGAAATTTGTGTTCCTCACTTGACTGCTCTTGCTCGTATCCACAGCTCTAATATGGGCAAGTTATGCTTTTTTGTTGAGACCATCAATATTGCTTTCCTTTTCACTTCATCATGTAAGCCATTGCCAACTTTTTCATTTCCCTTTTTTCATATACTTTTCACTCTCCGGAATTTACTTGGATCAGTCAACATTTTGATAAATATGTTGTAAGCATTATTGTGTCCACATTCATACGCTTTTATGTTGTACTTTGCTCAGCCCTTCAGAAGTTGTGTCCTGTGAAGGCACAGTGACTGGTGAATGAAAACCTTGATCTTCAGCGCTGCTAGAAGCTTTTGACCCAGCTAAAGCATTTTGTGAATCTTTCCCTGCATTCCCAGTTTGACAATCTGCGTTTGTGGTGCCAATTTCTAAAGGCCTTGCTCTTTATTTGTTGTATGTAACTGGTGTTTTTGTGCTTCCTCTTGTGTGTTCTTTGCTGAAAATTAAATCCACTGCAATAGCTTCTTTGAATCAGTAAATCAATTTTCAGTAGATTCTATATACACTTTTCCTGTTAAATGACATTTTGCAAAAGGCAAAAGATGTTTTGCCTGCATCGTCATGATCTATATTCTTGTACTGCATCTTGGATATAGTGCATGTCTTTCATTAGAAAACATTTAATTAGCAAGTATTTTGTCCTTGTCCCTAAGCCTGAGTCTGTCCAACATTTATAGAGCTGTAAAAGATTGTAAATGTGGCAATACCTCACTTCTCCAGTTATTTTTAATGGTTTCCTCTCTCATCGGGTTTCTGTACCAGGTACAGAACCTCCTCTTTTCTCTAGCAAACGTGACAGTAATTGAACCGTGTCTCACTGTTTCAGCGAGATATCCAGCTAGACCTACTTAAGCGTGGAAGTGGGAAGATGTTATTCCAGCTCTTTTCAGCGTTTCTGGTTGCTGGCATCTGTGGCAGATGTCCCCGCAGCAATATGTATTTGCATTCTGTGATCGTATCGCAGTGGTTTGAAAAACAAACGTATTAGTGTGTTAAAACTCAGGGGTTTCTTCCCTTCCTAGCAAAAGTGATACTTACCACACTTCAGCCTGTTTCTGAGCTGCTTGGAAAAGCTCAGCTGATTCCTAAGTTGTGGATTTGTTAGGACAAGAGGCTAGTGCAGCCGTACTGTGCAGGGTACGAGGGACTGCATCCCTGTGCAACGCTGACCCTGCTCAGGGCAGCCTGTGTGCAAAATCATGCTCGCAGCAGCGGCTCTGTTGCGTGGCCCTCACTCTCCTAACCCCTTGCATTTAGAGATTTTTTAACTCCTTCTAGGCATGTAGATCCTTCCCTGCTAATTAGAGTATCACATATACCTTCTAAATAATCCTAATTTGTGCTGCATGGCACTGCATCACTACCTCAGTGTTAGTGGCTTCACAAAATCTTGACAGACTTAAGCCGATCTTTTCAAATTGGGGTAAATGCAACATTGTGTTTAGAACACACACATTGAGTTTCTTTTTCACTTGGCTGCTGGCTGTGCTTCATCTTGATCAAACAGAGAAGCAAACAAAGAAAAGCAACCAAAGCTTCAGTTTTGTTAATTCCTGGTATCTGTTCTTCACAAGTTTGCCTTCCATCTTCCATTTTATGTGCTTACTACAAAGTCTCTCCCAGGAAACAGAGATCCATAAAGATTTTCAAAGTTTGAAAGAAAAGCTTACATCTCCAGACATCCTTGTAGCATAATAATGAATTTTAATTCATTGTTACTGTTCTGTCACAATAAATGGATTTTACTGAGCCCTTTAGAGAGCCCACAATAAATGTTAGCTCTCCTGTACCTCCTGAACTGTAACCACACTCCCTCTTCACCGAGCGTACATTCGCCCCTTTTAGTGGTGACACAGAGTGCTGCCTGCCTCCGCCTTGGCAATGGTTGTTCTAAAATCACAAATTCAGACAGGCACATGTCCCAGCAAAGCCATTGTGCTTCAGCCTCTGTCATCTGAAGAAATCGGTTCTCAGACTGCCTTCAGGTCATTCACAAGACTCATCTTCGTCCCTAGCACCCTGCCAGTCCTGGGAAACCTCCAGCCAAGCAGCCTGATCAGAACACACCAGCATCATCTCCCCAGAGTGTGAGATTATCCCCTGTCTCCTCGCCCAATGAAGGGACTGTGGGGATGCTGGGTTTCAGAGTGTGGGAGGGCATAGCTGAGGAAAGCATCCCCTGTAGGTGCATTTGACTTCAGGTCTCTGCTCAGTGGCACTGACTTGGCAGCATCAGGCTTCTCCTGCTCTCTGCTGTTCCCGGTGCCATCACTTTTCCCTAGGAATCACCCTTCTCATGAGCTGCATCTGGCTGGGAGCCCCGCGGGAGGCTGCTGCCTTGTGTCACATCGAGATTCGAGAGCATGGCCCAGATTCAGGACAGTGCGGATGGCAGTCCCGGCTGGGCATCTTTCATGTTGCGAGGTTTTCTTTGGAGCATTTTCTTTTAAAAAAAGAAAACAAAACAAACCCACAACAAACACAAAAAAAAACTAACCATGAAGTACCGGCGTCTTTATGCCAACCACAGGCTGCTCTGGTCAACCGCCGTCCTTTTGCTGTGTCTTCCTGCGTGAAAAGGGGTGTGTAACCACCTGTTGAAATGTTGCCTTCCTGGTTTGGTCACAGCCAGGTGTTTACCTGGAATAAAAATTCGTGAAGCTGTCAGAAAAGTAGAAATGGATAAAGAGGAGCAATCCCATTCCGTACAGCCACATGAAGGAGAAGCAGCTTCTGTGTTACCAGCTAGCATGTGGTCCCCAGGATCAGACTGGGGAGCAGGCAGGAGGGAAAGCAAGAGAGGGAAGCTCGAGAGACAGTGTCCGGGCCAGAGGAAAATAAGACCCTGTTATGGATGGCAGGAAAGTGAGGAGCTGCTTTGGACATGCCTCCCCGCAGGTGCAGGCAGGCATGACTTTCTCTGTCTCTGCGTCGAGGCTGCTGAAATGAGGAATGCCCGTGGCACTGCGTCTGAGCCAGGCGGTTTGCTGGCAGGGCAGAGCGTGTGGAACACAGCGTGGTACCGACACACGCACAGCCCCGGCACCAGCCCGTCTCCCACAGCAAAAACAACATCTGCCTGCATCTGCCCGAGAGCACGGCTGCGGAGCAGACCGAGGTGCCTGCCAGGGGCTTCCCTCCGAGGGCGTTTTGAGAGATCGCACAGATCTCCTGGGGCTTGTATTTCTATAAACAGAAGAGAGAGCAGGGAATCACAGCAAGGGTTTTAAGTCAGGTTGCGTTGTGTTAAAATATTAAATCTGTCTTTCTACAGCTGAACAAGCACCACAGTTAGGAGAGGTGTCAAAGACCTCAATTTGCAGGCAGCTTGGTGGGACTCCTGTACGTGAGTCAAAGGACAGGTATAGGTCATGACTTATTTAGTCTGCTTTCTCTGCTGCACGCGATCTGGTAACGTGATTCAGAGACACTGCTCAGGGTTTGGAAGGGCAGCACAGAAATGTTTTTAACTGCTTTGAAAGCCAGACTCTTTAATGTGAAGAGCGTTCTTCTCACATGTATATGCTTTTGCAGAAAAAAGTCAATATTACAAGAAAAGTAATTTGGACACTGATGAAATCGATATGTAGCATGGCTCACATCAGAAATTTGTATAGAGTAATATCCCCTGGAATCAATGCCTGTTGCGGGATACAACATTTATAATTTCGCTCTGATGTAGCAATGATCCACTACAAGGTTAAGAATAAAGGATCTCGGAAACTGTAAATACGGTGAAGTGAATCAGATCACCTTTTAGTCTAACTGGGAGCTATCCTTACTTGAAAACTATTACTCCTATTTTTTGCAATTTACTGACCTCAAGCTGTGGGTTCCTGAACCCTCACATTGTATGGTTCAGCCGCTTTTCTAAAAAACCTTCAATTGAGTGTCATGTTGAACAAGACCTGAACCTGAAATAATTCTGAAGACTGGAAAACAAGCTTAGATTCAAAATAGTCTGTTTCTACACAGTCAGGAATGAAAGCACGTCATTTTACTCCTGCGGGGCATGTTTTTCAAACACTGTGCTTAGTCTCTTGTTCACCCCACTCCGCAGATAATAAAACTGAAAAGAATCATTCTAGTCATCACTCAGCTTAGGACTGTGAGACCTTATGCGAGTCAACAAGCCCAGTTCTCTGCTGTTAGAACCAACCATTTCAGAGTCGGATATGTATAATGTGGGCCGTAACTTTGGCTGACTGGTGCATGCATTTCAGCTGGAACACCTCTGTGTATTCAAGACTTTAAGGAACAGATAATCTATCAATCTTTTCATAACTCACCTTCACTTTAAAAGCTGCAGGTGCCCGAGATCTACCAACATCTATCGACTGGCCTCTTCACCCTCTTTTGGATGATCATGGACTTTTATTCTCTGAATGTACAGTAGATGCCTTCCAAAACGGCTCAGTTCTCTCTCTTTCGACAAGCTTTGCATTTTTTCTCCTAGGGACTACAGTGTAGGTGCTGACCTGAAGTTTAACCACTGTAAACCCTAATTCTAATTTGAAGTTACACAGTGCTGTGAGCATGGTTTATGTTCCTAAGTCCCTAGTGACCTCTATTTTGTTATATTAAATAACTGTTACATGTTTGTGTTCAGCTTTCCAAATTATAAACAGCTCTGCCAAACTTTGTGAATAGGAGTCACACCAGGAGTTCTCCCAAGTGAAACTCACGTAGTTCAGGTAGACAGCAATGTGAAAATACTGCAGTCCTAAGAATGCAGCTGTCTCTCTTTGTGATGTGTGAGAAAATGATGGTTATGGAATATGTCAAGCAGTAGTGCACAGACTGCTCCAACATTCTGTTACACTGAATGCATCCTCTCGGTTCTGAGAAAGACCTCTGAAATCACTGGCCTGGCATTTCCAGCCTGCAGAACCAAGAGAGGAACGTTGGTTCTTTGTTGTTGATTAGCTACTTTCTGCAAAAGTGCTCATATTTGCTAGACTGGCATGAAAACAAAAGTCCTTCTATAGACAGTTCCAAGCATGAGTAGCTAAAATGTATTTGTATATGGAGAGGGAACACTTCAGTTCTGATAACTGCATGCTGTCAAATGTGTCGGCATTGTAGTAAAATGACACATCGTTTTGTATACTCAGTACAATATGAAGAAGAGGAGCAGGAAATAAGTGCTTTTGAAAGGCATTTATGGATGCACAGAAGCCAAAGCCCATATTTTTGTAAATATGTATATAGGTGTTTACTCAATGCTTGGGAAATGAATTAATTCCCTTAGCAAACCCTTATGTAGTTTATTGCATAAAGAGCTGCTTGCATGCTGAGCAATTAAAGGGAGACCCCTGGAAAGCTATGGTTAATAAAATCATAGAATAGTCAAGTTGGGAGGGACCTCCAAGATCGTCTAGTCCGAAACCTTCCCCAAAGTTGGACTGAGTTGAAAATGAAATGCCTGTATGTTATCCAGTAATAGCCTACAAAGCTGGCTTCAAACCTTATCTCTGGCAGAATATTTCATTTCATACAGCAAAACCTACCAGTGGATTAGACTAGGTCCGTTACAAAACACAGAAGAGAAGACATTTTTGACTATGTTCAATTTGAGTCATTTTGATTGACAGAGCTTCAATCCTTTGCTTCTCTGTCCCTCAGTAAAGCAGTACCACAGAGGAGGAAGGACTGCTGCCAACAGCTTTAATTTCAAGTTCCACAGTCCAGTCAAAAGCCATAAAATGGGGACTGGTATTGAAGAAAGATAGATTTTCAAGATTAAGGTTTTGAAGATTCACTAAGCCGTATTTGCAGTGTCACAGTGCTCATAAAACCAGTAGAGTCTTCTAAATGACCAGGGAACGTGTCTGTCTTTGAGAGATGTAACCAGGAATGTCAAAGACACTGATCTTATTTAATTCTCACTGCCACTCACTGGGGATTAAAAGACTCTGAGAGGGGGGAAAAAGGGTCTCTCTTTTTGTTTTGCCTTTCTTACGCCCTTTTTGTTCCATTAAGGATTGGGCACATAAAAAACAAAACAAGATTTTAAAAGGATGTATACGTGATAAAGCCTATTAGTCCCAAATGGTTTAGTTCCACAACATATTGACAAGCACAAGCAACAAAACTATCTTAATTTGTAGTGCTATGTAAGATAACAGAGTTGGCAAGAAGAAAGTATTATCTACTCCAGCATTTCCCATGCTTTGTAACTGCTGTTTTTCTCTGTGCTTTTGGCAAAGTAAATGTAATCTGAATTATCTCTCCAGAATGAACATGTGCATTTAAGCTAAAACAAGTGTTACCAAAGGGTATACTTGATCCATATCACAGACACTCACAGTGAAAGAAAATTCAGAGATAATGTGACATGCCTACAAGTGGTGCATTGCATCCCCCTCTAGCGACCAGTCTGCACGTAGACCTTGGCAGGGCTGGCTGCCAGCTTTCCATCTGAAGTATTTTCTGTCTGAGAAGTTATGGTTTTGGTCTGTTTTCAGTAATGCAGTTCGTGGAAATTCTCCCGGGAATTATAAAAATTTTCCTTTTTGCATGGGGTTGTTTGAAAGTTGAAGAATGTAGGCTCCTAGGATTTGTCATAATTTATAATGTTGGCCAGCTTGGAGGATAAATTCAGAATGCAGCGCTGCAGTCAGGTTATTTAGTTACTTACGGGGAAAAAATGTCATTTTCTTTGCACAGTACATTATGAAATGTCTGCTTTCCATCTTCATTCAGGACAAAACCAGAAGTTGCAATCTTGATAATTTCCAGAAATACCCTGTCTTATTTCCCAATCAACACTACTAAATGATTTTAGTTCCAAGACCTCTGAGGCTTAATTTTCCTTAATTTTCCTTTCCATTAACCCAGTCTCTGCTTGTATATCACCAATTTTCTGCAAATTTTCTCCATCCAAGTGTGCTTTTGTCACGTGCATCTGCATCTTATGGACAAATCTATGTGAGTAGCAGAAAATCAGCAAAAAGTCCTTTACTTCTTGTCATTCTTCTGCTGTTGTGTTCTTCTCAAGGAGTTGTGCTGTGATAATGGGGTTTGAGAAGATGATACAAAACATCTGGAATATTTATAAAATAGTTGTAAGCAGCAGATTGCCTGAAAGACTGTGTATGTGTTCTGCGTGAGCTTTTTAGACTTTCCGACCATGGTCGATTGGAGGAATTTTGTTTTGTAGATCATTGTGGTGGCACGTCAGTTGCAGATTTATGATAAGTTACACATGTAATGCATGTGCTGAGCACGTGCAAGCTCAAAGCTGTCCAGAGAGGGCTACATAGTAGTAGTACAGGTTCTGCCAGTACAGTCAAAGAGCTTTTTGGCTCCTTCACCATCAGAGCAGAGCAACGGTCTCACCAATGGGGAACATGTCCTCTTTTTCCAAAACGTATGATCTGGTTCAGCCACAATTCTTACTCTGAGGCAAGAATTTAGAGGAGTCGAATGTCCTGTGTTACGTGGGAGTTCGGATCAGACCTTAATCTGTAAATCCACCCACTAGTAGCCATTGCAGATTTGTTCCCTGTTGTCTTTTTCCCAAATTTCCGTTCAATCTTGCTTTAAATGTCACATTGTAAATTGGCTTCTGTCATTTCTCTTGGTGAGTTTGTTCTGGAGAACAACCCTGCCTCTAGGTAAATAATTAATGTGTTAGTTGCATTAAGTAAAATTATCAATAATTCTGTGGTTATGAAGTGCTGTGTTAATGCTGATTATGCCACCATCATGACCAACAGGTGTATTTATGTGTATCACAGGCAGGCCAGGAGAACAAATGAGTGGTAGATATTTTTTTAACTTCTGTTCGTGTTGCTGGCCTTTGGCAAATGACAGCTCAGCCCAGATTTACATTTGCTACCGAGCTACAAACTGCTGAAATAGGAGTACCAATGAGGTACCTGCTTTTAAGCATCAGTTCTCATTTCTCGATGACTTTTCTTTATATAGGCACCTATTTTTGCGATTGGCTTCCCTCATGGCCTTACAGAGCTTTTGAAAGGAGTTTGCTTGCGAGCCAAATGCCTTTAAGCCACTTGGGTGGCTCTAGCAAGCCGAGGGCATCACTGCGGCGCAGCTGGGTCTGCCCAGCCCGGGGCTCGGGGAGCCGGCGGGACCACCGAGGCAGAACGGACCCCATGCCCCAGCTGCCCCGGGTTGCGGCGGGGCAGAGGAGGGGGCAGCGTACCCCCACCACCCGCTGCCGCTGGGCACAGCCTGCGATTGCCCGTGCTGCTGCTTCCTCCCCGCTGAGCAGCGGCGCAGAACCGGGCCGCTCTCGCCTGTCTGCGGTGCGATGTGACCGAAGGACGCAGCAAGGAGCAGAGCGCTGCCTGCTCTGTCACGCGGCCGTAGAAAGGCATCTCTGCAATTCTCATGTTCCTCTTAGAAATAGTGGGAGAAGAGATATACTATAGAAAGATGATATAAAAATCTGACTGTAATTAGACATTCACTTTGATATTGTTCTGTACATTTCAGGTATCAATTGCTGCTTATTTAAGAAATGAAATCTCATTTCTGTTTTTTTCACTTTGGGGTATTTTTGTTAATGAAATTGCAAAATTATAACCAAGAGCTGAGGCAGAACTGAGAAGGTTACATTTAATTTGTTATAAATGTATGTTCTGCGCGTTATTGATTAATTTGATGGCTACTTGTTAATTCTCAAACTACGGGCTATGGCAGAAACGAGAGATTACAGCTATTTGGGTTCTTGGCAATCTCCATTTAATAACTACTAAGGAATGAATTATCTCTGAACCAGCATTTTACCATATGCTTTTTGGAGGGAAGTGAGGTCCAGCTGCTCTATAGCTCTGAATCTTTTCCTATACAGTGTTCATCAGGGAGACGGAACTAAGAGCTTGGAAGCCACTTGCTTAAGTGTCTGTGGTACATTGATAGCTTCTGGGAGAGTGCAGTGTCTACGTCTTTTAGGGTTCTCTGAGAATTTAATTTTCTTTCCATTTGATAATGATGACGATATCAGCACATTGTTTCAAACATTAATTTCCAAGTCAACTGAGGCATTTCCATATGCCAACCCCATGTGAAACATTCCTGAGTGAGTTGCAGATGAGCTGGTACAGCTGTACCAAACACATACCCATTCTCCTTCTGCACGAGAATACCAATCCTGAGCTAAAAACATTGGTATGTTGTCACAGCAGTCTGCCCAGAAAAATTATCCCTGCCCCTAAAGAGGGCTAGTTAGTTCAGGCTGAGCATCCCTCCACAGCAGACATTCTGCTTGCAAGCCTAGGAACTTCTGTCTTGTTGGCTTATCTTTGATACACTCTAAATCTCCAGAATTCAGGGGTGGATACTTTTCTCACTTGTATCACCTAGTCTTTTGTCTGTTCAGTCCAAGTCCAATAATAAAGTGCCCCTAAATAAGAATTCATGGTTTTCCAAGAGTAACGTTACTTTTTTCTCTTATTTGAAGGTATCAAGGTGAAAATGTGTAATAAATGCCCATTTGGTTTTTATCTGATCTGAGTATCTTCCTTCTCAGAGTTTCAGTGTTAGAAATACTCTGGTTTGATTTGGATTGGTTTGCAGCTATCCTGCCTACCTGTTCACAAGATGACACTTGTATAAAATGGATAAGGAATATTTACAATCTTGTGTAGAAATCTTTTTGTAGTTGTTTTGTTCATACTTGGAAGCTTATGTCTTTAAATCCTCCACTTAATAGAAAGGATGCATACATATGGTTAGATTTTCTCTCAGGCATCATCCATATCCCTCACTGTCTTTGAACAAATAATATGTTAAAAAAGCTGAATTTTCTTCACATTACCTTCAGTAAATAGGTTTAAACCATCACACAGATCTCATAGTTCACTTCTTTGGTTCTGGTAGTTTTAGGACAAATCCAGTAGGTTTAACTTGAAGCCTCCAAATATCTCTGCTGACAATCTAAGGTGAAGTTCTGGTTATCCAGTCCTCTGCATTGACTGAGGCCTGCAGTTGCTATGGTTCCAAAGATTTCATGGAAATCAAAACCCTTTTAGAGGTGTCAGTACAAGTAATTATCTTTGATAAATGATTTCTCTCATCTCTAGACGTCTTGACAGAGATTGTCCTACACATGTGCTGACCAAACAGGAATTTTCCTGCATTCATCCCCTCCTTCCTAACTCCAGAAACTGTCTGGGGCAAAGATGAGTACTTTATATTGAAATAATGCCTAACAGATACGTCTAGCATTAATATCGCATTTTCCTGGGATTTCTTGCTGTCTGCAGTTCGGTTAGAAGACGTGAACGTGAGCCTCGCCCTGGCTGCTGTGCACCTGAAATCCAGGGCGTTTTCCACGGTGCTCGGGCGCTTTCTGGCTGCAGCACCCGGAGGGTGGGGGGGCAGGGGCAGGGGACAGACCCCGGTCTGCTCGGCAGCCCTCGCGCCCAGACTCCAGCATCCCCAGCAGCGCTGGGCTGCACCGCGCTCCCACCTACGAAGTCCCGTTTGGTTAAACCACAGGTAAGGGCGGCAATACAGCTGCGGCCGCAGTCCCCAGCAGCCTACGCTCCGCTCCCCGCGGGCACCAGCCATCGCCCCATATCCTTCCTTGCTGCCGCTCATAGCTGCAACCACCAGTCTCCAGGGACGTTGTTGTCATGGTGTGGTCCAGCTTGCCTAGGGACCTTCGGAAGGAGATGCCACCAAAAGGTTCCACTAGCACAGTCAAAATGCACGGCAACTTTTGTGAATGTAATTTTTAAGGACAAATGCAAAATGTAGTTCTTTTGTGATCCTGCCCATACATCCAAATGTTCCACCTAGTCCCTGCTCCTCAGTAATCTGTATCAGAGTGCAGGCGTTATCATCAAGGTGCTGAAAACCAGCTTCTGTACAGTGTCTGGGTCTCACTTATTTGAGTGATTCCACATCATGCAGATGTGTTTGCAAACTAACAGCTGTAATGATGAGTTGAAATTAAAAATAAAGCCTAATTACCTCAGTTTACTTAACCTCTGGCATGTCCTTGTGGGAGTGAAGTATGCGGACATACAGGATGAAGTGTAAGGACAATACCTTGGTAATGCACCAGGGCAGTGTCAGAGCAGACAGCTGACAAAGATGGTGTTTTCCTTTGATCCTAAAGCTTCTGATTGCTGTGTCCTGAGCTTCCCCAGGAAGGGAAAAGAAACATATTTCAATGTTTTTTATGAATGCTGTCTGTTGACCAGCTGACACTGTTTTCAGCTCTTAAATTTCATAGTAATCCAAGTTAGAGGACATTTACTCTCCTCTCTTTAACCCCTCTTCCCTCTTGCTATTTCAGCCTGTGCTGCTGTATCGCCACACTCATCTGTCAGTTAGGGTGGTGTGCGCAGGGGCTGAGGGTGGCCCTGATGAGTTACAGGTTGGGGATACAGTGGCAGACACCAGACCAATAGCTTTGCAGATAAACAATCTATCTCTAAATAATTGTACAGTAACAAGTACAACCAAGTAGTACAGTTATGCAGGGCAAAACAACAGAAAATGCAATAATTCACTACTGCTGGGCTAAACTTAACATCCGTGCCCATGCAGACTAACACAGCGACGGTTATCAGGCAGGCCAGCGGGAAGGTGACCCTGCCTTGCGCAGGAGGCTGGGCTAGACAGTCTCCAGAGGTCCCTTCCTACCTCAACTACTCTGTGACTCTGCTTGTAATCTTTTTTTTTTGTACCATATATTGCACATGATGTACATGTGGAGCATATAGTGTACATAATGTGCAAAATGTTTTTGCTAAAGGTGTTTGCTAGATTTCTGGTAATATGGTGTCCAGTGACGAACAACACTTTATGCTTGTGATTTTGCCCATCAAACAATGACAAGGAATATGCATTTCATCGACAACAAGGTGAAACAGTTCAAATTCCGTGAGTGCCCCTGACTCCTCAAGCAGGCGGAAGTCTGGCACGTCGCCTTACACTCGGTTCAGGTCCAAAGTAACTTAGTACAGATCATCAGTTGTACTCTGCTAGATCTCAGAGACCGTGTAAAAGGGACAATGTGGAACTGGAACACGAATGGAGGGCAGGACCAAAATCTTACCTCTAGTAATACCAGCTGACAAATCTTCATCAGTGCAAGGAGGGAGAAGTTTTCATCCTAGATGCTGAGATAAGCTACGGGATGAAGGACGTGTCTTCTCTTCATGAGCAAATGGAGAAACTTTAGGAAATAAAGTACCTTTGTCTCATGAAAGTAGCATTTGCATTATTAAGTGTGGGTATTAACGGAATAGGAGTCACCATTGTGTCATTGTTTTTTTCCCCCCAGCTGAATGGATTGCTTATGGCTTCTAGTGACCCATTCTATGTGGACTCTTCAGATCTGTTCCTTCCCTTCTATACATCAGCATAAATTAGGAATTACCACTATGAATTTACACTTACGCAAGCCTTAAAAGAGAAAAGAATCAGCCCATCTGATTTTATTTAAAGGCCACTACTGTGTTTATATTCAAATATCATCTCTTGCACTTCATCAGTGCAATTCAGTGTACATATTGAATAAAGCTGTTATACTTGATCCATAACTAATTACAGAAATTATTTTGTTCTAGTATTGATTAGAAACTGACATTCTTATTCATGAAGCCAGAGTGCCTTCTCAGAGTTAATGTGTAGTTTATAACAATGAGATGTAGCTAAAAGTGTTTTTTATATAGACATTTATCTACTTAAGCAGGTGATTCAAACTTGTCAAGAGTTTAGCTATGAACCAAAAATTGTAGAATTTTCACCATCTTTAAGACACTACTGAACAATTATCTATCATAATATTCTTTTCCCAGTCACAATATTCTCCTGTATGAAGACGGTCATGCAGTTGTTGCTGATTTTGGAGGTAAGGAGCTTTTATGAATTAACCTCATATTGTCCAAAACTAAACATGTGCTGACTGAAAATGCTGAGGAGGTTATTCTTAATTTTGTTACTATAAAAGAAGAGAAAAGGCTTTTAGGGATGAGAATACCCCTATTTTTTGTCTCATCTAAGTTAGCAAGTGCTATGGAATACCTCACTGTTTATCTGAGAAGGAAGCCCAGGTGATGGTGAGATGACGCAGCTCAGTTTGAGTCAGTTTTAGCAGTATGACAGAGGAAGACGTTGAGTGCAAATGCCTCTAATAGAAGATGTCCCCTCCTCTTTCACGGCAAGTGCTCAGGATCGGAGCTGTTGAAAAACGGCTATCACAGTTTGCCTGGGCTTTCAAAATCCTGGAGTTATTTAAAAAAACCAAACACAATTTTTACCAAGACTTTTGTATAATCAGGTGGGTCTCTGTATTGGTCTGACAGTAATATTTTGTTGTTGTTCTGTGTGTTTCAGAATCTAGATTTTTGCAATCATTGGATGAAGACAATATGACAAAACAACCTGGGGTTTGTTTCTTGTTTTGTTTGACATAATTAGTATAACACACAGAGGAAAATTCAGTTCAGGAGAAAATGACATTAGAAATATATTTGTTGGAAAAGATGAACTGGTATAGTATTTTATCTATCTTATGGTTCTTTATGGGGTTTTTTTCCTTTAGGCCTCTTTCATAGCAGAGATAAGTGAATATGGAATATCTGCAACAGAAAATCGTGCTTTATAAGGTTGTCTTTGGAGCTCATTTGCCCGCAAAATCCTTAGTAGTGTGTCATGTTTTTTCATCCACCCTTCCCTATTCAGATAAACACATTGCTGGCAGGTGGTTCCTATTTCTAATAGGGAGTTAGTTATTTGACACTGATTTTCTCTCAGAGCTCTTTTCTCCACTACAAGTCTGCTGCTCACAGAGAGTCAGCTTTACAAGACAGTGTTGTTGTCTTCATAAGTTTTAGTCCAGATGCATTCTGTGTGCCACTGCACGGTGATGAATGTTTGCATCACCATAGTGACTAATTGTGGAATAGGATGGGTGATGCTAAATCCAGAGTTTGGCAATCATCTTTTTAACAAATTGTAATATGCACTCGCTGTGTGTGAGTAATATGCACTGCTGCCTGGGACCTGGGACCTGCAGGGGTTTGATGATGTCTCGCTGAGAAGGGCTGTCTTGTGAGGAGTGTAGATTAAGTTACTGAGGTGCAAAAAGACCCTGAACACATCACTCCAGCGAGAGGCTGGTTGCTTGTGAAGCAGCCTCAGGACTGGGCTTCTGCAGAAAGCAGTGAGGTCCCCAGAGAGAAGGCACCAACCCAGTGCAATTGTCATCAGCTTTTCCATCTACCAGCTGGAGTTAATTGGTGTTATATGGCATGCTCGGACCTTATGGTGTGGCCTCCAGACTTTAAGGCTGGGTGTTCTGCTTTTATTCTAGCACTATTCTTATGTTTAAAGCCTGATCACTCTGGCTTTATGGGGTTGAGACAGCTACCATACCAATGCTGTTGCATATAATGTGCAATAATTTGCTGCCTAAATTTTGCAAGCCAGGGTGACAATTATTCTGGGCAAATTTACCAGTTTTTTATGGAGCAATTGAGGCAAGGAGGTAAGAACAGGAAGGAAAACAAGCATACAAATACAGGAAAATATGCATAAATGATGAACTAAACACTGTTACTGTATTATTGATGTTTCCTGATGTGCAGAACCTTCGCTGGATGGCCCCTGAGGTGTTTACCCAGTGTACAAGGTACACAATAAAAGCTGATGTTTTCAGCTATGCTTTGTGCCTCTGGGAGCTCTTAACTGGTGAAATTCCATTTGCTCACCTGAAACCAGGTAAGATGCCCAATGAATTAATATTTACATTTCTCTGAACTAGAGAAGTAGCTACACTGCATGATATTAACCAATATTTTAATAAAGTTTCTTACTACGTGCTAAGATTATGCATTCAGTGAAAAGTGTAGAACTATCCCACTATAATCACATATATTACTTACTACAGATCTACACAACTTAGAATTCTTTATCCAGTTCAAGGATTATGAACAGGTCACTCATAGGCCTTTTGCCTCTCACAGTGGTGTGGGATGGTAAAGCCATTCCTTGATACGTCTCCTCCTGGAGCTTGTTCTCGTGTAGCTTAAAGAAGCACCTGCAAAGAGTGGTGGGGTAGCAACAGCAAATCAGCATGTGCAGGACTACACTTTGCACTCCCTGTGATTTTTTGACCCCTTGATGTGTGCCAGGAGTCGTGAGAGGTTGAGAGTGCCTCAGCGCGGGTAATGCCAGAGGTTTCGGACCCCCCTGCCATCGACACCAGCCGCTGCGGTCTGTCCTCCTGCGGCAGGAGCTGGGTCTGTGGCCATGCTGCTGTGCTGCCCTCTCCACACAGGAGATGGCCTGGAGGAACTTTTCAGAGACATTTCACTCCAGCAGCTGAAACAGCTGTGGAATAGGGGGAATCTTTTGTTTTGTTTTAACTGGGTTTGAGCTACAAAGAGAAGAGTTGCTGGGGAAGAGATGTGCAAAGTTTGTCAGGTGGATTTCAAGTAGATTTTCTGTTGTTTGGAGAAAGCACAGGCTATGGCAGGGCAGCATTATGACCTTGAAGGAGGTGAATTTCCCTTAGTTCATACAAAAGTTTGCACCCAAGCAGAATATAAATATCAGTAGCAGTGTATAGTCCTTTGGTGCTCATACATCTATGTGTCTGTGTATATCTGTATGTCTAGTTCTGCTTCTTAGATGCCTATCAATATGCTATTCTCTCCTTAGGTCAACTGCTTTATAAAATACTTAATGCTAAATGAAAACTAATGTATTTTTCTCATTAGGGTGTAGCTTTTATCTTTTCAAAGTCATTTTTGATACATGTAAAGTTTTACTTACTGATTCCTTCCCTGATTTATTTTTTTGTTAGGGGATTCATTAAATACAGTTTCATTTTTCTGCTATTTTGAGATTATACCTCCGTTTAATTCCTTTGGATGCCCTTGTGATGTTCAGAGGTTCAGCCTCTTGCATGAAAAAGGCAGCTGTCATTAATATCATTGGCAATTAGTGTGCCAGCTTCGTATATGATCTTCTACGCTGTATTAGCTGCTTTTCGTATTTCTTTATTTCTGACTGCTAAAGTGATGCAGAAGCCAAACATCCGACTCAATTCCACTTCAGGTTCTAGAAATAAAATGCCTTTAGCTGTGAACCTGAGCTTCAGATCTGAATCGTTTTCATGTTTGTATTCTTCTTCCACTGGCTCTTGTTTCATGGCCATTTAACTGAAGATCAGGACTGCCCATTCCTGGTGCAGTTCTAGTACACAGTCACCCATATTATCAATACCTTCTGCAAGGTTACCATCTCTAACATTAGTCTTGGTTCATTCTGAATTAATCATTCTACTCTGTTCAAATTATGGTCTAGATAGGACTAGAAGACCTGAGAAGAGTTAAAGCTCACTGGGAGCTTCATAAACAGAATAAAAGGCATAAAAAAGGTATAGGGGTAATTTTTCTCTCCCCCCTCGTCCTCCCCTCTTTTATTAAATGTAGTACATCAACTGAATGATAAGTTCCCTTCATCCTGACTTCCACAGGCTTGCTGTCTTTTTGTTTCTGCAGCTTTAAAGAGAAGCATTTTCTGTCCCTTCTTTCTTTGCTGAGACGCTATGCCCAGGGAGTGCTCTTTCCTTGTCCTCCACTCTAGTAATGGGTCCTCCCTCATCTCCAGCTCACCAACAGTTTGTTTGAATCCTGTTACAAACACTTTTTCCAAAGACCATATTGGTGCCTGCAAACATGGGGATACAGTTTTCCAAAATGATCAGGTTTGATCCAGGTCTGTTCTCCTTAAAGTGAGTTCACTGCCTTCACCAGCCCACCCAGCAGCTAATTTTGGACCTCTCTGTGGCCTGAGTAAGTGTATTTTTCCCCCTTCCATGGATAAGGAAGCTAAGACTTTACACAAGGTCACAAAGCAGGCAATTTTTCAGATGCAGCAGTCATGGTTTATAACTAGCTCCTAGTCTCTGTGGTACCTCAAACTGTTCTGCTTGTGAAAGATATATTTACGCACAAAAAAGGATATTGAATGTGCATGTCTGACTTTATATATATTCTTAAAAAAGCAGCTTTGAGGATGTTGTATGTTTTACAGTCTATGTAAAAGTCCCACATTTAAGACATATGTTCAGATAATGACTATTCAGTTAAATACAAATCCCATATTTTTTTCAAAGTATGTATTTCAAGGTAAGGAACTTTCTTTATGAATATTTTGTATGGTATCTGCAGAACACTAATGCTAATTATGCATCGCTGATTTTTTTTCTGGTTTATAGTTACCTTTGTGCAGGCTTACAGGTCCAGGAAGCCATTCTAGAGAAGCTCATTGAAATAATTATGTGTTGAAAAGAATATATGACTATAAAATTTGATTATAAAGTAAACTAACTGTCACCCATTGAAGTAAAAGTAGTCACCCCATTAAAAGCAATTCCATGTTCTCTACTTTTCTACTTCTATAAGGGTGCGCTCTATACCGAATAAGAGATCCATTCATCTGATTTCTACTTGATAAATAGGTATAAACATTTTTATAGGTATTGAATCAAAGTCACTACTTGATTTATCAGGTGGAACATCTATTAAAACAGGTATATACACATATGCATATACTTCAATTACCACAATTAGGCAACCAGTTGATAATTAATGATGTGATTATCAGATCACTATACTATGAAAGTCCAGACTACACTGCAAACGCCATGCAGGTTTGCAGCCAGTTTAGAAAACAGCTGGGATTCACAAGCAGGCTGCGACTGGGTGAGCGTGGAGCACGAATACACATGCGCGGAAGGCGCGAGAGCTGTGTGTCGCGGACACTGCATCACCTCAGCAGGACTGGGCTCACGTAAGCAAACAGTTTTGCAGACCAGTGCAGGCGGATAGTGTGTCTGATCTTCATCTTTGTGGTCACTGGTTTCCTTTGAGGATTGCGTGGCTGGGATGTAGGTTCTTCAGCAGACGCATTGATGTTTGTTGCCCACTTGCTTGAGCTGTAGTTGAGGCGGCTGGGTCTGTCATCAAGTTAGAAACCCATGCATGGTTCCCAGGCCGATCTCATCCTGTTTTCCTGAGAACTGCAGCGCAGCTCTCTGTTCATGCTTTAGGTATCTCTCGTATCTCGTATCAAGGTATGTATGCTTGCACAAGGCGTGACTGCAAAAGCATCCTTCTGTTCTCTAGGCACAGTCTGCATGTGGAAGTAGATGTTGGCAGTTACCTGGCGTACAATCTGCCATTTAAAATATGTTTTGGAAGGTCCAGGGGGCAAGAGGACACCCTCAGATACCTGAAAGTCCTCTTCCTAGGCTGTTTTCAATGGCATTCAATTCACACCTGTAAAACTGTCAGCGTGTAAGGTTTGGGTAGAGTTTTGTGGGGAAGCACAGGGGTGTAGATGTCTGGAAGTTATAGGTGTGAAACTAGATTCAGAAGCTGAACCAATGCATCCCATGTAGCAAAAATAAAGCAAAGATGACACTTGCCCAAGGAAACAGTATGTTATGGTTCTAAACATACAGGTATCCAATGTAGCAGATGTTGACTAACATTCTGCAGTTACTACAGTTGTTCCTCTGATCCACAGACAAGAACAAAGTGAAATAACATTTTTGTAGGTAGGTTGTCATTGATTCTGCTGGTGGCTTATAGTTGCCTTGACCCAGAGGAAAGGCAGGATGTGACCAACCAGTCAAACCAGAAAGCACTCAGAAGTTCAAGGACAGCACGTAGTAAAGCTGGAAAGCGTCACTAAGTTCAGAGCTTTGGGGACCACCCAAACTCTTTTTTGTTTTGCTCATCTTTGAGAAGAATGGATTCTTGTCATTTAATTCAGCCATTGTAAAGTACTTTATAGTAGATATATCTTTTAGCTGAAGAAGAGGCCCAGTGACAGTGAAAGGCGAGCCCAGACAGAGGTGACACAGACAAACTTTGTGAAGTATTATAGAAGTATACAGAGGCACACAGTGTGTTTCTCCCTTTCTTTTTCTAATCTTGACCCCATTCAACTGATGGAATAAATGCTATTAACTTTGGTGAGACGAGATTTTGCCAATAGGTAGTATATCACTTACACTTTCTACCTTTGGCAGGAAAAAGTGGAGCATTTTGCATTGCTATCTTAATCTTATTTGCATTTGCCTCATTTTCATAGCATCTGCTAGGCAAAAGATTAATCTGGTAGTATGTGCGTCATGCCTTCAGAACCTAGTTAGAGTGGAATCAAAATTAGGCAAACTGTGTTTAGCTATCCTGTCTACATATAGTTACCATATCACGGTATTTATCTGATATCAACATTCTGAAACACAATTATGCAGACAAAAGCTGCAATGAGGACAGTCAATGGCTGAAATTAACCTATTCTTATGATAATTACTGTGATGAGAATGGGATATGGTTAAAGAAAATTAGACCATTCTTGTTACAATCTCATGGCTGCAATCTAACAATTCCCTGCACGTCCCATATACTGTCATATAATTTTAAAATGTCAGGCAAACAAAGGATTTTACTTAGCTTTTGATATGAGTTCAAAATACATTTGTTTTGACTTCAAAAATTTTGCTCAAAGGGAGTAAGAGGGATTAACCATGTATTTGGATTCACTAAACATGTAAACACAACTAGGAAAACATTTTGGCAATTTTTTCTCAGTCACTAGTGGCTTGCACTTATAAAAAGTCACTCACTAAATTTTTACTAAAGAAACATTTAAAATTAATTTTTGTCTTGGACTGCAACAGAACTAGCCATGGGTTATTTTATATGTCTGTTACCAATTTATCCGCAAATGGAGTCTACCTGTCACCCTGTCTTAGTAATGAAGTTACTAAATTTTTCTAAAAGTGAGTCGAAGGTTAACTCATTTTTTTCCCCCAAGGTAAATTAGATTGTCTTCACCCATGCTCAGCCTTAACAGCAATGTGTTCCATTCAGGGTTATGGACTGCCTTAGCTATCGTTACAAACAGTATGGATTGGAAAGCCTCTTTTAAGCTACAAGACTTCACCTACGGGGTCGATGGTTCGACGCCTCTGTACCTGCTGGGGTGTATTTCGGTAGTGACGAGGCTGTGTTGTGCCGGGAGCGTGCGTGGTGGCTGGGTGCTAACGGGTTTCTGTCGGGCTGTTCGCTTGCAGCGGCGGCGGCGGCAGACATGGCGTACCACCACATCCGCCCGCCCATCGGGTACTCCATCCCCAAGCCCATCTCCGCCCTGCTGATGAGGGGCTGGAACGCCTGCCCCGAGGTGAGTGCCCCCGCCTCGCGCAGATGGAAGGCACCAGGGGAGCGGGCGTTGCTGCTGCGGCCAGCCCTCCCTCTGACTGCACGTGGCTGCCCCAAACGCCTGGCCTCTGAGGCAAGGGCCATTGCAGAAAGCCTCGAGACAGATTATGGTGTATGTCAAGAAATACGGAAGAGTTGGTGGGTTGAGGGGGAAAGGAAATTAACATTTACCCATTCAATGAAACTTTAAGTAATTATGTAACTTTATGACTTATTACTGAGTGACTACAAAAATACTTGCTGCTTTCAGACTTTTGTAGGCATTTTCTATGAATTCTTGATTGTTTCCGTGTGAAAAATGAAATCCATGCCATCACAAAGAGGGACCAAGTTACCCTGGAAATGTATAAACTTCTGACTGCTTTGACACCATGTGCTGAGGCTGTTCCCTGACACACGAATAGGATACGAGCACAGGAGGTGTGTAGCAGGCCGAACGATCTGGAGACAATCAGAAGTCCTGTCCCCAGCATTTCTGGCACAGAAATGTCCCTGCTCTGGGAACAGCTGGGGATAGGACACACTGTCAGAGGTTATGAGAAACCCCATTTCTGAGAGAAATAGGCAGCAATCGGGACTCTTTCTTCTTTGTGGCAGCCACTCAGCTCGTAATATCCAGAACTTCTCACTGTTTCGTGGGGTTTTTTTCTTAAGTTGCTGTAAGATAAACTCTGCTTACTGATCTTGTGTAATTGCATTCCAGGAAACACCACTTAATATATATTTACTTCTCACTGTGTTTCTTGCTTTGAAAGCGATATGGTTTTCTCCTCTCAACCAGAGTAGATCAGACCAGTGAGGACATATTGCCTGGTCCAAGAGACTAGTCCTAATCAGGTGATAGTTTAGTGATAAATTTTCAGACCCACAGATTTGGAAGTTAAGGAAATAGAGAGCTAAGAATATTTTGGATCTGCTCAGAGCTCCTTCTGTGCTAAACTTCAGCTTCCAAGCAGCGGCTGTAGCTAACCGTTTGGAGAGCAAGCAGTGACCGGCTATAGGCTCACCACCCAGGGATCCGAACAGCAGCTTTCGGGGTGTGAATGGAAGGGGACCTGTCCTGGAGAGAGCCAAATGTCAGTCCCTGCTGCCAGGAACTCAGTGGGTACCGGTGCTTTGTGAGGGAAAGAAGACCAGAAAACTTCTTAAGCTACGTGAATTTAAGATAGAATTTAATAGATGCAGGTATAGAAAAGATTTTGTGCTTTCCATCAAATAAACAGTAGTAAGAGAAGCACAGAAATCCAAGTACTGCAACTTGCACATTACAGATCAGACGTGGTTTTGCGAATTGTAAATGTAAATTTTTACATTAAATTAAATTCAGGCTTTATTTTCCAGGTCATAAACACCAGTGGCTGTTCCAGTCAGTGAACTTTTGCTGGTTTACCTTCCTCTCACTTATGTGTTCTGTTTGGCTCTGACACAACCAGATGCCGTTCCTGTCTGATCCTTCCCATTACCAAAACCACTGTTCAGTTAATTGAGTAAAATTACTTGAGCTGAATTACCTTTAATTTTTTCTGATACTTAAATCAAAAGCTATTTCATGTTTTTGGACTTGCTGAAATTTCCCACCATGATGATGCTAATAGCTTTCAGGAAGGCTGGGGCAGTTTGCCTCAGATTTGAAGGAAGAAAAAGAGCACTGTCATGATGGGTTTTTCCTCCCTTTCTTTTTCCTCCAAAGGGGATGCGTTAGCATATTCCACAGATGGTGGGCACAACACAGCTTTTGTAGTGGAGTTTTCGGCTTCATTTATTCTGCAAAGAATTAACAGCAGCTCATTTTCTGCCTCAAAACTGCCATCTCCTAATTCTGGCAACAAAGCCTCTTCGAGTTCTTCTGGTGGCATTTCAGCTTCTTCAAGTTCATCCTTGTCTTGTTGATTGTTTTTAAAGTCTTGTGAATCCTGCATGTCTTCTGTATGCACAGCACTGTTAATTTGAAGACTGGTATCACTGCCCAGTAATATATTTCCATTTTCTGCAGGACTGAGGATACTGACTGTACTAGGGGAAACTTTTTGTAGTGTTAGTATGTTTTGCCCTTCACGTCACCCAAAATTTATAGAATATTTTCTGTTTTGGTATCCGAGATTGTGTGTCTGAAAAGTAATGTTTTCAACTTCAATTCATTTTCATTAGCTGGCATCGTATTTCCTCTTTTCTGTAGTTTTGTTCCATCTTCTCCAGTGTTATCAGTCGTGTTCAGGTTGTCTGCAATATCAGATTCTTCTTTTTACTCCTAGTAACTGCCTGTTAACCAGAATACGAAAGTATGAACTTGGCAACTTTTCACTTTAGCATTGAACAGTGTTCATTTCTGATGAAATTGTACCATTCTTTGCAGAAGCCTGTGCGGCAGCAGCTGAATTATGGAATTCAGAACAGGCAGGCCTCCTTGTGAACATTCTCATGTGCTTCCCAAATTCTTGACGTTTCTATTATAGTTAAATTTTTGGGTCTGGATTTTGCATTCCTGGCTTTGGCTGAAGTATTGTGCTGTATTTTCAAACTTCTTAGCAGGGCCTGTTTTGACAGGACAAGGAGTAATGGTTTTAAACTAAAAGAGGGGGGATTCAGATTGGATATAAGGAAGAAATTTTTGATGATCAGGATGGCTGGATGCCACTGTGCTGCTCTGTGAAACCAGAATGGATAATCAAAGAGTGATGAAGGATAACAGATGACAGCCAGATTTATATGGCGCTCAGAAAAAATGCGCAATGCAGTGAAAAGGCTGCAAGAACAGTCTGTCTAGCTCTCTTTATGTCACAGAAAGATAGAAACTTTTACGAATGGTGTAACATTGGTACAATTTTCTTGAGAAGGGAATTTTCAGGGGGGGATTTTCTCAGAGAAGGCAGACCTTGTCTGAGGAGCAGGAGAGAAGAACTAAGGAGGATCACAAGGAGAGGGGTGAGGAATGGAAGAAAGTCTTGCCTCCAAAACAGTAATGCAAATCAGATTCTGTAGCAGAAATTGTTTTCACTAACAAAATCTTTATTTTTAATCTGCCTTCAAGTTCAAAGTAATGTGGTTCAGTGTATTATCTGGGTGCCTTTTAAAAAGACTTTAAAAAAAAAATGCATCTCTCTGGCAGAAGTTTCCGATCTACTCCATCATCCCAGTTACAAAACCAGGGCATGTTTCTTGCTTTCATTCTCAAGAACGTAGAGGATCCCCTTCATGCTCACTTCCACAGAGAGTACTGCAGAATGCTCTGATAGTATTGTATTATTCTAAAGACAGCCCCTCTACTGTTAAACTTATTCAAATGCCACTGTCCTCAATGGCACACTGTTGTTACTCAGGAGTACTGTGCATGTGTGAGGCATTTTCTAAAGATAATTTTGTTGCTGATTAAAAACATCCATCAGCTTTCTGAAGGATAGAGTAGGAAAAACTTGTGGTTTGTACTGTTCCTCTGCTTTTCAGTCAAACCAAATATACTGCTTTCTTGTCCCTCCCTCATATTAGTCCAGTATTATCTTTTGCAGGCTTTACTATTAACCTGACTGCAAGGTTAGGAAACCATAACAATCCCTTACTTGGACCTGCAAATCTTCCCACTGGCCCAGACTGCTTGGGTGAGCAACAGCTCTCTAGAAATCCCCTTTTAGGGCCTCGGTGTCCTCATTCACAGGCACATTTCTGTAAAGCTCTTGAGAGCACAGCTCCATCACCCTGCGCTTGAGGCAAGGGACGGAGCCACTCCTTGTGATCAGTGTCCCTCTGAGTGCCCCCAAGCGATGTCTGCAGGCATATGGACATTGTATTTGCCTTTAGGATTGCATGAGGCCTGTTTTCCTGCAGGAAGTGGCACATTTCTTTGTCAGACCCAACCATAGGCATGACAATTATTTCATTTTCCTAAGCTAAGCAGTAGTTACAGGATCCTGTAGTGAGGTAATTTCATGGCTCATGTTCACACTGGGATGCATCTGGAGTTTCCTGATGCGTGTTCATTTGTTCTACCTTGTTCAAGTTTCCACATAAAGAAGGCCAAGACTAAACAAGAGAGACCAACAACTCCTGTAACAAATAATAAATTTAAAAGACAAATTTGCATACATAAACTTATGGATATTTGAAAATACTGTGGTAGTTTTCTTGTACTCTACAGTGGTTGGAAATTGAGATAGGACAGTAAGATGAATTAAAGTCTTCTGCCATACCATCTTACCAGCAGTCCAGTGCACACAGATTGTCTTGGAACACTGGATAAGCTCTGGCAGAGCGGATGTTAGATGGAGGGCAGGGCAGCTCTGCAGGCATGTTCTGCAGCAGTGCAGAGATCCCATTAGTCCCTGCAGTCAGTCACCGATGATGGCCCCTCAGCCTTTCTCCAGATGATGAGGCATTCTGAGTAACTGCACATGAGAACATGTTTGTCCACGTGTAATTCAGGCCATGTAGACTTTATCAAGCTTCACACTTATGCTGAGCCGAGTTTATCACTAACGCATCTCTGCCTCCCGGCAAGGCTCTTAGTACTGCAGATGCCGTAACTATGGACCAGAACTTCTCTGCTGTTTTGAAGAATCGCCCCACCAGAAAATTTCTTCGCTGTCTTGTAAAGATGACAGTTTTGATTATTGACACATGGCTTAGTAGAACTGGTCTAGCCAAAGACAGGAAAGCCACATCCACAGAAGACAGAGCTCACTGGAAACACATAGTGACAGTGTAGAAGATAAAAGATAAAACACTGTGCCTTTTGAAAACTCGGAACAGGTCCTGCAGTCCATAGGGAGAGGAGGAGCAAGCCTCAGGTGTTAAAGGCTGCATGAGCAGCAATAACAAATGCAAAGCCCTGATTAACCCAAGCAATAGGAAGACTTAAAAGAAGTTAAGAAAACAACTGCTGGGCTCCAAGATGGGCTGTCATGATTTGTTTTGCTTCCCAGCAGACCTTTGTCCAAGCACAGACTATGCCTAAGCTTTCTGAGCCTGAGAGCTCACATGAGATCTCAGCCTTAGGTGATTTGACTGCAGGTGGTGGTATGGCTGCAGGCAAAATTTAAAGCTGTAAGATGAAAGAGAGTGTGTTCAAGGGTGGCTTTTGGCAGCTGTACAGAAATGAGGGTCAGCGCACAGAAACAAGGGTTCCCGCACTTCAGTGGGAAAGGAAAATGTAGGTGACAAGGATGAAGTGTTATATGGGACTTGAGGACAGAGAAAATACTGCAGATGCCCCAAGAAGCTAAAAGACATGACAGTGACAGCTGCGCACACTGTCTGGGGTGTCACATGCAAAACCAGTGCTGAATATTCAGCAGTGGCTCAGATGGCCAGTGCACCTCCCGGGCGGTCGCACCCAGCTCCAGGCAAGGAAACCACCTCTGCCAGGACTCCATCGCTTCTCCTTCATCCCGCAGGGCCTTCCCATCTCCTGGAATGGCTCCTTCTGTCCAGGGCACAGAACACCCTCGACTTGTTGTGAGCATCCCATAAGGGATGCGTAAGGCATTAGTTTTTACAGGAGCAGCTGCAAAAGAGAGACATGAACATGATTTACAAATTATAGAAATATTCTGGCTCTTGTTCTCTGTTTCCTATTGTAGCTTTAATCCTAAACAGATCATATTTATGATCTTTGGAGCTAGTAAACCATGTTTTTCACTTGTTCCAATGCAAAGAAGGTGGTTCTTTTCCATTATTGGGGGAGAAAAATTTACTCATAGCTTTCTAATTTCTGAAATCGCAGGAAGGTGTCTGTTCCTTTAATTAATGTTATTCAAGGAGTACTTATACTATGTTGACAGTTCGCTAACCATCCAATGGCAAATATATTGTAGGTACTAAAACAGAACGAAAACAGTCAGGTGTAAACCCTCCCCAAAGGCCTGGGGCCAGCTGTGCATTGCAGAAGTCCCAGTCTGGTGCCCGCTGGCTTGGTATCTGCTGGGACAGACGAGGGGTCACCCACAGGACCCCTCTCCATAGCAGGGCTGTTCCAGCCGTGGCCTGGAGAACAGGGAACATCAGCACACAAGCATGTGGAGGGTCTCTCGGACAACCCCGTGTCAAAGCATTAACAGCTCTGGAGGTTACACCAGCTCCATGCACTTCCCCAAAGCCTACCGACAGCTGTGGCTGATGATGGTGTAGCCCGCTCCCAGGATGAGACTTCAGGAATACGTGGCCAGACTCCAGGCAATCATAACCTCAGTCCTGTGGAGAAGAAAGCCAGAAAAGTACACACACACACACGCACGCACGTGCCTTTGCCAGCCTTGCATGGCAAAAATGCTGCTCGCCACAGCCCCTGAGGGAGCCGGGCAGAAGTCCATCCCGCTCCCCACCGGCTCCCTCTCTGCATGCCGAGCTGCAGTCAGTCTGCCGTCAGTTCCCGGTTCTGTCAGTCTGCCCAGATGCGTCGCCCAGCTCACTGCCACAATCTCCGTCTTGCCTGGATTGAATCATAGGGACCCAGTCCTCCTCCAGCCTCCCGCTCCATCCAGGCACTGGATCATTTATCATTTATCAGAAGCATCATGTAATTCTCCTGTGCATCTAAACTATTAGTTTGGTTTTTTCCTATGCCATGACATGATATATTTGTTTGAAAAACTGAAAGCCATCTGTTCTATTATACTTCAAAATGACTACATTGCTTATTATTATCATTGCTGTTGTTTTGGGATGCATTTTTCATTGCTTAGAGAAGTGAGAAAGCAACAACACTTAGAGCCAGGCAGGGTGCAAGGCAATGATGTATGCATTTCACACGCACATCTCGCCCAGAGTGGCTCGTTCTCATCAGCTACATCACTGCTGATCCTAAAATGGGCCTCTCCTATTACAGCTGTCTAAACTCTATGGGTCTTCCTATTATTTCAGTTTTCCCCCTATATGATAAGAAATTTAATTTTGAGAGGCTTAAAATAGTAAACACAATGAATATTTTTTCCCCAGCTGATACCCTGGGAATTTTCATGTGCGACTGATTAATGCTGATAAAGACAAACCTCAGATATGTGTTACAATTAATAAACTCTTCTTTAGGATAGAAAGTAACTGTACTGCGAATTTCAAAAATGTGTGTTGCATTTGCTGTGATGACTGTCTTTCGGAGCCCAGCAATGTCTGCAGGATAGGAGTCTGATTTAACAAGGAGTGGTTGCAGTAAGGTGGTTGCTACAGCACTTTTATCACATGCTGCAGTTGCGACTGGTTTTTAATGATTGGGGAAGTCCATCTGATTATCCCAATTAGCTCAGTAGCAACAGCATTAAAGAAAATAAAATACACAAGTGTTCCCTTCTGAGATTGTAAAATGGTGGTTACAGAAAGATCATTTTATGTTGGCTTTTGCAGTCTGTTGCTGTTTCTGCACTAATGGGAACATGAACTAAAGCAAGATTGCAAAAACACCATCATCCTCAAACTGGTAGCCTTCAGGGCCACAGCAGGATTTAATGGTGCTTGAGACCAACCACGGCAGAGGGACAACAGTGACCCTCCCCTAACTAGTCTGGATATCTCTGTCCTTATACTGAGGGTCAAATCTCCCAAAGCAGGGCTGATAACTGGTACTTTTCTGATGCTACGTCCCAGCTGTATCTGCTGACTGGAGGGTCTATACACAGATCTGTGTATTTGCACATGAAAATGCAGCTGCAGGTACTGGAGTGTGTGGGCACCTGTGCTGGCTCAGTTGAGTTGAGGCCGTCTTACTGACAGAGTTACTGCTCTGGCATTTGTAGATCATAAGAATGATGGGTTTGTTCATAAATTCTGGGCTTTGACAGTGTTCCTTGGTGGTGGAAAATAGAAAGCAGCCAGGTGAATGTCATCTCTAGGAGGCTCACCCGGAGGACTATGAAGATAGGTAGGTCCTTCATGCGCTTCTGTGTGTCAGCCAGGCAAGGGCCCTGTGTGCTCTGTAATGCCATCTTTGCATACACTGCTGCAGCAACTGCACAGGTATTTTTGCACGTGGCTCTAAACTGTCTGAAAAGTCAAGAAATATCCCACAGAGACTGGAAATTCAGGTTGGTTAGAAAATGTTTGACAAAGTGCATTAGCTGCATTAGGAAACACATTGCAGGGGTAGGCTTTGGGTTTGGAAACGTTGGCTGGTTGGTTTCCTGGTGGCATTCTGGCATTCAAGGTCCTCATTGAACAACATGGAAGTTTTATTTAGGATGAATGGGTGCAGATTTTGGAACCTGTGTAACTGTCCGGTGTTACAGGAGGCCTTGTTTCGTATTACAGCTTCATGTTACTGAACCAGATGCTCTGACTTTGAATTTCCTGCTGGAAACAGAGTTCTTTATTAGTGGCCTGGAGTCCCTTTTCTCGATAGCCTAGCTTAGAAAGACAGGTTATCATGTGCCTAAACCTGTCCTTGTGCTGGATACTTGGGAGCTTTCTTACCTGGTTTAGTGAACCAAAGCACGATCTCAAGTGCTCTACTGAGACAGGGGAAGAGGGAGGTTTGTGTGACTTTGGGCAAGCGATTGACTGCAATGAGCTTTGCCTCCTTACTGTACTCCTTACTGGTTATGTACATAACGTATCAGTGTGAGAACTGCAGATAAAATGTATTTGCAGTGCAGGGCATAGCTGGTTTATTTTGTCTCTAGTTTATTTGTTATTAGCATTTACTGGATTCTTGAATATGCTCTTGTCTTTGCACTTCATGAGTTAATGTTAGGGCAGGTGCTTTGGTTTCCATGTAACTATAAAGTAGCTGCTAATAATCATCAGCATGTAACTTACATTCTGTTTAAGTTTATTAATAAGGTGTCATATTAAATTGTTGACTTAAGCAAGCACTATGTAATGGATACAGTCACTGTATCTTGTTAGCATTTCCACAGCTCATTTAGCCCCAATAAGAAGAAAACATCTTTTCAGAATCCTAATGCACTTTGTTACTCATCAGTATCACTCCAGCATCACTTAATCTTGCTAATGTTTTAGAGCTGCATGATAGAATTATAAGGCAATTGATAGCTCAATCAGCCAGTGGATGGCTTGAACTTTGCACAAGGTGTGGGCAAAAACTTATTAAAATGAGCTTCATTAAAGGTGCTTTGCTACCATTCTCAGTAACAAAGGTTTTGAGTTACTTCTGAGGGCCTTGGGGTAGTTTCAGGAGGACCTCTGGGCAGAGAAAAGCAAAGCAGCGTTAGCACCCTCTTGTCAGCGTTTGCAAGGTTTGCTCTGCAGCCACCAGCCTATCCTAAACCCCTCCATACAGATCTACTGCGTGACTGTAAACTCACTGCAGATCAACAAGCAACGCTTTCAAAGTGCCTCCCTTCGTTATCTAGTGTGTGTAATCACTGGACACAGTGATGTCTCCTGAGCACACCACTCAGCACACAGGAGGGACTGAATGCTATCAGGATTAGTTCCCACCAGGTTCCCAAGCAGACTGAAAACAAAGCCGTGAAATTCAGAGAAAGGGGAATGGAGGGGAGCTGTGATTCATCACGTACCTGTGAGTCAGCTTAATCGCAGAAGATTTGTGCCCCTGCTATTTTTAACACAGCTCTGCTTTTTCTGTTGTGTTCACAGGGGAGACCAGAGTTTTCAGAAGTAGTCACAAAACTAGAGGACTGTCTGTGCAATATCGAGGTAAGGACCCCATTTCCACTACAGAGTGTCTGTGTGTGCTGCTTGGTCGGGAGCACAAGCGGGGAGGGCAGCAGCCCCTGAGGAAAGGGATGGCTTTGGAGCCTGCAGGCTGCTTGAGCTGCTTTGTCCCATTGCTGGCCAACACACTGCATTTGTAAGGCCCATTGTCAGTCCAGGTTTGTACGGGTGCCAGGAGGAGGAGGAGGCAGGGACCGGATACAGCTGTGAGCATCAGCGAGGTACAGGGCAGAGAGAGCAGGACCAGTGCCGTGGGGATGCCCTTCACAGCAGTCCTGCGCAGAATTCTGAAATTACTCCCATTCATCCGATTCAAGACTGCTTGGTTTAAAAAGAAGAAAAGACAAACTGGCCAAGACCATTGGGAGAATGGTGAAAAGAGAAACCACACAAAGGATAAATGCAAAGGCAACTCCTGCTCTGGACTGTGGCTGTGACACAGAAGGATGTGTCAGCCTTCAGCCTGGGGTAAGATAAGTGGCCATAACAAAGTAAATGACTCAGGGCTGCAATTTCTGAAATTACATTTTCTGTGAGTATTTGAGTGTGTATGCATGTAAGAGTTCTTAAAAAAAAAAAAACACGGAAAAAAACCCAAACACCTCCTTTTAAAATGGATCGCTGCTCTTGAGCTTAAGGGTCAGAGAAGACACCCATAATCTATTGTATTTCTTCATGCTCTACCTGCAGCTGGTTGCTCCATGCGTAGATGGGAGCTTTTAAGTGTAAAAAAAAAAAAAAAAAAAAAAGTGAAGCTCTATATCACAAGAAGCTGTGAGAAGCTATGTGAAGCTGTGTAATCTCACGGGAGACCTGACTTCTGTGATACATAGGCAGCAGTGCATGCAGGAAGAAATCTGCGGCAAGAGCTTACCTACAAAAAGAAAAAAAGCAAGCATTATTTAGCTGGGGATTTAGACCTCAGCTCCACTGAGTCCAGGGCAAAGCCTTGTCTGAGAGGAGTTTTAAGGTACAAGATCTCGAGTAAATTAAGTGCTGCAGCTGATGAAGGATGAAGGTGGAGAGTTTTCTTCCTCTATTTCCTCTCCTTTTTCTCCTCTCTCAGCAAAACATTTCTGCTCCTTTAAAGTACCCAGAAGCCAGGAGTGGCAGGGACCACGTGCGTCAGCCAGTCTGCGTCCCTGCGGCCTCAGGTGCCCGCGCTGTGTGGTTGGCCCATGCGTCCGAACACGGCGAGCGATGCGCTGGCCCTGCGCTGGCATTTCCCCTCAGCCTGCACCCCGCACCGGGACGCCGGGCGGGATGGCTGCGGGCGGCGTCACGCCTGCACCCCGCGCCGGGACGCCGGGCGGGATGGCTGCGGGCGGCATCACGCCTGCACCCCGCGCCGGGACACCGGGCGGGATGGCTGCGGGCGGCGTCACGCCTGCACCCTGCGCCGGGACGCCGGGCGGGATGGCTGCGAGTGGCATCACGCCTGCACCCCGCGCCGGGACGCCGGGCGGGATGGCTGCGGGCGGCATTGCTGCCACCTTCACCTAACAGCGGCCCGTGGCTGCGGCTGGGCACGCAGTGACGTCTCCCAGCTGCGCAGCGGCGGTCGCACGCCAGGTAACTCAGGCTGCACTGAAGCGTGTCTGCTGGAAAGCCATCCAGCCCCAGCTGGAGAGCCCCGGGCGATGCTGAATTGACCGCTTTTGGCAGGCAGCAAACAGTTCTCCTCAGCTGATGGAAGTCAGGAGACACTGCTGCTTTCAGCCAAACTGCAGAGGAAATATGGGACACGCAACTTATGAGAAAGAGCTGGGGAAAGACTTTTAAACATGTAATAACAGTGCCTTCTTTCTTTTGTTTTTTAAATCCAGTTAATGTCTCCCGCCTCCAGCAACAGCAGCGGTTCTCTGTCTCCCTCCTCCTCGTCAGACTGCCTCGTGGCACGGGGAGGCCCTGGCCGCAGCCACGTCGCAGCGCTGCGCAGTCGGTTTGAACTGGAGTACGCA
The DNA here is from genome assembly GCF_030867145.1 of Opisthocomus hoazin. Classification (NCBI taxonomy): domain Eukaryota; kingdom Metazoa; phylum Chordata; class Aves; order Opisthocomiformes; family Opisthocomidae; genus Opisthocomus; species Opisthocomus hoazin. The sequence continues at coordinate 452,216 of NC_134419.1, read as the reverse complement.
CTGAATGCCCGAGCCTACGCTGCCTGGTCTCAGAGGTACGTCCCAGCCCTCGTGGGGCTGAGGAGACGGGGAGGTCCTCCCCGGGACGGCACGTCTCCCGCGCCCAGAGCAGGCGTTCCCCGCAGCAGGGACTGTGCCTGGCCAGGGGAGGTGGGAAGCCGGCGGCAGAAACACACCCCAGGGCTGACCGGGGAAAGCACTGCTGCTGTCTTGTCATATCCTGTCACTGCTGTGGCACAGGGTGTCTGGGTTGTCTGAATGCTGTGGAAGCTGTCCTGTGGCCAAGGCAACAGTTAAGCATTTGCATTTTTCATTATGAGTAACATCAAAATAGCAGAAAATCAAGTCCTGCCATGTACGGGCTCTACGCACAATACCACTGCTTGATCACATGAAGCAAAAGACCGATGACCGCCCATCCAGAGGGACAGAGACGAGTGGTCATTAGAGGGATGTACCTTCACTACCTGCTAGCAGGCCTGGGAAGGCCAGTGCTTTTATCACAATGTGTTTTCAGTTTGAAAAATTTCACCAAAGAGAAGCTAAAAGACACATTTTTCTTTGGAAAAAAAAAAATAAAGAAAAAAATACTGTGGTGTGTGACAAGATGGAGACCCCAGGTTAGACCCTGGGCAGCATTTCAGTGCCAAACAACATGGCTGGAGGCATCAGGTGGCACGGGGCTCAGCGCCGCACCAGCCCCGCACAGCGCGGGCACCGCTCACGTCTGGGAGAACTGCTCGTGTGGTTACTGCTGGGGAGAAGTGCCATTTCGGGTAGCTGGCTCTTGCGGGAGCTGCTGTGCGGTTGCCAGACCAGTTTGTTATACTGGAGGCTGTACAACCTCTACGTATTGTCTGAAAAATAGAGCAGGCTGTGTTAGCGCGTCGCATCGGAACAGGAGGGCAGGATTTCCTTGTCCTCATAAGGGGCCAGAGTTATCCGCTGAGCTTACCTCGTCCCGCAGAAATGGGATAAGTAAATTTGCTGAGTCATATTGCAAGCATGGCTTGTTATCTCTGCCAAAATACAAGGCAGACATGTTCTTCTGAGTAGGAGGAATAGGGCACATTTTGGAAAACCCAGCTGATAATCCTAGAAATAAGCAAATTTGGGAAGAAGGGTCACACTGAAATGCCATTATGTTTATTATGTATGAGAAAGTTTGTTTCCTGTCACATCTATACGTGTACGCCCCCTTTATGGAGTGCACAGCTTGTGTCTGACCAAGCATCTGAAAACTGTTTTCTAACATGCCCTCACCTCTATTAGACTCTCAGTGCTAGTGGAGTTTCTTTAATGAGCGGGGGTTTTATAGACAGGAAGAACACCCAGTTCCCTGGCCATAAGAGCCTGTGATGAAAATAAAACATGGGGAGAGACCAGCGATCCCGAGAGCAGCTGTGGTTGGTAGAAAGGCAAAGTAGTTGAAAAGGTGCCATTTTCTGATGTTGTGTTCCTCAGGTCTGCATTTGAGGTGTTGGTTTTTCGTCTCGATCTCAAACTGTGATACGACTAAGTGACGGGCATGGGCTGTGCTGCTGGAGGATGGTGGTGAGGTACTGGGAGAGAGCCCCGCCAGACTGGTGCCGTCAGGTGGCAGGCGAAGGTGCTGGAGTCGAGGAGGGCAGGGACAGACAGACGGACACCAGGCTGTCCCAGTGGGTACCTAGGCCAGAGGTGCAAATGCCAAGGCCGTTTTCCTTAAGGAAAAGAGCTCAGCCTCGCAGAGACTTGTGGGAGTCAGCACTGCTGGGGCTGTTCCTACCAAAGCACATCCTAAAAACTGCATATCGTTCAATTTATGACCATAAAAGGACAAGAAGAACTCCCTGTATTTTTTAAGGCAAAGTCACATGTGGGTTCTCTGTGTTATGGTACCATTAAGTTTCTATCTGAGGCAGTCTACCTGACCACTTGCGAGACCTGATTTTGGGGCATATTTAGCAATCTCCCATCTCTGTCCCATGGGGAGTGAGGGCACTGTGAAAATGAAATGGTGCTCTTGATCTCTGCATCAGAGCGGTGCGCTGGGTCTGAGCTTTACCCTGTAGCACTGTTTAGCAGTCAGAACCAGTAACAGCAGAGCAAGTGCTGCCCGCGTGGAACACTCCTGGTAACCGGGTCGTGCAGTCAGAAATGCAGTCAGCTAAAATGGGCAGCTGGAATCGAGGAGCAAAATGAATCAGCCCTTTGCCTGCTGGGGGCTCGTGTGGAGAGGCAGAAGGCAAACTTCTGCAGACAGACACTGAAATCTTTCACACGAAAATATAGATCAGACCCGAAGCGTTCATCTGGCAAAACGCGGTATCCTATAAATTGCTTTGCTTTTGTCACGCGCTGCTGGAGCAGGACACGGAGGTGGGCACTGAGGTCGGGATGAAGGCAACGTGAGCTAGACTTTTATTTTCTGTACAGGGCCAGATTTTGCTGTTGAAAGTAATAATTTGCATGAAAGGAATAAGAAAGTGGCATATCTAGGTTAGTGCAGACACAAAAGAGAGAGAGAGGGGGCACTCAGAGCTGGCCTTCTTGTCCTTTAATTCAGTGCTCCCAGTGCAGCACTGCGGCTCGTTAGCCCACAGAAATGGGCTCCTCTGTAAATCCAGCGGTCATTTAAAGGTGGATTCTTTTATCAAATGCTCTGCCATACAAACTAATACTATTCAAATCTATAAATAGCACCCAGAAAGATTCACCCAGAGGCACAACACTCAGCAAAACGCTTTCCCCAGTTTCAGTAGTTTTTCAGTTATACACACTGAGATGATTAATGACTTCACTTCCTAATGACAATTGTTTCTTAGGGTTTCATTTTCGTAAGCATAGGCATTTGCAGAGGGAAGGGGTCATGCTGGTTTTTCCCCAGCTGGACTGTATTTACCGGGCTGCCTCTGGTCGCCATCCACTCCGACGAGCTCACGTCCTGCGAAGCACGGCAGCGTGCAGCTCCGCACCATGGCAGGAACCATCCATTGGATGAGATCTCTGTGTACCGTGCACGGTCTCAAACAGCCGTGGCACCAAAGTTACTTGTTCTTACGCTGTAACTTTAGCATCTGTGTAGCGAATCTCTCTGCGGCGTGGCGGGATGCAGAAGTCTCGTAATGAGTCGGATGAAGTAACAGTGCATTTGTCTGTCTGACAGGACAGCTTACCATGTCAGCTCATCACTGTATAGAAGTTTTAACTGTTGATTTTCTACTTCTTTACACCTTTAGCATTTCCCACAGAGTCCAAGGATGACATCTGCAAAAGAATAGTGTTTTCTTGTTTAAGTAGCTCTCTATTAACCCAAGTCAGAAACACGTGGGTTGTCTTCCCTGTGTGTCTTTGCACAGTGATACTAACGTGTCTGATGGGCTTGGCAGGGGCTGCTCTTTAGCCTATACTACGGGCTGCCTCAGAGAGCAAATACGTGTCTGCATGGCGCGGTACGTCGTGATAGTCTGACAGAATGCCCCATCTGTGCAGAACAGAGGCACCGTGCATCAAACGCGTTGCTCTCTGTGCTGTGAAACAGCTGCTGGGTGCATGCAGGCAGAGCCCGGCTCTGCAGCATGCCGTGCCCCAGAGTGCCATGTCCCGGCGCAACGTGCCCTGGTGTGCCGTGCCCCAGCGTGCCGCGCCACTGGCCACCCCATGCACACCTGCCGTGGCCGCAGCCGCCATGTGCCCAGCAGTGCTTGCGTGTGCACCGTGGCCTGGCTGCGCTGCTCAGAGCTCGGCAGGCCGGCAGCTCGGCTCCCCGTCCTCCAGCACACACCAGCTCCTGCCCGGGGCGAGTGGCGGAGGAGCAAGGAGGTAGGATCACGGGATGCAGCATCCTGCCTTTAATGCCGTAGTGCAGATTTGCGGGGGACACTCCGTCTGTTCAGGCAGCAGCTGCAGAAAGTCAAGGTCTTTCGGTGGGCTTATTTCCCCTAGCTGAAAGACCTCCTTTTCTTCTCCCCTGCTAACAGCTCTCCAGGCTAAACGACAGCCCCACAGACGCTCGCAGCTGACCCTATCACCGGTGTGGGTTCTCTCCACCTTTCATGCCAGTGTAGTTTCTGCCAGGCAGCTGTCCTCTCGGATCGATGACAGATGCACGGTCCCTTACATACCCCTTTTTCTCACAGAACAGAGGACAAGAAGAGAAAAGCCAAGTTATCCCTTAGATGAAACTTTTAAATTTGTTGTCAAGGGCAAGTTCCCTCTTTCCAAGCTTTTTCCAGGTTCTCTCCAAGCAGCTATTTCTTCCCCTTCCAGACTTCATGCCTAGAGGGGCTGCTAGACAACTTACCAAAGATGATTTCAGCTCTTCCAGTTAGTTAACATAAACCCTTACTCAACTACAGGAAAGTTAAAGAAAAAAAATGTATAGCAAGGTGACTGAGTGAATAGGGTTCAGTTAGCTGTTTTGAGAATAATCAGACTTCAAGATTTTCTGCCTTCTCCTAAAGTCAGGGTAATGGCAGGGTGGGGTGTGTTATTTTTCACAGATTTGCATTACAGTTCTCCCAACAGCTGTTCATTAGCAGCAATTATCTCCATCTTGTTTTTCTTTTTGTTTTTACAAAACCAGAGGATTCCTGCTTGCTGTTTTTGCTCTGAGCTGCACCAAAGGCAAAGAGGCCAAACAACTCGCTTAAGAGTTTCTCTGTCCCGCGGACACCCTCGCGCCGGGCAGCCCAGGCTGCAGCTCCCTGGCACAGCCGGCGCTGCCAGACTCCTGCTCGGCAGCGTGGCTGGCCTCAGCCCCGTCTCTCTCGGCTACCACATCAGGAATTACTCCATGAACGCTGCGCTAAGAGTTCAAGCAAAATGTATGCTTTGTTTCTTCCCCTGGGGACCTCCTGGCTCTTCCCCCAGCTAGCGGATGCTGCGATCGCTTTCCGCAGTCCTCTCAGATGCAGGTTTGCCAGCCAGTCGCTCGCTGGCTTTCTGCTTCAGCCTCTGACTGGACTGTGTTTTCCCAAAACAGACCTCCCTATTGTTTTCCTCTGCCCGAAGAAGGGCTTCTGGTCCTGAATTATGAATGAGCTTCAATAATGCAAGTGATGCAGTAAATGTATACGCGTTGCATACCGTTGGGGGTCGGCCCTCAGAGGACTTTCCATTGCCAGGCAGGCGGGCAAGGGGTTGGGCGAGGGCCGCTGTGCCAGCGGCAGGGCGAGCGGCTGGGTGGGCGGCAGGGCAAGCAGATGGTGGAGGAGCTGTGCGGCGCAGAGCGGGGATGGCACTTCGGGGTGGGAGGGAGCAGAGAGGGGAGAATGATCCAGCACGAAGGAAGTCAGAAGCAGCATGGAGAAGGACGGAATGGTGAAAGGGTGGGTAGAAGCAATATTCCTGAGGTACCAGCTAAGCTGGGTTGAGCTTTCCCCGCTCCTTCATGGTGTGCCCAACCCTCACTAAACTCTGCTCCAGCTGCCAGGCTGCTGCCCGGCCTCTTCCCACGGGGCACGGTGCCGCTCCAGGCATCGACAGTGGCGTCACTATGGGGAACCCACGTCCCTCCGTCCATCCGTCTGTCTGTCCTACTTAAAGCTGGGAAAGCCAGAGCCGCAGGACCTGTCCCAAGCCCCCCCCAGCACTTGCATCAGCGGCAGTGCTGTGTTCAGGGCAGAAGAGCAGGCAAGCCCTAAGGAAACCTGAAACAACCAGGCTGTGTCCTGCCCTTGCCAGCTGGTGTCAACCGTCCACGTTCTGCCTCCTGGACAGTTCCCTGCATCGCCCTTTTCATTCCATGGCTTCACGTTTTAGAGACTGAAAAGCTAGAATGATCAGTTTTACCGGTGAAAATATTTGAAGAGTAAGTGGAGCTGATGTCACTTTACTTTGCAATTAGTGGAATTCAGCAAACCTAATCCCACTATCCTGTCAAAACTGCACAAAGAGATCACCAGAAAGAATATCTTAGTCACTACTCAACAGAAGCCAGAAGCCATGGATACACTGTTAAGTTTAGATAGTCTAGTGGTGACTGACAGACATTTGTTTTTTTACACATTGTGAGATAAATAATAATCACAGTGTCTAATTAAGTTGACAGAAAGTTCTGTTTAGTACTGTACCTGAAAAGTGTCAAAGTCCAAGAACCATGGCTGATGGTGTTTTCAATTAAAAGGCTTCTCAAGTTCAAGGTAAGCACACTCAGTGAAGGCAGGCCAAATGAAAGAGCCTCTTTCTCTCTCTAACTCAGATGTTATTTTCATGGAGCGCTTAAATCCAGTAGGTCTTCTCTAGCCTCCCAGTCAAGTACCAGATACAGTCAGAGAGATGTGGGCTCTCCATCATCTCCAAAGTGTTCTGAAGCACCTCCGTGCATTACTTTGCTTCCCTGTGCCATTGGCTGTGTCGCTGTAACCATTATCCCTTCCTTTAGTCTTTGGCAAATCCTTGGAAATTAATGAAAGTGGAGCTAAATTGCTTTTAAAATAGCAAAGTACAAATAATTGTGAAGCCCCAAACAGTATATTTGAGGGAAGTTCCTTTGACAATGGATGAAATGTGAGCATCCATGTGACTCACCCTTCGTAACTTTTTCTTGCTTTTTTGTTTACTGCAAATGCCAATGGCTGGGCATCAAGCTGATGCATTTCATGTTACTCTCTTTTCCTTCCAACTCTGTAGAAAAAGTTCTCATGGGTTGGAGATGTGACTTTATCTGTCTTATCAAAACTGAAACCTCCTATCTAATTTGCAGCACTGGGCAACACCCTTCACAAGGTCTGTCTTTAGACGATATGAGAAGAAACTTCCAGTACCCACCAATCGACAAAAACGGTGAGTTAAGGCAGAATACACCTCTGAGCATCTTGGTGTGGTTAACCAGGGCAGAGCTAGTCTCCTGAGGTACCAAAAGGTCTCATGAGAAAACTGCTGTAGAGTGGAGGCTGCCTGTTGTGGTCAGCCAGAGCTGGCGAGGTCTCACCTTGCACTCCCCGCGGCTCGTGGCTGCTGTCCCTGTGCGTGTGCCCCAAGCACTTCGGAGCTGGGATGGTCCTTGCTGTCTACGTGCATGGATCTGTGAATCAGGAGAAGATGTGGCATTGTATCCTCAGGGCTGCTTCTGCACAAAGTGGGCAAGACAGTCCTATTTCTGGAGTACCACAGGAGCACAAAATGACACAACACATCCTTTTCACCATTCGCAGTCCTCACTCAGAGGGCATCCCATCGTTCCGCTCCCCCCCCAGAACAGAGATGCCCTGACTGCTTCTTCCTCCTGCCTTCCTGGCTTTCTGTCCTACCAGATTTGAGTGGGTGTTCGTGCATTGCCACAGAAACAGCCTTCCAGCATTTCCTAGCCCCTGCGTTTGCATCATTCCAGTAAACCTCTTCTGCTAAACAGCCTTTGCCTGGGTCTTGTCTTGCAGGCAGCTCTTTGGCAGTCTGTTTCTTGCCCACCCTTTCTAAACAGCTCACGAACTCACTGCCTGGTTCTTTACGGTTTCCCAAGCATAGAATGGTTATCATCTTAGACCAGTTTTTAGCCCAGCAGCATAATATATAAATAAAACCTTAAAATAAAAAGCATATGAAAATGTAGTTGGCATTAGGGTGGTATCAAGCAGACTGGATTCAGACATCTTGGGTAAACCTTCCTTCCGTGGTGCGGATCTGAAAGTCAGACTCTTCATCTCACCTTTGCGCCGATCTTCATTCGCACTAGGAAGACCTGCCACTGCTGTGAAGCCGCTTTCAGTACGTGCTGTCGGGGTAGTGCATGTTTTATGCTCAGGCGTGGAACAACAGTACATCCCAGCTCAGTACCTTTCTGCGCAGCAATACCGAGGTGGGACTACACCTGCCGAGCGCGCGGTTTCGGAAAGCCTCCAGCCGCCATCCCACCATGCTGCTCCTTCCACAGCACCAGTGGATCTGTTGTCCTGAACGTCCCAAGCTGCTCCAGGGCCATGTCAGCAGGACATCGCTGCCCCGTTTCAGCGCGGACACATGCTCCGGGCCTATCCGCGGTGGCTGCGGTGTTTGCCGAACAAACCTGAGCACAGCACCCGCAGTTACCTTTTCCTGAGGACGGCACCGCAGACCATGCTTCCACCGTCTGCCCGGAGCCACGCAGGCATTCTGGATCTCATCACCCTCAGGACAAGCATGGATGCCCAGGGAGCACCTGGAGACGGAGCACTGCGAGAAGGTATTTTCTGCAACCATTGCCAGAGAGATCAGACAGCAGAGCAGTGCGGTGCTGCTGACGACACCATGTGCAGAACCAGACTCCGGTGCCCTCTTAGAAAAGTGCCCTGGAGCCGGCAGAAAAAGAAGCTTTGGCATTGCCTGTGCCAGCCACTTCCATTCTGAAAGCAGGGTAGAGTGCTTTTTCATCAACACTCGTGTCAGACTTCAGCATGCGATGGACAAAGGAGGCAAACAAAAACGGCAGGAGCCACGGGGCTGACATGGCGGAGAACGACAGCGACACGGTCAGCACCAGGGAGCGGGGCTGGGCTGTGACGGAGAACGCGGATTTCCAAGCCGAGACATGCAGCACAGCCGCTGCCATCCTGGCATGCCCAGCAGGAAGGTCTCTGTGTGTGCTGTGAGCAGAGGTGTTCTGCGCAGCGTCGTTTCTCCACGGCACACCTGCCGAGTACGTACAAGGAAAACATCAAGTTTTCTGTACGCTCTGTACTTACATACTTTGTTCTGTGTGTTCAAACGGCATCTGCGTTGAGTGGATCCGTTGACTTTACAGGGTTGCCGTCCTCCAGAGTTTGCTGCTGTCCCCTGCCCTGGGGCTTTCTCAGTCCTGTCCTGGCATCTGCTCCCACTTTTCTGCTGCTTTCCAAACTGTTTTGTCACCAGGAGAATTCAGTGTTTTGTTCTGACTGAAGCACATGCCAGAAGCTCATCAACTCATCTTTGCTGTTTTTCACTGGCCTCAGCATGACTCTCACACTCCCTCCCCTCCTCTGAACTGAGCACATTGGGTGAGAAAAAGAGAAAACCTGGTCATATAAATATTTACTGGGTACAGTGCTAACAGCAGTGTTGATGTCATAACAAGTAGTGAGGTAATGACCTTTGAAACTGAACAAAGAACAAAACCTTGCGACTACTTGTCATAATGCAGATTCCACAGCTGCAGAGAGCAGTTCCTTGGGGCACAGCTTTCATCAGGTACCTGGAAACCGGAAAATTCAAGGAGGAAGAAAACATGAACAAAACAGGAACGTTTAGTGAAGTCCTAGAGTAAGACCATCCAGGCAAGAGTGGAGATGGTTTCTGAAGTCTGTATTAAAAAGGGACACAGGGAATGAAGGGCTGGTGGAGACGAGACTCTCCATGGCTGCGTTTAAGCTGTGGAATTCAGGAGTGATTTCAGACTCCACTCGCAAGATTTATTTCCAAACATATCTGTTCCTTGAATTAGAGTTTCCACAGAAGGGAACAATAGCATGCGAGCGGGAAGGGAGGTGGCCCCAGCCAGACCCCCACGCTGCTGGCCAGGATACCAGGACTGCGGTGCACCACAGCTTGGTCACAGCCCAGAGCTGGCCAAGCTGACCCTTGCGCTACCTCGGGTCACAGTGGAAGAAGCCAGGGTGGGACAGAGGGAGGCCAAGATCCAGGCTGCCAGACACAGCAGGACTGGAAAAGCTACTCCCTGCCACATCCCTGATTTCAGCAGGCTTACGCAGCCCCAGGCTGAGCCCTGCCGTGTCACCGGGATGTGTGTCTCGAGGAACAGCAGCGTCACCGTCCCCGCTGCCCAGCCCCAAGCCTAGCTGCCGCCGAGGCCCAGCGCTGCCCTGCTGCCCAGCCGCCCCTTGCTCTGACTGCACCCAGGCTGCGGGACCCTGCTCAGCAAGCCACTGCCATGCACAGTGGCACACCGGAAGACAGAAAGCCCCAAGCCCTTTTTTATTAGAGTGCTTGGTCTAATGACTGCAAATATTTGCGCTCTTTATTTGTGCCACATAAACCAATTTCACTGCTGTCTCTCCCCATTCATGTCCATTTTGACCTTTTTTCTTTCTATTTGCCTTTTGCCTAATGTTTTCCGTTATCCTCATTTGCGCTTTCAGCCTGTAAACAATAAAGAACACATTCACTGTTTTCCTTTCTCAGTAAAAGCCCCAAAAGCACCCTGCTCCCATTCCTGCAAGAGCCTTTGTGATGGCATACAATTTTCTTCTCTGAATGTGTTTGAAAATAGAAATTCTACAAATAAACACAGCCCTGACTTCTTCAGTGAAAGCAAAGGGCCTGCTCTTCACGAGAAGTTTTAGCAGTTGTTGAACAGTACCTTGAAAGCAGTGAAATCACACGAGACAGCTGCACAATGCCTAAAGAAAACTGTGTATACCATAAAATTTAAGACAGGTGTAAACCCGGGGTTTGACTTTGGGTTCTCCGTGTTCCCTGCAGCTCTCAGACACTGGCAGACAAGCTCATGGTGCTGCTGCAACAACCACCACCATTTCCCATCTGCAAAGGCGGCCCGGCAAGGCTTGCAGCCCGGCACCACGCGGCAGTGCCTGCACTCACCGAGCTGTCACGCAGCCATGCAAGGCCGCGCTGTGGCATGGCACCGCACCATCCCGCCGGGCTCTTGGAAGGGCACCATCCAGCTGAGAGGAGACGTGGCACTGCCAGGCAACACGGGACCGCTGCGACCGAGGCACGCCAGGCACCCTCGTGGTCTTGGTCCTGGCTGGTATGAAAGTCACAGGCACTACAAGGAAAAGAAAAACACATAGGATGTGGTCAAGGGGGTTGGAAACCTTAAAGCATTTACAGAAGCGACGGCTCCCCGCTGCGTGGCAGCAGCAAGGCAAATGGAAGCGCTGGTGCTGCAGCGGGCAGTGTCCTTCCCAGCGCGATCCGTGGACTGCGGCACGGGGCAGAGTGCTGCCACCACGGCTGGTGGCTCTTGCAGACCGTCGCTCCTCACGTACACAGTGACGCACCGTGGCTTTGGCCTCAGCGACAGCACTGGCTGCCCTCCCCTCACAGGACACGTCCAGCGTGGCGAGAACAGGCGCGGCGTTAAGGACAGCATATTTCGGATATGAGTGAGATTCCCTTGAGGAAAAGCTTTGCTGCCAGCTTTCAAAGCATGGTGTGCCAAGATTAGGAGATAAACCAAGGTTGCTTGTGGATTCCAGTGTCGTCAGCACTGTTGCAATTACCAGAGCCTTAATTTTGTGCAGCTGTGTGTCTTTCACGTTTGGCACTAAGAATTTGGCATGCAAGAGCCCAGCAATGTTTTATAACCCTTCTCCCACCCCACCCTGTGGCCCAGAAAGGTTTCGTGTTCTAGCTGCTCTGCCCTCTTGTTTCCCGAGCATCTGCGTGTCTCTGTGCAGTGCCTGGTCATCGAGACGTTGGAGCTGGCTCCACTGGACTGTCAGCGTTACCACACCAGAATGAGAAGCATGGGAGCAGCTGGCCAGTGACACCATGTAAAGGGAGAAATGGTTTCTTTGGCGTTATTGGAGCAGCTCATTGGAAATACAGTGCTGGCAAGAGCAGTTGCTTTCTGTTTCATAGTGCCAAGAATTAAAGTATTCTAAAAACACCAGAATGCTTATTTTCAGCCTTCCAAAGCTCTAGGTGAAAGGGCAGAAGATATTTTTTAACAGCAAACTTCCACTGTGTTAGTAAAACATTGAGATTCATATATTTATGTCAGTCACCAAAGATTCTTTGTGCTTGATTATTGTGAATTCATTGCATGAATGACAGGGTCTGTTTTTTTAAATTTTTCCTCAGCAGATGATATTGAATGGAGATTTGCAGATGGCAAACAGGTATCAGCATGATCTGTGCCTATTTATCTCCAAATGATACGCACATTATTTTGTTGATATTGTCACTGCAGGGGAGGGCGGGGGAGTCCTGCTGCTGTGCTGAGCCACACGTGAACTTCTCTCTGCGTCTTGCAGGCTACGTGTCGGATCCCTTGAGTACCATGAGGTTTCACTCCTGTAGCAGCAGCGGCAGCTTTGAGGAAAGCAGCTGACAGCACAAACTGCCTGCCTGCAGAGACTCGCCGGCAGCAACAGTTCTCACTGTACCAGCCTAACTCCCAGGCATCGTGCGTTACACCAGAGATCCCTAACCTGAACAGCTTATTTGTTGATGGCGAGTGTCCCTGCCGTAAGCTCTGCTCTGGCACCTTTCTCTGCTGACCTGCTTGAGGGCTGGGGTTTCTTTATCTATCTATTCTTTAGCAAAGTGAATGTCCACAGGAGTGCTGCACTTTCATCTTCAGCATTAATAATTTGAAGAGATGAAAGTAAAAATGTATCTGCTACAGTTTCAGAGCTGCGAGGCAAGTTGTTGTTGGTTCGCGGTGCACTAAGGCATGGGGCTATCATCCCCCCCCGACCAGTAGATGCCAGGACCTGACAGCCCAGTGCCCATCAAGAAGAGCAAGCAGCCTGTTGCTCCCCACCACCACCCAGGCCGCCACTGTGGCAAAGTCGTCCCTGCTCCCAGCTTCTGAACCAGAGCTAGCTGCTTTTCTGAGTTCCGGCAGTCCCAGACATGTCCCATGTCTCACTGTTTTCCCCACGGGCTCACGCAGGTCCCCAGCACAGCAGCCCCATGGCTGCAGCTCTTCAGAGTCCTGCTCTTTGGATGCTTCCCTGCAGGCTGAGAATAAAGAGATATTTGGGTGGCCACCTTCATTGTGCTCTTTCAGACACTGGTGTTTTCTTACCCGCTTTCTTGTTTTCGTCTGAATGATTGTTTCTCCCAAAGAGTGTAAGCTTTCATTCAGATGTTTGCTCACAAAAAGCAACACAGGTACTCCAAAACAAACTTTAAACCAGAAGGAAGATAATACAAAACTGTCACAAATACGATAATCTTAACACAGTGCAAAGCTGCATTTTTGACTGGAAGCAGAACTGCAGCAGAATGCCACCTACCACGTGTTGAGATCGATGAGTGCCATGATCAGGCTGTGCAACAGCATCCCTGGCCACCGGGAATTTGAAAAAAAACCACCACCATCAAATGGGGGGTAGGCAGGAGACTTTGAACTCTTCTTCCAGAAGCAATTATAGACTTAATCATTTTTCAAATTAGAAAAATTTAGCTGCAAGCAATCCTGCTGTAACACTATGCCTTAACTCCGTTCAAAGACACAACTGCCCTGGCTGAGCAGAAATTGGTGTTCAGAATTGCTGTGTGCTGCTCTGCAGATCTTATTCAGGATATTGGATACAATCCCTGAACCAAGGTCTGCGATGAAGCACTGTGCAGTGCGACACACATGAGCTATAAAGGCATCTCCCATGCATGTCATCAATTTCACTATCCCGAAGCAATAAAAATGGGGAACATTTTGCCTGGCAAGGTTTATAGGTGATTTTTCATCTGTTTTGTCTCACTTTCTGAAAAATTTAGTGGGGGAGAAAGAGAAATCAAGCTGTACGCCACGCACTGCGGGTGTGCTGTCAGCCCCTGGTACCACCCAGCAGTCACCTTCTGCTCCGCTGGGTCCATGTCTCAGCTGCAGCCCCATCAGCACCAACAGTCTGCCAGGCTAATGGCAGCGTCAGGACACACACACAGGAGGGTCTGGGATGCAGCTCGCTAGAGGACCTGTCGGACCCCGTATGAATACCCCGACCCCAAGGAAGCACATCCAGGAAAACCACCCCACCGCCGCTCGCGATGAGCTGCCCGTCCCATGGCTCCCAGCAGACCGTGGAGTGGCTGCCCGGGCACTGGGCTGGGAGGGACCGACGGCTGCCGGTACCAGCACCAGCCTTAGTGCCCTGCTGCGGGCCGACGCAGAGCTGCCGCTTCCACCCTGCTGAGAAAATGTGAGAGGGCCTTGCACGGCAGTGCTCTTGCTTTCAGCTCTTTCCCTCTGACTCCTGCCTCTTCCTTCTTGCAGCAGAACTCAGAAAGCTCCAGCACTCCCATAAACAAAATACTGTCATTACCTGAGTCCCACCAACACACATCGCGGCAGCCTCTGCCTCCCTGAAGCTGAGCCAGTTGGTTGTGGCCAGACAGCCCTCTCAGTTTAATGCCTAAAGGCTGTGAAGCTGAGGAATTCAATGCAGCAAAGAAAGCAAGCATCAGTGCAGCATCCTGGCTGCAGACCAGTGTTTCAGGGGACTAAAACCCACTTACCACCGGAAGGGAGCTGCTGACAGCCTCTTGTACTCCCCTGGATACTGTCGTGACTTTCAGAGCAGATGAGCATTTGCTCTCAGCATGCCTCTGGAAAAACCCATGGAGAACTCTCCACTCCATCTTTGCAAAGCTTTAGCAACAAGTCAGTGCCACGGCATGGGCAATGCTATGTTACACCACTAAGAGCTATAATCAACGCGAGCAAAAGGAAACTTCAGTCTTTCCCATGGGTCACAGGAGATCATCAATCATCATAGTAACTTTTCAAACCAATTATTAGCTTTGTTATTTTGCAAATGCCTTGTCTGGCAGGAATATTTCCCATTATGGCTATAGAATTTGTGAAGCTTATGGCTTGAAACAGGATTAGCTAATGAGACAGGAGATACCTCTGCGCGAGGACTCCATTAACCCTGCGGCATCCGAGCTGAGGGGCAGGCATATCTGCATGACAAAATGCAAACAGGCAGACTTTGTTCAGGTTAAAAACATCCTGCCTGATCGGTTCCCATTTTTTGTTTCCTGAAAGCAGAAAGAGGGTAAAAAACACTGAAATCAGTATTCTCCCCACTCAGATAAATCACTGGGGGGAGGGCGGGGGGGCAAGAAGCTGTCCCCTGAGCAAATTCCAGTTCACTGCTAACAAACTGTCCTGACCTTGGTGCTGACACCTTCCCGGTCGAACACAACGTCCAACACACACTGAACTCAGCCATTCTGTTGTCCCTCCACTGTAACAATCCAATGTCCGCATTGCAAACCACAACAAAACAACGTCCAGATTTCCTTGCAAATGGAGGAAATATGTCGTATTCTTTCCAGAAGTAAAAGCGACACCGGAAATTTGCATGCTTTGAGGGAAGACATGCAGAGCAGATGGCAGACAATGCATTTGGGATGCTGATGAAATTCCCTACCTGACTGTCCGATTGACCAGACAATTCATATGGCAGAGCTGCCGAAGCGCAGGTAGGGAGCAAGCTGTGATAAGAAGGGAGTGGTGGACAGAGACTAGATCTTATCCCTTGGTTTCTGCACTGGCCAGTGTATGAGACACCAACAGGGCAGAAAGGATCAATTGTCCTATCTGAGATGTTCCAGCATGAAGTTTCCTTTTCAACGGGAATTTTTTCTTACAAATACCTCTCTACACTATGTCTTTTTCCCTTGCTTAAAACAATCACGCAATGACTCTTCATTAGGACAGCAGCTGTACCAGGAAGCCAGAAACTAAACTGGATTAGAGAACAGAAAACAGAGCAAGGAAAGTAGACTTCATTTGCATTAACACCTCTATGGACTGCCTTATATCCGAGCTGCACGGCATGATCTCCGAGCACTGCCTTGGAAAGTGTCAGCAGTGGACACGCAGAAACAACAACAACAAAAATCAGAAAGTTTTTGAAGACAAAACTTCTATAGTTTAGAAAGCTCTTTGCAAGGCTAACCACTTGCAAATACTTTCACTAGTAATTAAAATTACTGGCTCCTTGAAGAAAACGTTGTCTTAGTTAATTGGTCCCTATAGAAAAATCATCAGGCTTAGGGGAAAAGCGTGTTTCATAGGAGTGATCAGTTATTAATACAAATGAAAACTCTGAAAACTGTAAGCTACTGAATAGAATGTGCTCTACAGTTGTTTGTGGGAATGAAACCTGTTTGTGCCATTCCCAGAGAAGCCCAAGGAGCCCAGCACAATGAAATATTTACAAAGAATGAGACACTCCACGGATTCCTACCCTGCTTCTAAGACCAGCCAGTGCCTGGCATCTGTGGCAACATTTCAGACTGTTTAACATACCAGTAATAGACGATCAAGATTAAAACAGAGTGGTGTCCAACCAAACACGCGCTTGCACCGCAGCCCAGAGCACGGCCGGCATCTCCGTGGCAGAAGCTGTGCTGCCCAGCCGAGCAGCAGGCTGTGGCGGTGGGACCTGGCCCAGGCAGCCCGCAGGCTGGCTACGTTTCCTGGCAGCGTGGCCTGGGCACCTTCCCAGGCGGCTGCAGTGAGCCCCGGGCACAGCAGGGGCCCGGGACCCTTAGTGGGCACAGCCCTGCCGGCGGGCGGGGGGTCGGTTGCACCCCGTTCACATGGCCGAGCCTCCCAGACGCTGTGGAGATTCCCCAGGCGGAGGAGCCCACCCTGCGGCGTCGGTGCGAGGCAGGCGCAGGCACCACGTGCGAGGTGCTCCCTGCGCACACCTTCCTCCTCGCTGCCCTGAAGGTCACCATCCTACATCCCTGCCGACGGTGCCAGAGGCTTGCCACCCAGTTCCACCAGCTGGACTAACAACAACCTGCCTCCTGCCAACAACCTGTGTCCATAGTACAAGGCTGGCATTTTTTTTTTTCAGCTGGTGAAATGCATCCGTTTAGCTGGTGTCGTGTCACCAGGTACGATTTCAGCTGCATAAGCCAGTAATGATACATTTGAGGCGCAATCACCAGCATCTAGTGACAAGCTACTGAGAATACCTGACAGTTCAGGGAGGTAAAAAAGGCCTTTGTGATGAGCCAAAAATGAGTTTTGCCAGTGGCAACACTGTTAGATATTTTGCTTTTCTCACATATGTTCAGTTTAATAATTAGTCTCCTTTTTTTGCTTTTGGTGCACATCTTGTTTTTCCCCAAGTGCCACCTACCCTTTTTCAGTTTGAAGGTAGATACTAACTAGCAACAGATAGGAGAGCAGAACTTACCATGGGTAGCATTTCCAAAACCATAAAACTATTCATTCTGATGTTTTGCTTCTTACCAAAATCCCACCTGCTCAGATGACAGGCACCCCATGTTTTTGAATCACACAGACGGTACGTCTTTGACAGCCACGCCAACAGCAGGACAGCAGCTCTCTGAAGCTGGAGTCGCCACACTCAACTCAATCCCCTGTCTGGTTCAAGTCCTCTGACCGCTAAAGGAGCCCAACACGTGAGGAGTAGTGCAACGTCCCAGGCACAAATCCGGCTCACGCCACACCATGGCCATGTGGTACCAGCGAGCTGCCTGTGGCCCTGCCAGCGGGCAAAACAAGTGAGGGAGAAGGTGAGCACACGAGCAGGGGAAACCGTCCGGCACGTCGCGGGGAGAGCTGGCAGGCTGGGGTGAGGGCTCTTCCTCACAGAGACCAAAGCTCGCCTCTACCTATCCTGCAAATACAGCTGTCAGAATGAAGAATGAGAAACGAGATGATCTCATCAATACGGTGTGAGGTCAGAAATTATGGAGTGTTCTTGGGAAATCTGGGAAATTTATTTTTTTCTATTGGTATATAAAACCAGAGTATCCAAAGAGTGGTTTTGTTAGAGCAATGCAAGAACTTGTAGAGTCAGCGTGTTCCTAACCAAAGGATTCATTTCCCTAATTAATAAAATCATACACACAAGTGCCATTTATAAATATTTTAAGTATTTTAAATAATGAATTGTCATTTTTCCAGTTCCTTACAATCAGTACCACACTGTTCATCTGGGAGTCCCCTGATGCCCCAGGTCTTAGGCAGCCCAGGAGTGCCGTGGGAGCTGAGCTGCCTCTAGCTTACCAACTCTTGCTTTCTCTTCTGAAAAGCTGAAGTGGGTCTAATTCAGCTGTCCACTGCTGATGCAAACCCATTTTGCCACTTCACCCTCTCCAGCACGCTCTGAACGCCGGGTCTCTTTCAAGGCAGCTTCTACCCACATGGCCAGGACCCTCCCTCCCGGCTGCAGTGCTGGCAGTGGGGGCTGGCGAGCAGCTGCGCCAAGGCGACAAACCTGCTCCCCTGCGGGCTCTCTGCCCCTGGGCAGCCCCCCACATGCCCTCCCGCCGCATCCGAGCAGCCCTCGCACAGCAGTGCCCGTGGGGTCCTCTCCCTGGGGCCCTGTGCCACTGCAGCGCCCGCAACACAACGCAGAGCCTGCACTGGGGCAGGGACCCGCTCCTGGCACTCCTGATTTGCAGAGCAGGAGCATGAGACAAGAGCACCCTGAGATGCTGTGCAGACCACTCCGGTGCGCGCCTGCGACAGATGAACCAAACCTCTTACCTCTGGCATTTCCATGCCACGCTCGGTAACGCAGCAACACATCGAACAAGCCAGTGTGCTTCACCACCCGCCCCCGTACAGCAGTAGTTTTAATCCCGACCCTTCCAGGGAACCACTGCTGAGGCAAACCCCTGCACTGCTCTCTGCCTCTGTTCACCTAAAACACTCGAACTGCAGCCCGTGTGTACCAAAATATGCATCTGTAAACAGCCTTGCTACCATCATGCTCACAAGCCACAGGCTTTGCTTTGCATGGGCATCTGCATGACACAGCTTTCGTGGCACAAACACTCAACACAACACCAGTCATTCCGTTAGAAAGCAGAGATAAATACTGAAGATCAGGCACTGCTTGATTGGCAAGTATTATTCTTACCATGAAATCATTTGCAAAAATTCAAGGAACTACACGTACAGGTTTTTTTATAGACCCAAGTAAATGTGCAGGTGTGCATACGTATACAGAAAAAACCAAACCCCTGGAGAAAGTCCTTAGTGTGAATTTGAGTTCTGAACACTCCACATGCCAGATGTATTCAGCTGTAGAGTATGTAAACACTGATTATCTATTTACTGCACATTTTTACATTGAACAACACTGAAAACGTCTTGGTCTAGTGAATAAGCTGCTTCCAATTCTACGGACATTCCCTAGTTAACAGGAGAAGACCACTGTTGAATGGTCAAAAGTCAAACATGCGTGCTGCAAGCAAACACTGTACGTCTTGCACAGAACAAACACTGCAACTGCACCACTCAGGATCACTTGATGCAATGCTTTCATTTAAAGTGCTGAGGACTGTACCGCTATTATTAGTCTCTTTTGTCTACTTTTCTCTTTCAAAGCACTTCCTGGTATCCAGACTGAAAATACAAATGCATATGCAACTGCTTTTATACAGGAGGGAACAAACATGGATTACCCGATCACATGTAAATTTCCTATCCCATGTGTATTGATCTTAAGTGACTTACAGTAACAATCCACTCAAAACCCTGCAGCCCACCAAGCAACGCCTGCCAGCCACTACGCACACAGTCCTGGACATGCGGCCTGTCAGGGTCTCGGGGAGCCCTCGGAGGTGCGGCAGAGCCAAAAGGCAGCCTCCAGCAACAGAGATGCGCAGCCAGCGCTGGGCTGGCACGGCTTTACACCGATCACCCCACCTGCAGTTTCAGCACAGGCTCCGTGGGCCCAGGACGTTACTGCTGACCGACACCAGCAAAGGCAAAAGGCCAGGCTTTATTCATTTATAAATATGCTAGAATTGTTCTGACTGAACAATGCTCAACAACATTTCAAAGTCCCAAGACCACCGTGAAGTGTGGCCAGCAGCAAGCCTGGATCCGGGAGGCGAGCGAAGCCCACCTGCCCGGCAGCACAGGCATCCTGCTCGCTGCAGGGCTCGGGGGCTGTGCCCCAGGCTAAAAGCCCCTGTGCAAGGCCACCATCCCCCCACGGCCCTGCCCTTCCCCGTCTCTGCTGCACACCCCCAGATGCTCTCATCGCAACCAAAGCATTAATGTGCGCAAGTGCCCATGCACGGCAATGAAGACACAGCCCCGATTGACAGTGAAGAGTCTGCAGTTCAGAAAGGCAAGTGACATGCAGAAAAATGCAGTCAGGACATAGGCACAGAGTCAAACACAGGCACGCTGTACAGACACACACCTCTTGTCCAGCGGAAACACGCACAGCACATCTGCCCTCGGCCCCCCCCCTCCCGCCAGCCAGCAGAAGCAGGCAGTGCCCGGGGGAGAAGGCGAGGTTCAGCCAGTCCAATATTTCTCTGTGTTTTGGGAAAAACAAGCACAACAGCTGTGGAACAATCCTTGTGATCATTGTCTTTATAGTTATGAAGGAGTGCTGTTTCCTGGGCTGGCATATGCAGGCTCATTGAGTTGTCTGCTGCACACCAAGAAGCTGCTCCAGTAAAATGTGACAGAAGGTTGTGCTACTCGTGGAGTGAAACAAAGGAATGAACACCCCAACCAGCACAGATCTGTGGCGATTTGTGTAAATGTTGCAGGACACAGCACTGAAGGATCTGCAGAAAAAGCTTAGAGGAGAGTTTATTCCCCATCCTGGGGCTGTACTAAGGGCACAATAACTGCATCTGGGTTTACAACATCCTACAAAACAACGAGAAAAACATTAGCTTTACAGAAAACGTGCTAAACTTTGAGCTACCGAGATACCGCTGTAACAGATTTCCTACACGCAGATGTCAGAGTAACCAGAGCGGCTGGGTGCTGCGGTCGACCTGGAGCACCAGAGCCGGCGGTGCTGCCAAGGCTGACCGGCTGCCACCAGCTCTGGGGAAGGAGCAGCTCAGTGACCGAGGGGCTGCGAGCATCAGTGCGAGAGCAAAGACATTTGCAACGAGACTTTGACAACAGGCGAGAATGCAGAGGCTGCCACCCGAGAGGATTTATTGTCCCATGTCCAGTGTCCTGGGTTCGGCCAGGACAGGGTTAATTTTCACCAGAATCCAGGAAGGGACACAGCCGGGCAGGCTGACCCAATCTGGCCAAACAGAGCAGGGTACTCCATACCATGTGCCGTCATGCTGGGTTCCGGTGGGGGGGGAGCGGGGCAGCGGGAACTCACTCACGGCTTGGGAGCGCACAGTGGCGGTCCGGTCTGGGAGAGCGGCTCTCTGGGTTGTGCAGTTTGTGTTGTGTTTTCTCCTGATCTGTATCGTTGTTGTTCCTGTTCCCTTTGTTTGCTGTTCTGTTAAAATGCCCTTATCCCGACCCACCGTTTTCTGCCTGTTTCTTTCCATTCTCCTCCGCACCCCGGTGGGGGGAGGGGCGGCCACGTGGCGCTTTTGTTGCCAGCGGCAGCCAAACCATAACACCCAGCTACCAGCAGCAGGCACTTCAGCACAGGAAAGGGGACGAAGCAGTGTATGCTCCGCTCCTGGCAGGGCCCAGCCTGGATACTCAGCGGGCACAGGGACACGGTCACCCACACAGGACTCACCTCACGAGACCGCAGTCCTCTCGCCCGCGCCGGCAGCACCAGGGCCGCCTGGGCTGGCTCCACAGGCACCATCCGTGTTCTGCTTCCCGACGCCGGCCACGCTCCCCACTCTCTGCGTGACACCTGCTACCTCGCCCTCCCTCATCCTTTCGTGAAGGCCTGGCTGCTCCCCCGTGCCTCTCACCCCCGCCTGCTCTGTCCCCCTGAGCAGTCCGTCCCTGCCCCTCAGCACCCCTGCCCCGGGAGCCGCCAGGCACAGCTACGTGCCTCCTGCAGCCCCTCTGCCCCCCGGCCCCGCTCCCCCTCCCAGAGGTGCCGGGGTGCTCAGGGCAGCATCTGCCGTCGGCTGCTTCCCGAGGGACGTGCCTCCAGGCGGTTCCCCGCACCACAGGCAAATGAGACGTGCTGTGCCCCACTCTTGCCCTGCCTCAGCCTCTGCCGGCACTGGCCCCCTTCCCTCGCACCGCAGCACAGCCTCCCGGCTCACCCCTCGCCCGCAGGCTGCGGCTCCATCAGCCTCCCCTTCGCTGCCCCCCTTCCCTCGGCGGACACCCCCGCCACCACCTCTGTCCCACTCCGTACCCCCCACCCTGCAGACACATGCGGTGCTCCCGTCACCCTGTCCTCCGCCGCCGCCACGACGCCATCCCCAGTCACCGCCGCCTGCCCCGTCACTCCCTCGGACGGAGGCCCTCGCCCCGCCACGCCGCCCACCACAGCAACGGCCACCACGCCTGCCTCCCCTGCCCTTCTCGCAGCCGGCAGCCCCGCTCCGTCCACCGGCCCCCGATCCCTCGCAGACTCCAGCCATCCCTCTGTCCCCACTGCCAGCCCCCCGGGACCTGCTGCTTCACCCGCAGCCTCCTCCCTGCCTCCTGGCTATGTTCTGGCTACCTCCACAGACGCTACCGACACCCCCGCATCAGATTTTTCTTTCACTGTACTGCAAAGGGAAACTCACTGGAGTCCTGCTTTCCACAGCTGTTTTCTTGACTGGCAGCCAGTTTTTTCATGGCCTGGATTCTTTACCCGACACCATTCCAAGTGCCAAAAAGTGTTAATTAGACATGACCACAGAATTCAGCCAGTCATCACCCGATTTTATACATTAGGAAAGAAAAGAGCACAAGGAGAGGGTCTGATAGCCTAGAAAGAAAAGGGAAAGGGCAAACACTTCTATAACAAGACCTCAGATGAAGAAGATCTAATCCATGTCCCTGGATCGACGGCCAACCTCACCTTCATTGGCATCACGCTCTGTACTTGTTATGTTCTCTTCTTCCTCACCCACGCAGGAATCAATAGGTTCAGGTTCGGAATTCACATGACGATCATCTCCATCTGCCTTTGCTGTTTCCTTCTGGACTGGTTTGCAATCTTCAGCTGAAAACTGTCACAAAGTTACAAAAGAGGAGGTAAGAAAGAGAACCATTAAAAAGCAAAAGGGGTGTAGAAGTCATCCAGCTGTCTCAGCTTGGTTTAAAGTCTGAAATGTCAGGGCAGACCCAAATGGAGCCATGTAAAAAGGCTTCATGTAAAAAAGACTGGCCAAAGCCTTAGACTGGAAACACCAGAAAACAAACAATAAACCCAGGTGGCATTCTGGGCGGTTATTTAGCTCACAGCAGTACACGGTATTCTTGTAGCTTGAAAATAGTCCAGCAGCTGCATTCCCTGTGCTAGACCATGACTTAGCATAAAGGCAAACACAGCAACACCTGCATGCGCTAGTCACTCACAGCTGTGCAGACGGACTGTACTCACCACCTCCTCCGTCACCCTGAGCAGACTCTTCATCGCTATCCTCCGCTTCCATCGTGTTGCTTTCCAAAGGCACTAGAAGGCTTTCTTCCCCAGCATCGCTCCTGATACTTGCATTCTTCTCCCCATCTTCCTGTACAGCACCTTCCACCGACCCAGTCTGTCTGAGTTCTCCATTAACTGCAGGACTTTGATGCTGTCTTCGCATTATATTTTCATGAAAAATTCCAGTACCTTCCCCTACTGCTAGATCTTCCGACTCTGCCTTTTCCGCTTCATCTATTCCTTCCTCTTCCGGTGCAAAAGTTTCCTGATTTTCCTCCATTCTCAGCAGTTTATTCTCCCCGTGCTCATTTCCGTATTGTGCACGTGCTGCGTTATCAGATGCCTTTTCAATATCATACTCCTCTTTGCCCATAACACCGTCTTTCTCCATTTCACCATCAGAGTCATCTTCACTGCTGCACAGAGTACCGGCAGAAGAGAGAGAGCGCGCAGACCTCTGATCTACAAATAGCAAACATAATTTTGTTTTAGTATTTGTCACTAAAACATCTGCATTCGTTGGCCACTAGTTCCCTTTGGTACGCACAAAGGAACAGATGCTCCTCTGATATCAACCTCTGAATTACACCATCTGATGATAGCGTGACAAAATTCCAGGAAGTGTAACAGAAGAACATTGCCCACAGGTATCGAAGTGTTAAAATCAAAGCCATTTAACATATTTTTGTCCGACAATGGAAATGAACCAGATTAGCTCCGTCAATCGCTTAGAAATACACCTCCAAAAGCACCTCTAAATATGACTCCAGTTTTAGAATAGTTTCTTGCGCTCCATTTGATAAAAGATTGCAAACATAGCAACTGTCCTTTAGTGCACTTCTGTTATCTCAGTGAATACGATAAAGATCTCCAAAATCACGTGCAAACCACTCAAGCTGGACTGGAGATGAAGTTCACTGTCTCGCTGCTCCCTGCTGCCACTCTGCCCTTCCTGCCCTCCAGAGCCAGGCCCGCCTTGCTCTCGGGGCATGCCTGCTGCAGGGGAAAGCAGAAGGTGCGCAGGGCAGCTCAAGCAGCTGCAGACAGTGAAGGAACCAGAAGAAGAGAGGACAAGCTGGGAAGAGAATTTCCAGAGAGAGAATGGAGGTGGGGGAAGGAGGGCAGGGCGCACAGCAGGTTGCTTCCTCCCACCAGACCACGCATCGCCTGAACACTAGACCAGACTTTAAAAGTAAAAACTCTACATTTTGCAATACAAGAAATCAATACAAGAAATGGCGATTTCAGCGAAGCCACCGAGGCGAAGGGCTCCGCGAAGGCCCCGCGGAGTGGACAACCGCGCCGGGGAACCCTTTCCTAAAGCGGCAGGATCGACAAGTCGAAAGCGCAGGCAGGGAGAAGGCACCTCACCACCACCACCACCACCCCCCCCCCAGCAGGCAGGGGTCAGCCGCTAACGAGCGCGCAGCTCTGACGCGGCGGGGGCGGGGTCAGCGGTAACGAGGCGCGGCCCTCCCGAGCACAAGCGCCAACCCTAGGGAGCGCGAGCGGCCGGGAGCGCGGCGCGGCAGTTGGCGCAGGCAGCGCGCGCAGGGAAGGCGGAGCCCTCCCCCAGCCCCCGGGGAAGCTGAGGAAACTCATCTGCAGGAAGGAAGCTCGGCCATGGCACCCCGCCGTCAGCAGGCTGCTGCTTCCCTGCTGGTCAGAAAGGAAGCCTCGGCCCAGACTGAGGTCCCTGGAAAGCACGCGGCTGCCCAGGCCTCTGGCTGCAGCGAGTGCCGCCAGCTAGCGCTGGAGACGGACAGCAGCAAAGGGAATGGCCGCACAAGGTGCGACCAGGTGGACTATCTGCTCTGCCTGGTGGCAGAGCTAAGAGAAGAGGTAGATAGGCTAGGGAGCATCAGGGAGGCCGAGCAGGAGATCGACTGGTGGAGCCGTGCCCTGACAACCCAGGAGTCTACCCAGGAACAACCTGTAAAAAAGGCCCGGGACCAAAGGGCACTAGTAACCTCCCCCCACCAGGCTGCAGGAAGGGACGTAAAGGAAAACAGCGAGTGGAAGCGGGTCCGCAATCGGGGCAGGAGGCCAGCCCTTCCCTTGCCCACCACATCTCCACAGGTGCCTCTGCACAATAGGTATGAGGCTCTAGATGTGGAGGACAAGGCGGTGGATGGTGCAGGGGCTGACCCATCCACAGCTGAGGAGGCACAAAGATCAGAAGGACCTCCCTCTCGTATTACTACCAGCTCCACAAGGAGGAAGAGACGAGTCATAGTTGTAGGAGACTCCCAGCTGAGGGGAACAGAGGGTCCGATATGCCAGGCAGACCCTCCTCTCAGGGAAGTCTGTTGCCTCCCGGGAGCACGGGTCAAGGACATTGCTAGGAAACTTCTTGGACTGGTCCAACCCTCACACTATTATCCTCTGCTGCTCTTCCACGTGGGTGCAGACAAAGTTGCAGTAAGTAGCCCGAGGGTAATTAAAAAAGAATTCAAAGCCCTAGGACGATTAGTAAAGGAATCTGGAGCACAGGTTATCTTTTCATCGCTCCTTCCAGTGGTGGGCAGAGACGTTGAGCGACATAGGCAGACTCAGTCTACTAACACATGGCTCCGTGACTGGTGTCACCGCCACAACTTTGGGTTCTTTGGCCACGGGATGACATACACAGCACCAAGCTTGCTGGCATCAAATGGGAGCCAGCTTTCTCAAAGGGGGAAGAGGATCTTTGCCCAGGAGCTGGCGGGGCTCATTGACAGGGCTTTACACTAGAGGGGAAGGGGGAAGGGGAACCTATCAGGCTTGCCAGCGACAGGCTAGGGGAGGATACACAATGGTTAGAGGGATGGGGGGCTAGTAGGAGCCCTCAACCCGTTGCCCAGCAGCATGCGAGGGACACTGCAGCAATGTGGAAGTCTTGTGGAAGGGAGCTGGAGGCGCCTGAGGTATCAGGTGCCAACAAGAAAATACCCATGAAACACCTCAAGGGAAAAAAGGGGTGCTCTGCTATGAAGGTAACGAGGCCGACAGCTCAGATGAAATGCCTCTATACAAACGCACGCAGCATGGGAAACAAACAGGAGGAGTTGGAAGCAATCGTGCTGCTGGAAAGCTACGACCTGATTGCCATCACGGAAACTTGGTGGGATGAATCCCACGACTGAAATGTAGCTCTTGATGGCTACAGGCTGTTCACAAGGGACAGGCAAGGAAGGAGGGGCGGGGGCGTTGCCCTTTACATCAAGAAAACACTACAGAGTGAAGAGCTGGCCCTGAAGAATAACCACGAGCAGGTCGAAAGCTTATGGGTAAGAATCGGAGAGAGAGGCAACAAAGGGAACCTAGTGGTTGGTGTCTACTACAGGCCGCCAGATCAAGAGGAGCTGACAGACAAAGCGTTCTTCCTCCAACTCCAGGAGGCTTCGCGCTCGCAGGCTCTCGTCCTACTGGGGGACTTCAACCACCCGGACATCTGCTGGAAAAGCAACACGGCAAGCTGTAGGCAATCCAGCAGGTTCCTAGAATGCATTGAGGACAACTTCTTAAGCCAGGTAATAAGCACCCCTACCCGAGGGGATGCGATACTAGACCTGGTGGTCACCAATGCGAGTGAGCTCGTTGGGGATGTCAACATCAGAGGCAGCCTGGGCTGCAGTGACCACGCGCTGGTGGAACTAATGCTACTGAGGGAAACGGGAATAACGAAGAGCATAGTCAGGACCCTAAATGTTAGGAGGGCAAATTTCCAGCTCTTCAAGGAGATAGTCAGAAGGACTCCCTGGGAAACGGTCCTCAGGGACAGGGGAACAGAACAGAGCTGGCAGGTCTTTAAGGATGTATTCCACAGAGCGCAAGAGCTCTCGATCCCCAAGTGTAAGAAGTCAGGCAGAGAAGGGAAGAGACCGGCATGGCCGAGACAAGAAATGCTGGTCAAACTAAGGAAGAAGAGGGAACTGCACAGGCAGTGGAAAACTCTACATTTTGCAATATGAAAAACCATGACTTCATCCAAGACGCATCTTGCACCAGGTTTGTTGCTTATGTTTACCACTAGATTTCTGTCCCTTGTATTTTAAAATTTTTCTTCTTTGATACATGGACTTATGAGTTATCAATCACTGTCGTATTTTTACAGCACTCACACTGAAAATCCTGCCTCCTGAACCTGGGAGCACTCAGGCCCACTATCAAAATCAGTAACATGTCATCATTTAAGAAACTTCTAATGGAAGTTTTGGTACAAAATGAAATAAAACATCCCAAACTGTCATCCAAACTCAGAGCTAAATATTGCTGTCTCCACAAAAGCACAGTGTCTGGAACTGTCCAGCCGCTAATACTGGACTGAGTCTAACGTAATGGATTTTGCCAGTCCCTGTAACACAGATGCTTTGTTCACTTTGTCTAAAAGAAACCAAATGCTGTGTTGTGCGTGCTATACTCTACGTGTTCACCTGCTTCACCAGCAGAGAGAGGCGTTCATTTACTCTGGCTGCTGCTTACAAAGTATTCCCTCCTGTAAAGTGAGGTCTTGCCTTGGGCAGGAACGGTAACGGCAACCGGGAAGCTGCTTCAGCGCTGAAGTATTCAAAACAAGGCACCATGCGAACCTGAGAAGTTAACAACTAGGAGATTCCAGGCTTTCCAAAGACCTCCTGCCTGGGAAGCAAACATGTTTCAACTATGATTTGGAGGGACAATTGACACAGAAGTCAGGCTGCACAGGAACCACATGTTCTCCTGCCCTGGTCTATGCATCACAAATACAGGTCCTTGTGAAGATCAACATATGCAGACTACTGGACTTTGAAATTAAATGCTATGGACAGTTGTTTGTGGTCAGCTGATGAGACCAAGGCAGAAGCAATCTCGTCTGAGAAAGAATTACTGAGAAATAAGAGAATAACTGACAGACCAGAGATGAGAAGGAACCTCCAGCCTCCTGTATACATCTTCTGGATGAAAGACAACAAACCTTGAAAGGCTATGTTCTTACACTACACAGAGGAAGAAGATCTACAGGCTCCCAGCTGACCAGAAAAAAAAAAACTTACAACACCCTGGATTAATGTGCCAAAGTCCAAGACAGTGCGCAACTAGCAATTTAAAAACAATATATATGACCTGTTCCTGCCAGCTTAAACTCTTAGTGGACAGAAGAAAGAAATGTAAGAGCAACAGTGCAGACTGAAGCTGGTTTTAACCTATGGTTTTCTTCTCTTCTCAGACTCGTCGCTACTGCGGAGTAGAATCTTAACATTTACTTTCACTACAGCTCATGGCTGCAGCAGGATGGCTGGCCTTAACACCCCCTGTTTAACACGCAAGGCTCTTCTGTCGGGCAGATCAAGTCTCCAGCGATAAACTGCTAAGGTTGCAAGGACCAGAAACATTCGTGGAGGGAACCAAGATCAAGCTGCAATTTCCTCACTGCCAGTTACGCCAACTGCGAACAGAGAGATGAGTTTGGGAGACAAAGAGGGTACAGCACGGAGACCAGGTCTGCAGTTCGGCTGCAGTTCGGTCCCAGTCCGTCAGTCCCAGCCTGCCCGTCTTGACAATGCCTTTCCCAAGGAGGCCCCACGCTGCCTGGAAGCAAAGGGAAACTCACTGGAGTCCTGCTTTCCACAGCTGTTTTCTTGACTGGCAGCCAGTTTTTTCATGGCCTGGATTCTTTACCCGACACCATTCCAAGTGCCAAAAAGTGTTAATTAGACATGACCACAGAATTCAGCCAGTCATCACCCGATTTTATACATTAGGAAAGAAAAGAGCACAAGGAGAGGGTCTGATAGCCTAGAAAGAAAAGGGAAAGGGCAAACACTTCTATAACAAGACCTCAGATGAAGAAGATCTAATCCATGTCCCCGGATCGACGGCCAACCTCACCTTCATTGGCATCACGCTCTGTACTTGTTATGTTCTCTTCTTCCTCACCCACGCAGGAATCAATAGGTTCAGGTTCGGAATTCACATGACGATCATCTCCATCTGCCTTTGCTGTTTCCTTCTGGACTGGTTTGCAATCTTCAAAAACTGTCACAAAGTTACAAAAGAGGAGGTAAGAAAGAGAACCATTAAAAAGCAAAAGGGGTGTAGAAGTCATCCAGCTGTCTCAGCTTGGTTTAAAGTCTGAAATGTCAGGGCAGACCCAAATGGAGCCATGTAAAAAGGCTTCATGTAAAAAAGACTGGCCAAAGCCTTAGACTGGAAACACCAGAAAACAAACAATAAACCCAGGTGGCATTCTGGGCGGTTATTTAGCTCACAGCAGTACACGGTATTCTTGTAGCTTGAAAATAGTCCAGCAGCTGCATTCCCTGTGCTAGACCATGACTTAGCATAAAGGCAAACACAGCAACACCTGCATGCGCTAGTCACTCACAGCTGTGCAGACGGACTGTACTCACCACCTCCTCCGTCACCCTGAGCAGACTCTTCATCGCTATCCTCCGCTTCCATCGTGTTGCTTTCCAAAGGCACTAGAAGGCTTTCTTCCCCAGCATCGCTCCTGATACTTGCATTCTTCTCCCCATCTTCCTGTACAGCACCTTCCACCGACCCAGTCTGTCTGAGTTCTCCATTAACTGCAGGACTTTGATGCTGTCTTCGCATTATATTTTCATGAAAAATTCCAGTACCTTCCCCTACTGTTAGATCTTCCGACTCTGCCTTTTCCGCTTCATCTATTCCTTCCTCTTCCGGTGCAAAAGTTTCCTGATTTTCCTCCATTCTCAGCAGTTTATTCTCCCCGTGCTCATTTCCGTATTGTGCACGTGCTGCGTTATCAGATGCCTTTTCAATATCATACTCCTCTTTGCCCATAACACCGTCTTTCTCCATTTCACCATCAGAGTCATCTTCACTGCTGCACGGAGTACCGGCAGAAGAGAGAGAGCGCGCAGACCTCTGATCTACAAATAGCAAACATAATTTTGTTTTAGTATTTGTCACTAAAACATCTGCATTCGTTGGCCACTAGTTCCCTTTGGTACGCACAAAGGAACAGATGCTCCTCTGATATCAACCTCTGAATTACACCATCTGATGATAGCGTGACAAAATTCCAGGAAGTGTAACAGAAGAACATTGCCCACAGGTATCGAAGTGTTAAAATCAAAGCCATTTAACATATTTTTGTCCGACAACGGAAATGAACCAGATTAGCTCCGTCAATCGCTTAGAAATACACCTCCAAAAGCACCTCTAAATATGACTCCAGTTTTAGAATAGTTTCTTGCGCTCCATTTGATAAAAGATTGCAAACATAGCAACTGTCCTTTAGTGCACTTCTGTTATCTCAGTGAATACGATAAAGATCTCCAAAATCACGTGCAAACCACTCAAGCTGGACTGGAGATGAAGTTCACTGTCTCGCTGCTCCCTGCTGCCACTCTGCCCTTCCTGCCCTCCAGAGCCAGGCCCGCCTTGCTCTCGGGGCATGCCGGCTGCAGGGGAAAGCAGAAGGTGCGCAGGGCAGCTCAAGCAGCTGCAGACAGTGAAGGAACCAGAAGAAGAGAGGACAAGCTGGGAAGAGAATTTCCAGAGAGAGAATGGAGGTGGGGGAAGGAGGGCAGGGAGCACAGCAGGTTGCTTCCTCCCACCAGACCACGCATCGCCTGAACACTAGACCAGACTTTAAAAGTAAAAACTCTACATTTTGCAATATAAGAAATCATGCCTTCATCCAAGACGCATCTTGCACCAGGTTTGTTGCTTATGTTTACCACTAGATTTCTGTCCCTTGTATTTTAAAATTTTTCTTCTTTTATACATGGACATATATTAATGAGTTACCAATCACTGTCGTATTTTTACAGCACTCACACTGAAAATCCTGCCTCCTGAACCTGGGAGCACTCAGGCCCACTATCAAAATCAGTAACATGTCATCATTTAAGAAACTTCTAATGGAAGTTTTGGTACAAAATGAAATAAAACATCCCAAACTGTCATCCAAACTCAGAGCTAAATATTGCTGTCTCCACAAAAGCACAGTGTCTGGAACTGTCCAGCCACTAATACTGGACTGAGTCTAACGTAATGGATTTTGCCAGTCCCTGTAACACAGATGCTTTGTTCACTTTGTCTAAAAGAAACCAAATGCTGTGTTGTGCGTGCTATACTCTACGTGTTCACCTGCTTCACCAGCAGAGAGAGGCGTTCATTTACTCTGGCTGCTGCTTACAAAGTATTCCCTCCTGTAAAGTGAGGTCTTGCCTTGGGCAGGAACGGTAACGGCAACCGGGAAGCTGCTTCAGCGCTGAAGTATTCAAAACAAGGCACCATGCGAACCTGAGAAGTTAACAACTAGGAGATTCCAGGCTTTCCAAAGACCTCCTGCCTGGGAAGCAAACATGTTTCAACTATGATTTGGAGGGACAATTGACACAGAAGTCAGGCTGCACAGGAACCACATGTTCTCCTACCCTGGTCTATGCATCACAAATACAGGTCCTTGTGAAGATCAACATATGCAGACTACTGGACTTTGAAATTAAATGCTATGGACAGTTGTTTGTGGTCAGCTGATGAGACCAAGGCAGAAGCAATCTCGTCTGAGAAAGAATTACTGAGAAAAAGAAAATAACTGACAGACCAGAAGGAACCTCCAGCCTCCTGTATACATCTTCTGGATGAAAGACAACAAACCTTGAAAGGCTATGTTCTTACACTACACAGAGGAAGAAGATCTACAGGCTCCCAGCTGACCAGAAAAAAAAACTTACAACACCCTGGATTAATGTGCCAAAGTCCAAGACAGTGCGCAACTAGCAATTTAAAAACAATATATATGACCTGTTCCTGCCAGCTTAGACTCTTAGTGGACAGAAGAAAGAAATGTAAGAGCAACAGTGCAGACTGAAGCTGGTTTTAACCTATGGTTTTCTTCTCTTCTCAGACTCGTCGCTACTGCGGAGCAGAATCTTAACATTTACTTTCACTACAGCTCATGGCTGCAGCAGGATGGCTGGCCTTAACACCCCCTGTTTAACACGCAAGGCTCTTCTGTCGGGCAGATCAAGTCTCCAGCGATAAACTGCTAAGGTTGCAAGGACCAGAAACATTCGTGGAGGGAACCAAGATCAAGCTGCAATTTCCTCACTGCCAGTTACGCCAACTGCGAACAGAGAGATGAGTTTGGGAGACAAAGAGGGTACAGCACGGAGACCAGGTCTGCAGTTCGGCTGCAGTTCGGTCCCAGTCCGTCAGTCCCAGCCTGCCCGTCTTGACAATGCCTTTCCCAAGGAGGCCCCACGCTGCCTGGAAGCAAAGGGAAACTCACTGGAGTCCTGCTTTCCACAGCTGTTTTCTTGACTGGCAGCCAGTTTTTTCATGGCCTGGATTCTTTACCCGACACCATTCCAAGTGCCAAAAAGTGTTAATTAGACATGACCACAGAATTCAGCCAGTCATCACCCGATTTTATACATTAGGAAAGAAAAGAGCACAAGGAGAGGGTCTGATAGCCTAGAAAGAAAAGGGAAAGGGCAAACACTTCTATAACAAGACCTCAGATGAAGAAGATCTAATCCATGTCCCCGGATCGACGGCCAACCTCACCTTCATTGGCATCACGCTCTGTACTTGTTATGTTCTCTTGTTCCTCACCCACGCAGGAATCAATAGGTTCAGGTTCGGAATTCACATGACGATCATCTCCATCTGCCTTTGCTGTTTCCTTCTGGACTGGTTTGCAATCTTCAAAAACTGTCACAAAGTTACAAAAGAGGAGGTAAGAAAGAGAACCATTAAAAAGCAAAAGGGGTGTAGAAGTCATCCAGCTGTCTCAGCTTGGTTTAAAGTCTGAAATGTCAGGGCAGACCCAAATGGAGCCATGTAAAAAGGCTTCATGTAAAAAAGACTGGCCAAAGCCTTAGACTGGAAACACCAGAAAACAAACAATAAACCCAGGTGGCATTCTGGGCGGTTATTTAGCTCACAGCAGTACACGGTATTCTTGTAGCTTGAAAATAGTCCAGCAGCTGCATTCCCTGTGCTAGACCATGACTTAGCATAAAGGCAAACACAGCAACACCTGCATGCGCTAGTCACTCACAGCTGTGCAGACGGACTGTACTCACCACCTCCTCCGTCACCCTGAGCAGACTCTTCATCGCTATCCTCCGCTTCCATCGTGTTGCTTTCCAAAGGCACTAGAAGGCTTTCTTCCCCAGCATCGCTCCTGATACTTGCATTCTTCTCCCCATCTTCCCGTACGGCACCTTCCACCGACCCAGTCTGTCTGAGTTCTCCATTAACTGCAGGACTTTGATGCTGTCTTCGCATTATATTTTCATGAAAAATTCCAGTACCTTCCCCTACTGTTAGATCTTCCGACTCTGCCTTTTCCGCTTCATCTATTCCTTCCTCTTCCGGTGCAAAAGTTTCCTGATTTTCCTCCATTCTCAGCAGTTTATTCTCCCCGTGCTCATTTCCGTATTGTGCACGTGCTGCGTTATCAGATGCCTTTTCAATATCATACTCCTCTTTGCCCATAACACCGTCTTTCTCCATTTCACCATCAGAGTCATCTTCACTGCTGCACGGAGTACCGGCAGAAGAGAGAGAGCGCGCAGACCTCTGATCTACAAATAGCAAACATAATTTTGTTTTAGTATTTGTCACTAAAACATCTGCATTCGTTGGCCACTAGTTCCCTTTGGTACGCACAAAGGAACAGATGCTCCTCTGATATCAACCTCTGAATTACACCATCTGATGATAGCGTGACAAAATTCCAGGAAGTGTAACAGAAGAACATTGCCCACAGGTATCGAAGTGTTAAAATCAAAGCCATTTAACATATTTTTGTCCGACAATGGAAATGAACCAGATTAGCTCCGTCAATCGCTTAGAAATACACCTCCAAAAGCACCTCTAAATATGACTCCAGTTTTAGAATAGTTTCTTGCGCTCCATTTGATAAAAGATTGCAAACATAGCAACTGTCCTTTAGTGCACTTCTGTTATCTCAGTGAATACGATAAAGATCTCCAAAATCACGTGCAAACCACTCAAGCTGGACTGGAGATGAAGTTCACTGTCTCGCTGCTCCCTGCTGCCACTCTGCCCTTCCTGCCCTCCAGAGCCAGGCCCGCCTTGCTCTCGGGGCATGCCTGCTGCAGGGGAAAGCAGAAGGTGCGCAGGGCAGCTCAAGCAGCTGCAGACAGTGAAGGAACCAGAAGAAGAGAGGACAAGCTGGGAAGAGAATTTCCAGAGAGAGAATGGAGGTGGGGGAAGGAGGGCAGGGAGCACAGCAGGTTGCTTCCTCCCACCAGACCACGCATCGCCTGAACACTAGACCAGACTTTAAAAGTAAAAACTCTACATTTTGCAATATAAGAAATCATGCCTTCATCCAAGACGCATCTTGCACCAGGTTTGTTGCTTATGTTTACCACTAGATTTCTGTCCCTTGTATTTTAAAATTTTTCTTCTTTTATACATGGACATATATTAATGAGTTACCAATCACTGTCGTATTTTTACAGCACTCACACTGAAAATCCTGCCTCCTGAACCTGGGAGCACTCAGGCCCACTATCAAAATCAGTAACATGTCATCATTTAAGAAACTTCTAATGGAAGTTTTGGTACAAAATGAAATAAAACATCCCAAACTGTCATCCAAACTCAGAGCTAAATATTGCTGTCTCCACAAAAGCACAGTGTCTGGAACTGTCCAGCCGCTAATACTGGACTGAGTCTAACGTAATGGATTTTGCCAGTCCCTGTAACACAGATGCTTTGTTCACTTTGTCTAAAAGAAACCAAATGCTGTGTTGTGCGTGCTATACTCTACGTGTTCACCTGCTTCACCAGCAGAGAGAGGCGTTCATTTACTCTGGCTGCTGCTTACAAAGTATTCCCTCCTGTAAAGTGAGGTCTTGCCTTGGGCAGGAACGGTAACGGCAACCGGGAAGCTGCTTCAGCGCTGAAGTATTCAAAACAAGGCACCATGCGAACCTGAGAAGTTAACAACTAGGAGATTCCAGGCTTTCCAAAGACCTCCTGCCTGGGAAGCAAACATGTTTCAACTATGATTTGGAGGGACAATTGACACAGAAGTCAGGCTGCACAGGAACCACATGTTCTCCTACCCTGGTCTATGCATCACAAATACAGGTCCTTGTGAAGATCAACATATGCAGACTACTGGACTTTGAAATTAAATGCTATGGACAGTTGTTTGTGGTCAGCTGATGAGACCAAGGCAGAAGCAATCTCGTCTGAGAAAGAATTACTGAGAAAAAGAAAATAACTGACAGACCAGAAGGAACCTCCAGCCTCCTGTATACATCTTCTGGATGAAAGACAACAAACCTTGAAAGGCTATGTTCTTACACTACACAGAGGAAGAAGATCTACAGGCTCCCAGCTGACCAGAAAAAAAAACTTACAACACCCTGGATTAATGTGCCAAAGTCCAAGACAGTGCGCAACTAGCAATTTAAAAACAATATATATGACCTGTTCCTGCCAGCTTAGACTCTTAGTGGACAGAAGAAAGAAATGTAAGAGCAACAGTGCAGACTGAAGCTGGTTTTAACCTATGGTTTTCTTCTCTTCTCAGACTCGTCGCTACTGCGGAGCAGAATCTTAACATTTACTTTCACTACAGCTCATGGCTGCAGCAGGATGGCTGGCCTTAACACCCCCTGTTTAACACGCAAGGCTCTTCTGTCGGGCAGATCAAGTCTCCAGCGATAAACTGCTAAGGTTGCAAGGACCAGAAACATTCGTGGAGGGAACCAAGATCAAGCTGCAATTTCCTCACTGCCAGTTACGCCAACTGCGAACAGAGAGATGAGTTTGGGAGACAAAGAGGGTACAGCACGGAGACCAGGTCTGCAGTTCGGCTGCAGTTCGGTCCCAGTCCGTCAGTCCCAGCCTGCCCGTCTTGACAATGCCTTTCCCAAGGAGGCCCCACGCTGCCTGGAAGCAAAGGGAAACTCACTGGAGTCCTGCTTTCCACAGCTGTTTTCTTGACTGGCAGCCAGTTTTTTCATGGCCTGGATTCTTTACCCGACACCATTCCAAGTGCCAAAAAGTGTTAATTAGACATGACCACAGAATTCAGCCAGTCATCACCCGATTTTATACATTAGGAAAGAAAAGAGCACAAGG
Source organism: Opisthocomus hoazin (assembly GCF_030867145.1). Taxonomy (NCBI): domain Eukaryota; kingdom Metazoa; phylum Chordata; class Aves; order Opisthocomiformes; family Opisthocomidae; genus Opisthocomus; species Opisthocomus hoazin. Next base: position 416,199 of record NC_134419.1, on the reverse strand, counting down.
AGAGGGTCTGATAGCCTAGAAAGAAAAGGGAAAGGGCAAACACTTCTATAACAAGACCTCAGATGAAGAAGATCTAATCCATGTCCCCGGATCGACGGCCAACCTCACCTTCATTGGCATCACGCTCTGTACTTGTTATGTTCTCTTGTTCCTCACCCACGCAGGAATCAATAGGTTCAGGTTCGGAATTCACATGACGATCATCTCCATCTGCCTTTGCTGTTTCCTTCTGGACTGGTTTGCAATCTTCAAAAACTGTCACAAAGTTACAAAAGAGGAGGTAAGAAAGAGAACCATTAAAAAGCAAAAGGGGTGTAGAAGTCATCCAGCTGTCTCAGCTTGGTTTAAAGTCTGAAATGTCAGGGCAGACCCAAATGGAGCCATGTAAAAAGGCTTCATGTAAAAAAGACTGGCCAAAGCCTTAGACTGGAAACACCAGAAAACAAACAATAAACCCAGGTGGCATTCTGGGCGGTTATTTAGCTCACAGCAGTACACGGTATTCTTGTAGCTTGAAAATAGTCCAGCAGCTGCATTCCCTGTGCTAGACCATGACTTAGCATAAAGGCAAACACAGCAACACCTGCATGCGCTAGTCACTCACAGCTGTGCAGACGGACTGTACTCACCACCTCCTCCGTCACCCTGAGCAGACTCTTCATCGCTATCCTCCGCTTCCATCGTGTTGCTTTCCAAAGGCACTAGAAGGCTTTCTTCCCCAGCATCGCTCCTGATACTTGCATTCTTCTCCCCATCTTCCTGTACGGCACCTTCCACCGACCCAGTCTGTCTGAGTTCTCCATTAACTGCAGGACTTTGATGCTGTCTTCGCATTATATTTTCATGAAAAATTCCAGTACCTTCCCCTACTGTTAGATCTTCCGACTCTGCCTTTTCCGCTTCATCTATTCCTTCCTCTTCCGGTGCAAAAGTTTCCTGATTTTCCTCCATTCTCAGCAGTTTATTCTCCCCGTGCTCATTTCCGTATTGTGCACGTGCTGCGTTATCAGATGCCTTTTCAATATCATACTCCTCTTTGCCCATAACACCGTCTTTCTCCATTTCACCATCAGAGTCATCTTCACTGCTGCACGGAGTACCGGCAGAAGAGAGAGAGCGCGCAGACCTCTGATCTACAAATAGCAAACATAATTTTGTTTTAGTATTTGTCACTAAAACATCTGCATTCGTTGGCCACTAGTTCCCTTTGGTACGCACAAAGGAACAGATGCTCCTCTGATATCAACCTCTGAATTACACCATCTGATGATAGCGTGACAAAATTCCAGGAAGTGTAACAGAAGAACATTGCCCACAGGTATCGAAGTGTTAAAATCAAAGCCATTTAACATATTTTTGTCCGACAATGGAAATGAACCAGATTAGCTCCGTCAATCGCTTAGAAATACACCTCCAAAAGCACCTCTAAATATGACTCCAGTTTTAGAATAGTTTCTTGCGCTCCATTTGATAAAAGATTGCAAACATAGCAACTGTCCTTTAGTGCACTTCTGTTATCTCAGTGAATACGATAAAGATCTCCAAAATCACGTGCAAACCACTCAAGCTGGACTGGAGATGAAGTTCACTGTCTCGCTGCTCCCTGCTGCCACTCTGCCCTTCCTGCCCTCCAGAGCCAGGCCCGCCTTGCTCTCGGGGCATGCCTGCTGCAGGGGAAAGCAGAAGGTGCGCAGGGCAGCTCAAGCAGCTGCAGACAGTGAAGGAACCAGAAGAAGAGAGGACAAGCTGGGAAGAGAATTTCCAGAGAGAGAATGGAGGTGGGGGAAGGAGGGCAGGGAGCACAGCAGGTTGCTTCCTCCCACCAGACCACGCATCGCCTGAACACTAGACCAGACTTTAAAAGTAAAAACTCTACATTTTGCAATATAAGAAATCATGCCTTCATCCAAGACGCATCTTGCACCAGGTTTGTTGCTTATGTTTACCACTAGATTTCTGTCCCTTGTATTTTAAAATTTTTCTTCTTTTATACATGGACATATATTAATGAGTTACCAATCACTGTCGTATTTTTACAGCACTCACACTGAAAATCCTGCCTCCTGAACCTGGGAGCACTCAGGCCCACTATCAAAATCAGTAACATGTCATCATTTAAGAAACTTCTAATGGAAGTTTTGGTACAAAATGAAATAAAACATCCCAAACTGTCATCCAAACTCAGAGCTAAATATTGCTGTCTCCACAAAAGCACAGTGTCTGGAACTGTCCAGCCGCTAATACTGGACTGAGTCTAACGTAATGGATTTTGCCAGTCCCTGTAACACAGATGCTTTGTTCACTTTGTCTAAAAGAAACCAAATGCTGTGTTGTGCGTGCTATACTCTACGTGTTCACCTGCTTCACCAGCAGAGAGAGGCGTTCATTTACTCTGGCTGCTGCTTACAAAGTATTCCCTCCTGTAAAGTGAGGTCTTGCCTTGGGCAGGAACGGTAACGGCAACCGGGAAGCTGCTTCAGCGCTGAAGTATTCAAAACAAGGCACCATGCGAACCTGAGAAGTTAACAACTAGGAGATTCCAGGCTTTCCAAAGACCTCCTGCCTGGGAAGCAAACATGTTTCAACTATGATTTGGAGGGACAATTGACACAGAAGTCAGGCTGCACAGGAACCACATGTTCTCCTACCCTGGTCTATGCATCACAAATACAGGTCCTTGTGAAGATCAACATATGCAGACTACTGGACTTTGAAATTAAATGCTATGGACAGTTGTTTGTGGTCAGCTGATGAGACCAAGGCAGAAGCAATCTCGTCTGAGAAAGAATTACTGAGAAAAAGAAAATAACTGACAGACCAGAAGGAACCTCCAGCCTCCTGTATACATCTTCTGGATGAAAGACAACAAACCTTGAAAGGCTATGTTCTTACACTACACAGAGGAAGAAGATCTACAGGCTCCCAGCTGACCAGAAAAAAAAACTTACAACACCCTGGATTAATGTGCCAAAGTCCAAGACAGTGCGCAACTAGCAATTTAAAAACAATATATATGACCTGTTCCTGCCAGCTTAGACTCTTAGTGGACAGAAGAAAGAAATGTAAGAGCAACAGTGCAGACTGAAGCTGGTTTTAACCTATGGTTTTCTTCTCTTCTCAGACTCGTCGCTACTGCGGAGTAGAATCTTAACATTTACTTTCACTACAGCTCATGGCTGCAGCAGGATGGCTGGCCTTAACACCCCCTGTTTAACACGCAAGGCTCTTCTGTCGGGCAGATCAAGTCTCCAGCGATAAACTGCTAAGGTTGCAAGGACCAGAAACATTCGTGGAGGGAACCAAGATCAAGCTGCAATTTCCTCACTGCCAGTTACGCCAACTGCGAACAGAGAGATGAGTTTGGGAGACAAAGAGGGTACAGCACGGAGACCAGGTCTGCAGTTCGGCTGCAGTTCGGTCCCAGTCCGTCAGTCCCAGCCTGCCCGTCTTGACAATGCCTTTCCCAAGGAGGCCCCACGCTGCCTGGAAGCAAAGGGAAACTCACTGGAGTCCTGCTTTCCACAGCTGTTTTCTTGACTGGCAGCCAGTTTTTTCATGGCCTGGATTCTTTACCCGACACCATTCCAAGTGCCAAAAAGTGTTAATTAGACATGACCACAGAATTCAGCCAGTCATCACCCGATTTTATACATTAGGAAAGAAAAGAGCACAAGGAGAGGGTCTGATAGCCTAGAAAGAAAAGGGAAAGGGCAAACACTTCTATAACAAGACCTCAGATGAAGAAGATCTAATCCATGTCCCCGGATCGACGGCCAACCTCACCTTCATTGGCATCACGCTCTGTACTTGTTATGTTCTCTTCTTCCTCACCCACGCAGGAATCAATAGGTTCAGGTTCGGAATTCACATGACGATCATCTCCATCTGCCTTTGCTGTTTCCTTCTGGACTGGTTTGCAATCTTCAAAAACTGTCACAAAGTTACAAAAGAGGAGGTAAGAAAGAGAACCATTAAAAAGCAAAAGGGGTGTAGAAGTCATCCAGCTGTCTCAGCTTGGTTTAAAGTCTGAAATGTCAGGGCAGACCCAAATGGAGCCATGTAAAAAGGCTTCATGTAAAAAAGACTGGCCAAAGCCTTAGACTGGAAACACCAGAAAACAAACAATAAACCCAGGTGGCATTCTGGGCGGTTATTTAGCTCACAGCAGTACACGGTATTCTTGTAGCTTGAAAATAGTCCAGCAGCTGCATTCCCTGTGCTAGACCATGACTTAGCATAAAGGCAAACACAGCAACACCTGCATGCGCTAGTCACTCACAGCTGTGCAGACGGACTGTACTCACCACCTCCTCCGTCACCCTGAGCAGACTCTTCATCGCTATCCTCCGCTTCCATCGTGTTGCTTTCCAAAGGCACTAGAAGGCTTTCTTCCCCAGCATCGCTCCTGATACTTGCATTCTTCTCCCCATCTTCCTGTACAGCACCTTCCACCGACCCAGTCTGTCTGAGTTCTCCATTAACTGCAGGACTTTGATGCTGTCTTCGCATTATATTTTCATGAAAAATTCCAGTACCTTCCCCTACTGCTAGATCTTCCGACTCTGCCTTTTCCGCTTCATCTATTCCTTCCTCTTCCGGTGCAAAAGTTTCCTGATTTTCCTCCATTCTCAGCAGTTTATTCTCCCCGTGCTCATTTCCGTATTGTGCACGTGCTGCGTTATCAGATGCCTTTTCAATATCATACTCCTCTTTGCCCATAACACCATCTTTCTCCATTTCACCATCAGAGTCATCTTCACTGCTGCACGGAGTACCGGCAGAAGAGAGAGAGCGCGCAGACCTCTGATCTACAAATAGCAAACATAATTTTGTTTTAGTATTTGTCACTAAAACATCTGCATTCGTTGGCCACTAGTTCCCTTTGGTACGCACAAAGGAACAGATGCTCCTCTGATATCAACCTCTGAATTACACCATCTGATGATAGCGTGACAAAATTCCAGGAAGTGTAACAGAAGAACATTGCCCACAGGTATCGAAGTGTTAAAATCAAAGCCATTTAACATATTTTTGTCCGACAATGGAAATGAACCAGATTAGCTCCGTCAATCGCTTAGAAATACACCTCCAAAAGCACCTCTAAATATGACTCCAGTTTTAGAATAGTTTCTTGCGCTCCATTTGATAAAAGATTGCAAACATAGCAACTGTCCTTTAGTGCACTTCTGTTATCTCAGTGAATACGATAAAGATCTCCAAAATCACGTGCAAACCACTCAAGCTGGACTGGAGATGAAGTTCACTGTCTCGCTGCTCCCTGCTGCCACTCTGCCCTTCCTGCCCTCCAGAGCCAGGCCCGCCTTGCTCTCGGGGCATGCCTGCTGCAGGGGAAAGCAGAAGGTGCGCAGGGCAGCTCAAGCAGCTGCAGACAGTGAAGGAACCAGAAGAAGAGAGGACAAGCTGGGAAGAGAATTTCCAGAGAGAGAATGGAGGTGGGGGAAGGAGGGCAGGGAGCACAGCAGGTTGCTTCCTCCCACCAGACCACGCATCGCCTGAACACTAGACCAGACTTTAAAAGTAAAAACTCTACATTTTGCAATATAAGAAATCATGCCTTCATCCAAGACGCATCTTGCACCAGGTTTGTTGCTTATGTTTACCACTAGATTTCTGTCCCTTGTATTTTAAAATTTTTCTTCTTTTATACATGGACATATATTAATGAGTTACCAATCACTGTCGTATTTTTACAGCACTCACACTGAAAATCCTGCCTCCTGAACCTGGGAGCACTCAGGCCCACTATCAAAATCAGTAACATGTCATCATTTAAGAAACTTCTAATGGAAGTTTTGGTACAAAATGAAATAAAACATCCCAAACTGTCATCCAAACTCAGAGCTAAATATTGCTGTCTCCACAAAAGCACAGTGTCTGGAACTGTCCAGCCGCTAATACTGGACTGAGTCTAACGTAATGGATTTTGCCAGTCCCTGTAACACAGATGCTTTGTTCACTTTGTCTAAAAGAAACCAAATGCTGTGTTGTGCGTGCTATACTCTACGTGTTCACCTGCTTCACCAGCAGAGAGAGGCGTTCATTTACTCTGGCTGCTGCTTACAAAGTATTCCCTCCTGTAAAGTGAGGTCTTGCCTTGGGCAGGAACGGTAACGGCAACCGGGAAGCTGCTTCAGCGCTGAAGTATTCAAAACAAGGCACCATGCGAACCTGAGAAGTTAACAACTAGGAGATTCCAGGCTTTCCAAAGACCTCCTGCCTGGGAAGCAAACATGTTTCAACTATGATTTGGAGGGACAATTGACACAGAAGTCAGGCTGCACAGGAACCACATGTTCTCCTACCCTGGTCTATGCATCACAAATACAGGTCCTTGTGAAGATCAACATATGCAGACTACTGGACTTTGAAATTAAATGCTATGGACAGTTGTTTGTGGTCAGCTGATGAGACCAAGGCAGAAGCAATCTCGTCTGAGAAAGAATTACTGAGAAAAAGAAAATAACTGACAGACCAGAAGGAACCTCCAGCCTCCTGTATACATCTTCTGGATGAAAGACAACAAACCTTGAAAGGCTATGTTCTTACACTACACAGAGGAAGAAGATCTACAGGCTCCCAGCTGACCAGAAAAAAAAACTTACAACACCCTGGATTAATGTGCCAAAGTCCAAGACAGTGCGCAACTAGCAATTTAAAAACAATATATATGACCTGTTCCTGCCAGCTTAGACTCTTAGTGGACAGAAGAAAGAAATGTAAGAGCAACAGTGCAGACTGAAGCTGGTTTTAACCTATGGTTTTCTTCTCTTCTCAGACTCGTCGCTACTGCGGAGTAGAATCTTAACATTTACTTTCACTACAGCTCATGGCTGCAGCAGGATGGCTGGCCTTAACACCCCCTGTTTAACACGCAAGGCTCTTCTGTCGGGCAGATCAAGTCTCCAGCGATAAACTGCTAAGGTTGCAAGGACCAGAAACATTCGTGGAGGGAACCAAGATCAAGCTGCAATTTCCTCACTGCCAGTTACGCCAACTGCGAACAGAGAGATGAGTTTGGGAGACAAAGAGGGTACAGCACGGAGACCAGGTCTGCAGTTCGGCTGCAGTTCGGTCCCAGTCCGTCAGTCCCAGCCTGCCCGTCTTGACAATGCCTTTCCCAAGGAGGCCCCACGCTGCCTGGAAGCAAAGGGAAACTCACTGGAGTCCTGCTTTCCACAGCTGTTTTCTTGACTGGCAGCCAGTTTTTTCATGGCCTGGATTCTTTACCCGACACCATTCCAAGTGCCAAAAAGTGTTAATTAGACATGACCACAGAATTCAGCCAGTCATCACCCGATTTTATACATTAGGAAAGAAAAGAGCACAAGGAGAGGGTCTGATAGCCTAGAAAGAAAAGGGAAAGGGCAAACACTTCTATAACAAGACCTCAGATGAAGAAGATCTAATCCATGTCCCCGGATCGACGGCCAACCTCACCTTCATTGGCATCACGCTCTGTACTTGTTATGTTCTCTTCTTCCTCACCCACGCAGGAATCAATAGGTTCAGGTTCGGAATTCACATGACGATCATCTCCATCTGCCTTTGCTGTTTCCTTCTGGACTGGTTTGCAATCTTCAAAAACTGTCACAAAGTTACAAAAGAGGAGGTAAGAAAGAGAACCATTAAAAAGCAAAAGGGGTGTAGAAGTCATCCAGCTGTCTCAGCTTGGTTTAAAGTCTGAAATGTCAGGGCAGACCCAAATGGAGCCATGTAAAAAGGCTTCATGTAAAAAAGACTGGCCAAAGCCTTAGACTGGAAACACCAGAAAACAAACAATAAACCCAGGTGGCATTCTGGGCGGTTATTTAGCTCACAGCAGTACACGGTATTCTTGTAGCTTGAAAATAGTCCAGCAGCTGCATTCCCTGTGCTAGACCATGACTTAGCATAAAGGCAAACACAGCAACACCTGCATGCGCTAGTCACTCACAGCTGTGCAGACGGACTGTACTCACCACCTCCTCCGTCACCCTGAGCAGACTCTTCATCGCTATCCTCCGCTTCCATCGTGTTGCTTTCCAAAGGCACTAGAAGGCTTTCTTCCCCAGCATCGCTCCTGATACTTGCATTCTTCTCCCCATCTTCCTGTACAGCACCTTCCACCGACCCAGTCTGTCTGAGTTCTCCATTAACTGCAGGACTTTGATGCTGTCTTCGCATTATATTTTCATGAAAAATTCCAGTACCTTCCCCTACTGCTAGATCTTCCGACTCTGCCTTTTCCGCTTCATCTATTCCTTCCTCTTCCGGTGCAAAAGTTTCCTGATTTTCCTCCATTCTCAGCAGTTTATTCTCCCCGTGCTCATTTCCGTATTGTGCACGTGCTGCGTTATCAGATGCCTTTTCAATATCATACTCCTCTTTGCCCATAACACCGTCTTTCTCCATTTCACCATCAGAGTCATCTTCACTGCTGCACGGAGTACCGGCAGAAGAGAGAGAGCGCGCAGACCTCTGATCTACAAATAGCAAACATAATTTTGTTTTAGTATTTGTCACTAAAACATCTGCATTCGTTGGCCACTAGTTCCCTTTGGTACGCACAAAGGAACAGATGCTCCTCTGATATCAACCTCTGAATTACACCATCTGATGATAGCGTGACAAAATTCCAGGAAGTGTAACAGAAGAACATTGCCCACAGGTATCGAAGTGTTAAAATCAAAGCCATTTAACATATTTTTGTCCGACAATGGAAATGAACCAGATTAGCTCCGTCAATCGCTTAGAAATACACCTCCAAAAGCACCTCTAAATATGACTCCAGTTTTAGAATAGTTTCTTGCGCTCCATTTGATAAAAGATTGCAAACATAGCAACTGTCCTTTAGTGCACTTCTGTTATCTCAGTGAATACGATAAAGATCTCCAAAATCACGTGCAAACCACTCAAGCTGGACTGGAGATGAAGTTCACTGTCTCGCTGCTCCCTGCTGCCACTCTGCCCTTCCTGCCCTCCAGAGCCAGGCCCGCCTTGCTCTCGGGGCATGCCTGCTGCAGGGGAAAGCAGAAGGTGCGCAGGGCAGCTCAAGCAGCTGCAGACAGTGAAGGAACCAGAAGAAGAGAGGACAAGCTGGGAAGAGAATTTCCAGAGAGAGAATGGAGGTGGGGGAAGGAGGGCAGGGAGCACAGCAGGTTGCTTCCTCCCACCAGACCACGCATCGCCTGAACACTAGACCAGACTTTAAAAGTAAAAACTCTACATTTTGCAATATAAGAAATCATGCCTTCATCCAAGACGCATCTTGCACCAGGTTTGTTGCTTATGTTTACCACTAGATTTCTGTCCCTTGTATTTTAAAATTTTTCTTCTTTTATACATGGACATATATTAATGAGTTACCAATCACTGTCGTATTTTTACAGCACTCACACTGAAAATCCTGCCTCCTGAACCTGGGAGCACTCAGGCCCACTATCAAAATCAGTAACATGTCATCATTTAAGAAACTTCTAATGGAAGTTTTGGTACAAAATGAAATAAAACATCCCAAACTGTCATCCAAACTCAGAGCTAAATATTGCTGTCTCCACAAAAGCACAGTGTCTGGAACTGTCCAGCCGCTAATACTGGACTGAGTCTAACGTAATGGATTTTGCCAGTCCCTGTAACACAGATGCTTTGTTCACTTTGTCTAAAAGAAACCAAATGCTGTGTTGTGCGTGCTATACTCTACGTGTTCACCTGCTTCACCAGCAGAGAGAGGCGTTCATTTACTCTGGCTGCTGCTTACAAAGTATTCCCTCCTGTAAAGTGAGGTCTTGCCTTGGGCAGGAACGGTAACGGCAACCGGGAAGCTGCTTCAGCGCTGAAGTATTCAAAACAAGGCACCATGCGAACCTGAGAAGTTAACAACTAGGAGATTCCAGGCTTTCCAAAGACCTCCTGCCTGGGAAGCAAACATGTTTCAACTATGATTTGGAGGGACAATTGACACAGAAGTCAGGCTGCACAGGAACCACATGTTCTCCTACCCTGGTCTATGCATCACAAATACAGGTCCTTGTGAAGATCAACATATGCAGACTACTGGACTTTGAAATTAAATGCTATGGACAGTTGTTTGTGGTCAGCTGATGAGACCAAGGCAGAAGCAATCTCGTCTGAGAAAGAATTACTGAGAAAAAGAAAATAACTGACAGACCAGAAGGAACCTCCAGCCTCCTGTATACATCTTCTGGATGAAAGACAACAAACCTTGAAAGGCTATGTTCTTACACTACACAGAGGAAGAAGATCTACAGGCTCCCAGCTGACCAGAAAAAAAAACTTACAACACCCTGGATTAATGTGCCAAAGTCCAAGACAGTGCGCAACTAGCAATTTAAAAACAATATATATGACCTGTTCCTGCCAGCTTAGACTCTTAGTGGACAGAAGAAAGAAATGTAAGAGCAACAGTGCAGACTGAAGCTGGTTTTAACCTATGGTTTTCTTCTCTTCTCAGACTCGTCGCTACTGCGGAGCAGAATCTTAACATTTACTTTCACTACAGCTCATGGCTGCAGCAGGATGGCTGGCCTTAACACCCCCTGTTTAACACGCAAGGCTCTTCTGTCGGGCAGATCAAGTCTCCAGCGATAAACTGCTAAGGTCGCAAGGACCAGAAACATTCGTGGAGGGAACCAAGATCAAGCTGCAATTTCCTCACTGCCAGTTACGCCAACTGCGAACAGAGAGATGAGTTTGGGAGACAAAGAGGGTACAGCACGGAGACCAGGTCTGCAGTTCGGCTGCAGTTCGGTCCCAGTCCGTCAGTCCCAGCCTGCCCGTCTTGACAATGCCTTTCCCAAGGAGGCCCCACGCTGCCTGGAAGCAAAGGGAAACTCACTGGAGTCCTGCTTTCCACAGCTGTTTTCTTGACTGGCAGCCAGTTTTTTCATGGCCTGGATTCTTTACCCGACACCATTCCAAGTGCCAAAAAGTGTTAATTAGACATGACCACAGAATCCAGCCAGTCATCACCCGATTTTATACATTAGGAAAGAAAAGAGCACAAGGAGAGGGTCTGATAGCCTAGAAAGAAAAGGGAAAGGGCAAACACTTCTATAACAAGACCTCAGATGAAGAAGATCTAATCCATGTCCCCGGATCGACGGCCAACCTCACCTTCATTGGCATCACGCTCTGTACTTGTTATGTTCTCTTCTTCCTCACCCACGCAGGAATCAATAGGTTCAGGTTCGGAATTCACATGACGATCATCTCCATCTGCCTTTGCTGTTTCCTTCTGGACTGGTTTGCAATCTTCAAAAACTGTCACAAAGTTACAAAAGACGAGGTAAGAAAGAGAACCATTAAAAAGCAAAAGGGGTGTAGAAGTCATCCAGCTGTCTCAGCTTGGTTTAAAGTCTGAAATGTCAGGGCAGACCCAAATGGAGCCATGTAAAAAGGCTTCATGTAAAAAAGACTGGCCAAAGCCTTAGACTGGAAACACTAGAAAACAAACAATAAACCCAGGTGGCATTCTGGGCGGTTATTTAGCTCACAGCAGTACACGGTATTCTTGTAGCTTGAAAATAGTCCAGCAGCTGCATTCCCTGTGCTAGACCATGACTTAGCATAAAGGCAAACACAGCAACACCTGCATGCGCTAGTCACTCACAGCTGTGCAGACGGACTGTACTCACCACCTCCTCCGTCACCCTGAGCAGACTCTTCATCGCTATCCTCCGCTTCCATCGTGTTGCTTTCCAAAGGCACTAGAAGGCTTTCTTCCCCAGCATCGCTCCTGATACTTGCATTCTTCTCCCCATCTTCCCGTACGGCACTTTCCACCGACCCAGTCTGTCTGAGTTCTCCATTAACTGCAGGACTTTGATGCTGTCTTCGCATTATATTTTCATGAAAAATTCCAGTACCTTCCCCTACTGTTAGATCTTCCGACTCTGCCTTTTCCGCTTCATCTATTCCTTCCTCTTCCGGTGCAAAAGTTTCCTGATTTTCCTCCATTCTCAGCAGTTTATTCTCCCCGTGCTCATTTCCGTATTGTGCACGTGCTGCGTTATCAGATGCCTTTTCAATATCATACTCCTCTTTGCCCATAACACCGTCTTTCTCCATTTCACCATCAGAGTCATCTTCACTGCTGCACGGAGTACCGGCAGAAGAGAGAGAGCGCGCAGACCTCTGATCTACAAATAGCAAACATAATTTTGTTTTAGTATTTGTCACTAAAACATCTGCATTCGTTGGCCACTAGTTCCCTTTGGTACGCACAAAGGAACAGATGCTCCTCTGATATCAACCTCTGAATTACACCATCTGATGATAGCGTGACAAAATTCCAGGAAGTGTAACAGAAGAACATTGCCCACAGGTATCGAAGTGTTAAAATCAAAGCCATTTAACATATTTTTGTCCGACAATGGAAATGAACCAGATTAGCTCCGTCAATCGCTTAGAAATACACCTCCAAAAGCACCTCTAAATATGACTCCAGTTTTAGAATAGTTTCTTGCGCTCCATTTGATAAATGATTTCAAACATAGCAACTGTCCTTTAGTGCACTTCTGTTATCTCAGTGAATACGATAAAGATCTCCAAAATCACGTGCAAACCACTCAAGCTGGACTGGAGATGAAGTTCACTGTCTCGCTGCTCCCTGCTGCCACTCTGCCCTTCCTGCCCTCCAGAGCCAGGCCCGCCTTGCTCTCGGGGCATGCCTGCTGCAGGGGAAAGCAGAAGGTGCGCAGGGCAGCTCAAGCAGCTGCAGACAGTGAAGGAACCAGAAGAAGAGAGGACAAGCTGGGAAGAGAATTTCCAGAGAGAGAATGGAGGTGGGGGAAGGAGGGCAGGGCGCACAGCAGGTTGCTTCCTCCCACCAGACCACGCATCGCCTGAACACTAGACCAGACTTTAAAAGTAAAAACTCTACATTTTGCAATACAAGAAATCAATACAAGAAATGGCGATTTCAGCGAAGCCACCGAGGCGAAGGGCTCCGCGAAGGCCCCGCGGAGTGGACAACCGCGCCGGGGAACCCTTTCCTAAAGCGGCAGGATCGACAAGTCGAAAGCGCAGGCAGGGAGAAGGCACCTCACCACCACCACCACCACCCCCCCCCCAGCAGGCAGGGGTCAGCCGCTAACGAGCGCGCAGCTCTGACGCGGCGGGGGCGGGGTCAGCGGTAACGAGGCGCGGCCCTCCCGAGCACAAGCGCCAACCCTAGGGAGCGCGAGCGGCCGGGAGCGCGGCGCGGCAGTTGGCGCAGGCAGCGCGCGCAGGGAAGGCGGAGCCCTCCCCCAGCCCCCGGGGAAGCTGAGGAAACTCATCTGCAGGAAGGAAGCTCGGCCATGGCACCCCGCCGTCAGCAGGCTGCTGCTTCCCTGCTGGTCAGAAAGGAAGCCTCGGCCCAGACTGAGGTCCCTGGAAAGCACGCGGCTGCCCAGGCCTCTGGCTGCAGCGAGTGCCGCCAGCTAGCGCTGGAGACGGACAGCAGCAAAGGGAATGGCCGCACAAGGTGCGACCAGGTGGACTATCTGCTCTGCCTGGTGGCAGAGCTAAGAGAAGAGGTAGATAGGCTAGGGAGCATCAGGGAGGCCGAGCAGGAGATCGACTGGTGGAGCCGTGCCCTGACAACCCAGGAGTCTACCCAGGAACAACCTGTAAAAAAGGCCCGGGACCAAAGGGCACTAGTAACCTCCCCCCACCAGGCTGCAGGAAGGGACGTAAAGGAAAACAGCGAGTGGAAGCGGGTCCGCAATCGGGGCAGGAGGCCAGCCCTTCCCTTGCCCACCACATCTCCACAGGTGCCTCTGCACAATAGGTATGAGGCTCTAGATGTGGAGGACAAGGCGGTGGATGGTGCAGGGGCTGACCCATCCACAGCTGAGGAGGCACAAAGATCAGAAGGACCTCCCTCTCGTATTACTACCAGCTCCACAAGGAGGAAGAGACGAGTCATAGTTGTAGGAGACTCCCAGCTGAGGGGAACAGAGGGTCCGATATGCCAGGCAGACCCTCCTCTCAGGGAAGTCTGTTGCCTCCCGGGAGCATGGGTCAAGGACATTGCTAGGAAACTTCTTGGACTGGTCCGACCCTCACACTATTATCCTCTGCTGCTCTTCCACGTGGGTGCAGACAAAGTTGCAGTAAGTAGCCCGAGGGTAATTAAAAAAGAATTCAAAGCCCTAGGACGATTAGTAAAGGAATCTGGAGCACAGGTTATCTTTTCATCGCTCCTTCCAGTGGTGGGCAGAGACGTTGAGCGACATAGGCAGACTCGGTCTACTAACACATGGCTCCGTGACTGGTGTCACCGCCACAACTTTGGGTTCTTTGGCCACGGGATGACATACACAGCACCAAGCTTGCTGGCATCAAATGGGAGCCAGCTTTCTCAAAGGGGGAAGAGGATCTTTGCCCAGGAGCTGGCGGGGCTCATTGACAGGGCTTTACACTAGAGGGGAAGGGGGAAGGGGAGCCTATCAGGCTTGCCAGCGACAGGCTAGGGGAGGATACACAATGGTTAGAGGGATGGGGGGCTAGTAGGAGCCCTCAACCCGTTGCCCAGCAGCATGCGAGGGACACTGCAGCAATGTGGAAGTCTTGCGGAAGGGAGCTGGAGGCGCCTGAGGTATCAGGTGCCAACAAGAAAATACCCATGAAACACCTCAAGGGAAAAAAGGGGTGCTCTGCTATGAAGGTAACGAGGCCGACAGCTCAGATGAAATGCCTCTATACAAACGCACGCAGCATGGGAAACAAACAGGAGGAGTTGGAAGCAATCGTGCTGCTGGAAAGCTACGACCTGATTGCCATCACGGAAACTTGGTGGGATGAATCCCACGACTGAAATGTAGCTCTTGATGGCTACAGGCTGTTCACAAGGGACAGGCAAGGAAGGAGGGGCGGGGGCGTTGCCCTTTACATCAAGAAAACACTACAGAGTGAAGAGCTGGCCCTGAAGAATAACCACGAGCAGGTCGAAAGCTTATGGGTAAGAATCGGAGAGAGAGGCAACAAAGGGAACCTAGTGGTTGGTGTCTACTACAGGCCGCCAGATCAAGAGGAGCTGACAGACAAAGCGTTCTTCCTCCAACTCCAGGAGGCTTCGCGCTCGCAGGCTCTCGTCCTACTGGGGGACTTCAACCACCCGGACATCTGCTGGAAAAGCAACACGGCAAGCTGTAGGCAATCCAGCAGGTTCCTAGAATGCATTGAGGACAACTTCTTAAGCCAGGTAATAAGCACCCCTACCCGAGGGGATGCGATACTAGACCTGGTGGTCACCAATGCGAGTGAGCTCGTTGGGGATGTCAACATCAGAGGCAGCCTGGGCTGCAGAGACCACGCGCTGGTGGAACTAATGCTACTGAGGGAAACGGGAATAACGAAGAGCATAGTCAGGACCCTAAATGTTAGGAGGGCAAATTTCCAGCTCTTCAAGGAGATAGTCAGAAGGACTCCCTGGGAAACGGTCCTCAGGGACAGGGGAACAGAACAGAGCTGGCAGGTCTTTAAGGATGTATTCCACAGAGCGCAAGAGCTCTCGATCCCCAAGTGTAAGAAGTCAGGCAGAGAAGGGAAGAGACCGGCATGGCCGAGACAAGAAATGCTGGTCAAACTAAGGAAGAAGAGGGAACTGCACAGGCAGTGGAAAACTCTACATTTTGCAATATGAAAAACCATGACTTCATCCAAGACGCATCTTGCACCAGGTTTGTTGCTTATGTTTACCACTAGATTTCTGTCCCTTGTATTTTAAAATTTTTCTTCTTTGATACATGGACTTATGAGTTATCAATCACTGTCGTATTTTTACAGCACTCACACTGAAAATCCTGCCTCCTGAACCTGGGAGCACTCAGGCCCACTATCAAAATCAGTAACATGTCATCATTTAAGAAACTTCTAATGGAAGTTTTGGTACAAAATGAAATAAAACATCCCAAACTGTCATCCAAACTCAGAGCTAAATATTGCTGTCTCCACAAAAGCACAGTGTCTGGAACTGTCCAGCCGCTAATACTGGACTGAGTCTAACGTAATGGATTTTGCCAGTCCCTGTAACACAGATGCTTTGTTCACTTTGTCTAAAAGAAACCAAATGCTGTGTTGTGCGTGCTATACTCTACGTGTTCACCTGCTTCACCAGCAGAGAGAGGCGTTCATTTACTCTGGCTGCTGCTTACAAAGTATTCCCTCCTGTAAAGTGAGGTCTTGCCTTGGGCAGGAACGGTAACGGCAACCGGGAAGCTGCTTCAGCGCTGAAGTATTCAAAACAAGGCACCATGCAAACCTGAGAAGTTAACAACTAGGAGATTCCAGGCTTTCCAAAGACCTCCTGCCTGGGAAGCAAACATGTTTCAACTATGATTTGGAGGGACAATTGACACAGAAGTCAGGCTGCACAGGAACCACATGTTCTCCTGCCCTGGTCTATGCATCACAAATACAGGTCCTTGTGAAGATCAACATATGCAGACTACTGGACTTTGAAATTAAATGCTATGGACAGTTGTTTGTGGTCAGCTGATGAGACCAAGGCAGAAGCAATCTCGTCTGAGAAAGAATTACTGAGAAATAAGAGAATAACTGACAGACCAGAGATGAGAAGGAACCTCCAGCCTCCTGTATACATCTTCTGGATGAAAGACAACAAACCTTGAAAGGCTATGTTCTTACACTACACAGAGGAAGAAGATCTACAGGCTCCCAGCTGACCAGAAAAAAAAAAACTTACAACACCCTGGATTAATGTGCCAAAGTCCAAGACAGTGCGCAACTAGCAATTTAAAAACAATATATATGACCTGTTCCTGCCAGCTTAGACTCTTAGAGGACAGAAGAAAGAAATGTAAGAGCAACAGTGCAGACTGAAGCTGGTTTTAACCTATGGTTTTCTTCTCTTCTCAGACTCGTCGCTACTGCGGAGCAGAATCTTAACATTTACTTTCACTACAGCTCATGGCTGCAGCAGGATGGCTGGCCTTAACACCCCCTGTTTAACACGCAAGGCTCTTCTGTCGGGCAGATCAAGTCTCCAGCGATAAACTGCTAAGGTTGCAAGGACCAGAAACATTCGTGGAGGGAACCAAGATCAAGCTGCAATTTCCTCACTGCCAGTTACGCCAACTGCGAACAGAGAGATGAGTTTGGGAGACAAAGAGGGTACAGCACGGAGACCAGGTCTGCAGTTCGGCTGCAGTTCGGTCCCAGTCCGTCAGTCCCAGCCTGCCCGTCTTGACAATGCCTTTCCCAAGGAGGCCCCACGCTGCCTGGAAGCAAAGGGAAACTCACTGGAGTCCTGCTTTCCACAGCTGTTTTCTTGACTGGCAGCCAGTTTTTTCATGGCCTGGATTCTTTACCCGACACCATTCCAAGTGCCAAAAAGTGTTAATTAGACATGACCACAGAATTCAGCCAGTCATCACCCGATTTTATACATTAGGAAAGAAAAGAGCACAAGGAGAGGGTCTGATAGCCTAGAAAGAAAAGGGAAAGGGCAAACATTTCTATAACAAGACCTCAGATGAAGAAGATCTAATCCATGTCCCCGGATCGACGGCCAACCTCACCTTCATTGGCATCACGCTCTGTACTTGTTATGTTCTCTTCTTCCTCACCCACGCAGGAATCAATAGGTTCAGGTTCGGAATTCACATGACGATCGTCTCCATCTGCCTTTGCTGTTTCCTTCTGGACTGGTTTGCAATCTTCAAAAACTGTCACAAAGTTACAAAAGAGGAGGTAAGAAAGAGAACCATTAAAAAGCAAAAGGGGTGTAGAAGTCATCCAGCTGTCTCAGCTTGGTTTAAAGTCTGAAATGTCAGGGCAGACCCAAATGGAGCCATGTAAAAAGGCTTCATGTAAAAAAGACTGGCCAAAGCCTTAGACTGGAAATACCAGAAAACAAACAATAAACCCAGGTGGCATTCTGGGCGGTTATTTAGCTCACAGCAGTACACGGTATTCTTGTAGCTTGAAAATAGTCCAGCAGCTGCATTCCCTGTGCTAGACCATGACTTAGCATAAAGGCAAACACAGCAACACCTGCATGCGCTAGTCACTCACAGCTGTGCAGACGGACTGTACTCACCACCTCCTCCGTCACCCTGAGCAGACTCTTCATCGCTATCCTCCGCTTCCATCGTGTTGCTTTCCAAAGGCACTAGAAGGCTTTCTTCCCCAGCATCGCTCCTGATACTTGCATTCTTCTCCCCATCTTCCTGTACAGCACCTTCCACCGACCCAGTCTGTCTGAGTTCTCCATTAACTGCAGGACTTTGATGCTGTCTTCGCATTATATTTTCATGAAAAATTCCAGTACCTTCCCCTACTGTTAGATCTTCCGACTCTGCCTTTTCCGCTTCATCTATTCCTTCCTCTTCCGGTGCAAAAGTTTCCTGATTTTCCTCCATTCTCAGCAGTTTATTCTCCCCGTGCTCATTTCCGTATTGTGCACGTGCTGCGTTATCAGATGCCTTTTCAATATCATACTCCTCTTTGCCCATAACACCGTCTTTCTCCATTTCACCATCAGAGTCATCTCCACTGCCGCACGGAGTACCGGCAGAAGAGAGAGAGCGCGCAGACCTCTGATCTACAAATAGCAAACATAATTTTGTTTTAGTATTTGTCACTAAAACATCTGCATTCGTTGGCCACTAGTTCCCTTTGGTACGCACAAAGGAACAGATGCTCCTCTGATATCAACCTCTGAATTACACCATCTGATGATAGCGTGACAAAATTCCAGGAAGTGTAACAGAAGAACATTGCCCACAGGTATCGAAGTGTTAAAATCAAAGCCATTTAACATATTTTTGTCCGACAATGGAAATGAACCAGATTAGCTCCGTCAATCACTTAGAAATACACCTCCAAAAGCACCTCTAAATATGACTCCAGTTTTAGAATAGTTTCTTGCGCTCCATTTGATAAAAGATTGCAAACATAGCAACTGTCCTTTAGTGCACTTCTGTTATCTCAGTGAATACGATAAAGATCTCCAAAATCACGTGCAAACCACTCAAGCTGGACTGGAGATGAAGTTCACTGTCTCGCTGCTCCCTGCTGCCACTCTGCCCTTCCTGCCCTCCAGAGCCAGGCCCGCCTTGCTCTCGGGGCATGCCGGCTGCAGGGGAAAGCAGAAGGTGCGCAGGGCAGCTCAAGCAGCTGCAGACAGTGAAGGAACCAGAAGAAGAGAGGACAAGCTGGGAAGAGAATTTCCAGAGAGAGAATGGAGGTGGGGGAAGGAGGGCAGGGAGCACAGCAGGTTGCTTCCTCCCACCAGACCACGCATCGCCTGAACACTAGACCAGACTTTAAAAGTAAAAACTCTACATTTTGCAATACAAGAAATCAATACAAGAAATGGCGATTTCAGCGAAGCCACCGAGGCGAAGGGCTCCGCGAAGGCCCCGCGGAGTGGACAACCGCGCCGGGGAACCCTTTCCTAAAGCGGCAGGATCGACAAGTCAAAAGCGCAGGCAGGGAGAAGGCACCTCACCACCACCACCACCACCCCCCCCCCAGCAGGCAGGGGTCAGCCGCTAACGAGCGCGCAGCTCTGACGCGGCGGGGGCGGGGTCAGCGGTAACGAGGCGCGGCCCTCCCGAGCACAAGCGCCAACCCTAGGGAGCGCGAGCGGCCGGGAGCGCGGCGCGGCAGTTGGCGCAGGCAGCGCGCGCAGGGAAGGCTGATATCAACCTCAAGAAATGCTGGTCAAACTAAGGAAGAAGAGGGAATTGCACAGGCAGTGGAAGCAGGGACTGGCTTCCTGGGGAGAGTATAGGGAAGCTGCCCGGTTGTGTAGGGATGGGGTCAGGTGGATAAAGCATTGCCCTCCCACTGGCACCAGACAGGAGAAAAGACCAAGACAGCTCATCTGGCGCTAAACCTTGCTGATGTTTTGCTGCTGTGTGCTCTTCCCACCATCCCTGGGTCAGCCTCCCCCTACACAGTTCGTGTGTCCGTCCGTGTCCCCGTCCCCCCCATCTCTACATCAGGCAGCAGCAGCAGGCTCCTCCACCTCCTGCCTCCACGGCCACCGACTTCTCTCCATTGACCATACACCAATGTTCTGTCTCCCTTACAAGCTCACCTCAGATTGTCTCCCTACCCACACCCAGTCCCATTTCTTCCTTCTGCTCTGCTTTTGTCCTCTACCCACTGCCATTCTCCTTCGCTGCTGTCCCTTCACTGTCTCCCACTTTCCTCCTTCTTTACTACCTACCTACCTCAGGCTCCTGTTTCAGCCTCTCAGACTTTCCTTACTCACTTTCTTGGCTCTTGCAAGACCCTCTCATCCCGTTGCTCGGCTGACAGGAGACCTACTAATTTTATTGCCCAGACACAGGTATCACATTTCTCACACAGGATGTGTCCTAAGAGAGGATGCTCCAGGCAAAGTTGGAAGCCCATAATCCCATACCTTCGCCAGTATCATCCTCTCCCATTTTTCACCCCATGCTTGTGTTTTGGAATACTGTACCATTTTTACGAGCGTCTTCCTGTCTATCTTCACTTGCATGATCAGATATTTTTTTCCTTTCTTCTTTTCTGTACTCCTGTCCAGTCTCCATTTTGTCCTCAATAGTTTCCACACTAGCTTCATGACCTGGTAAGATGACTAACGTTGAATCTTTGCGTGATTTCCGCTCAGCACTGTTTTTAGTTGGCTTTCTGCGCACTCCATCTCTCCAGGAACCCACATGCTTTTCCTCATGGTCCTCCATCTTTCTCTTGGGAGGGGATGGCTTTTTGTCTAGACCCATTGCAATAATGCACCTATAAAAAAACAAGGAGAATTGGAAAGTATCATGTTTTTCTTCCTGTGAACAATGCAAATGCAGCAGACACAGTGAGCTACTTAAGCTCATTATCAGCTGCAAAACTAGGTACCTATCTGCCTCCCTACTGCCACTCAGACAACAGAATTACTGATAAAGGCTTACTTGAAGACTTACTTATTCCTGATCAACACTAGCTGCAGACATGAAGAGCCACCCTACACCACCTACGAGTGTTAGGACACTGTTCTGTATGTAGTACGTTGATTCAAACCTGCAAGCACAGGACGAAACTGCAGCTTTCACTTTAGCTAATCACAGTCTTACTGGAAAATCGTATTTTCTTCACCAACAACTATGTCTTAAACACTCTTCCTCCACCAAAACTGCCTTTTTTAATGTAAGGCTTGATTGCAATTCCCCTCACATTCCAGCTGTTTACAAACTACTGTGAAATATGCTACAGTCATTCCGTCTAGAAATCCTCTAGTTTTGTGGGCATAAAATGTAAATGTGACAATTTCTGAAAAGAGTCCTGCCTTGTAATTATTTTTTCGTGGTACTTTTCTCAGGGACCTTTGAGATACTGAAGCACCTCTGCTGTCCAGAAATGCTGTACCTAGGCCAGCAGAAAACTCTCTGTGCAAGGATCACAGCATTGGTGCACAAATCACTGCAGCATCACCTTTTCGTGGACCAAAGCCTTAACCCAACAGGGAAAATCAATTGGGATCTTTACTGAGAATCAGAGTGGGTATTTAATGTGTGGACGTGGTGTCATACTCAAAACAGGAAACAAATACAACTGCATTTGACTTAAAGGAGACGTGAAAATAGTTGTCATTTATGCGGAGAATATGGTTAATGGAGATGTTGTTTACTCAGCAGATAAGGTTGGCTGGACTGACAAGAGACAGGAAAACAGAGATATCCCTAAGAGGGAAGGTGGACAGAAGGTGGGGGCAACTCAGGAAGGAATTAACCACTTTCTGGAGACTATGTTAATTCAGAAAATTCACTTCAAATCTTTCTAGAAATCACACAAAAGCTGAGATTTGGGCATTTCCTAAACTCTATAGCCGCTATATCCATTCGGAATTCAGATGGTTATCACTACTTTGAACATACTAAGCAATACATTTACATAAATAATATTCAATGTTAGACTGGAGTAGAAAAAATATGGCACAATAAAGTAGAAATTTTTTTCTTAGAATTCAGTCCTTATTTAAAAAATAGAGTATAGCTCTGTGGAGGTTCACTTCTTCCAGCTGCTTGCTGCTCTTTTAAAAATTACTTACGAAAAGAACAAAAAAAGTTTTAAAATTATCTGTGCGTGCAGAAGTTTACTTGTCTGGCATGACTTAACAATCACATAAAAGGAAGACTTTATTAAAATCAAAGCTTCTTAGCAAAGCCACAGCAGTTGCTCATAGCATTGACTTTTGCCCAAAACCAAGAATCTTCTGCACAGATTTGTCGTCTGAAACATGGCTAACATTCAGTACTGTCTTATTCTGCAGCCAGGGGTATTACAGCAGAATCCCACCTTACAGGTAGAGTTATTTAAAAATCAATTATCTTGTTCTCACAATCACAAAGAAAACCCCAAAACCCACAGTAAACTCAGCAGCACTCTTGATATTTATTTCACTATCACTTCCACCAGAAACGTGCAAGCGGCACACGTATACCACCCCACACCTATTCCTCCACACTCGACTGCTGAGAAAGCGCTGACTGCCTCCTGACAAGCCGACAGACCCAGGGCAAACACTGTCCATTGCCGCACGCACTCAACAGAGTGACTGGAGAGGCAGCACGAAAGCAGCTGGCTTTGATGGCACCCTCGGATGCGGGACCTTGAGGGATAAGCTCAGTTCTGCACATGTCAAGGGGCGCTGGGAAACAGACCGGGTTCTACAGAGCTGTGGGGTGCCAGAAAGGCTAAAAAAGAGGAAACAAGGGATGAACTCTGTAACAACTGGTCTGCCAAGTCCTCATGAGCAACATGTACTCATCTCCATACCTGTAGCAAGGAGATGCTCCCTCCGCACTGAGAAACGCAAAGTATTCATGTCTGTCTTCCAGCCTGGAAAGCTTCTGATGTTTGTACTCACAGCAACAGCTGAACCTGTCCACTTGCATCCCATTGAGAAAAAAGATGAGGCAGAATGGGAAACCGTGGGGCCGCTTTGAGGTGAACTGAAAGGTCTCTGTAGTGGCAGAAAGGAAAGGGTTCAAAGAAAAAGGTTATGCTTTACTGTCTGCCTACTGCAATTGCCATATCTCATCTGCATCACCACCAAAGCACCCAGCCCTCTCAGGTCAGGTACTCTGGTTCTCGGTTAGTTGGTAAAACCCCAACTCCTCCCCACACAACAGCCTTGTCTCTTTGTGACCCAGGAGTACCAAGCTGGACAGCCCTGTGACAAGCGAATACATCGTCAGTTTGTCTGCTCACTGCTACAGCAGAACAGAAGCCAGAGCCCCTTGTCTCAAAAGAATTAAGGCTGCCACTTGCCTTACAAGGGCGTACACTATGCACAGAAGGTTTAGGATTCCTGGCACGCGTCTGCATGGTGCAGTGCAGTGGTACATTAGAGCTCCCGCAGTGTAAGGCACGCGTTCCCCAGAGCAGCCCCTCGCAGAGCGCAGCCAGGCTCCAGATCAGTCCAGCTGCAATACGCGTGGCTCTGCGCCCGCAGTCATATGGCCGTACTGGTAGAACACCGAGCAGCTGGACGATGCTGCTTCGGGAGCCGTTTCAGACTGCTCTGCAAGGGCACTGCTCGGCATCCAGGCCGTAAGAGCACGGGGGCTGCTGGGGAGCACTGGGTTGTACTCCCTGCACCCACCAGCGCAGTGGCGTCCCTCCACCCGCCGCACCCTCCCAGCGCAGAGCGCACACACGCCGGCAGGGAGGCAGCCACGCTGCACTCCAGCAGCTTCCCCAGTAAGCGCGAATGGGGCTCGGGACATGAGGATCACACACAAGGGACACCGTCCGCACAGCTGGGACACAGCTGCAACCAACGCCCCAGCCAGTGCTGCGGGCACGCCGCAGCGCACGCGGAACCCCAGGGGACAGGCTGAGGGCCAGGGACCTCTGCACCATCTCCCCACATCCAGGGAACACGTAAGTGCAGACACAGCGGGGCCTGTGAGCTGGAATTAGGGGTACAACCTGTGGAACCACTCTTCCTCGTAAGTGAAAATCTCCCAGCCTTTGCCTCTTCCCAATTTCCCAGAACACAGTTCACCTTTTACTGGTGTGATGGAATCACACTCACGTAAAAAGGTGGGAATTGGGCTCCCACTATGTACTTTTCCTTCTGGAATAATAAGCAACATGCACTGATGTATTATAGCAAGTCAGAAACAGGTAACCCCTATTTAAGGACAGTTTACTGCTACAACTACTTTATTAACCATACATCTCTATACAAAATTAATCTAAGCTACAGTATTTTGTTAAATTATTTCTCTAAATTCCTTCTACCATGATTTGCAAAAGTAATTGTAACCTTGTTTTCAATAATGAAACAGTAGATCCATATTTAGTGTGGAGGCAGATGGTATAAAAATCCCTGATGCATATTTCTTGACTGAGCTCAGCTGAATTCATTTTGATAATACATCAACATTTTAGGAAAAAAAAAAAAAAAAAAAGAGATGTTGCCAGAATCCGTATGAACTCTTTGACTCTTTATCCTTACCTCCTTCCAATAGCTTGCCTCTGTAGACACAAAGGTTTTCTCCTCCACCCTGCCGCTGATAGACTTTGATTTCATCCCTGTAATCAGTGTCACCGTGAGATAAACGCCCACTTTTTCTTAGGAAGACCATGGTAACAAGTGCATTGCTGTGTAACAAGGGCTTAGGTAATTCTTCAGAATTCTGCAGCAGGAAATACACAAAAAACACATTCAGCTTCCAGCTCTAACAAAAGGTGAACTCAAAGATCATAGATGTGCGGCATACACTTGAGGCTTCCAGTCTTATAAGACAGGCCTTGAGCTGCTTAAATTGGAAAGTGTTTTGTAACATGCAGAAGGGCAGGGAAATATTTCAAACTGAAAATCCACCGCATTGAATTGCCCAGAATTGCAGGGACCAGGTTTAATGACCTATATTGTCCCTCCCCATCCCGGGTTCCTACAGTTTCCTTTACAGCAGTCAAAACCGGCTGGAGATATGGTGTAACAGCTAAAGCTTCTGTACACTCAAGGCATTTCACATGCCCCTCTGAAGTTCTGGCACTAGATATGATCAGAGACAGGATCAGGCTGGCTAAAATGGAAGGCTTAAAGTAAGAGTTCCTATGGGTATTTTGTTCAAACACCCTTTTTTCCCCAGCTGATGAAAACCACCAAATGTTTCAGTATATGGAGAGATAGGTGGCAGTTATATATTTTAATACTTATAAATTCTCTTTCTTTCAAACATTCAGTGACGTTATGCAAACTAGGTACACAAATCTTTCACTATTAGGCAAATACACCAACGAGCAGGCTAATACGCCTATACATAAACAGAGAAGCAGAGATAACTTGCCTTCCTTAAAATTTGCTCTGTGTCGTTTGGTACAGTCATGGGACGTAATCGTCTGCCTCTGTGCATCCCACTTCTCACTGCATTTACGCTCTTGTCTCCTCCTTGCCGGGGGGGAGGTGGCACTGGTATCATAGAGCTGTTAACGATGGGGATTTGGTATGGGGATATACCAGTCGCATGTTTCACTGAATCCTTAAGTCTTAACCCACTCTTCTTCCCCTGCAAAAACATATTAAGCAAGTTAAGTAGGTTATGCAACAATAGCTACCAAGCATATTGAACTAACGATGGTCTGACTACTCTTTATGTTTAGTAACACACATGCTTCTAGAACAATTCCTTATCTTGGTGCTTGCAATTATGTTCATTAAAACGTTTCTGTGCTAAAACCCTTTCTTTTAATTTGCAAAGCAACAGGCAGATTGTTTGACAATGTCACCCTCCTAGATACATACAACACTGTAAACCATGTACTACTCGTAACCATGCAGAGTTCTGATCACAAGCAGACGGAACACTGCACAACCCCACAGCACTGCTGCGTTCTCTCAGCTGGCAAGCAAATTCCAAAGCAGCCAGAATCTTCCAACAGTCACATCATTTGACATCAATTATACAAGATGTGGTTCAAAATCTGGGGAAGAGAAGGCTCCGGGTAGACTTTACAGCAGCCTTCCAGTATCTGATGTGGCCTACAATAAATCCAGAGAGGGACTTTTTACAAGGGTGTATACCGATAGGACAAGGGGCAATAGCTTTAAACTTAAAGAGGGAACATTTAGATTAGACGTAAGGAGGAAATTCTTCACTCTGAGCGTGGTGAGGCCCTGGCTCAGGTTGCCCAAAGAAGCTGTGGCTTCCTCCTCCCTGGCAAGGTTCAAGGCCAGGTTGGACAGGGCTTGGAGCACCCTGGGCTGGTGGAAGGTATCCCTGCCCATGGAAGGGAGGTGGTGGAAGTGGATGGTCTTTAAGGTCCTTTCCAATCCAAACCATTCTATGATTCTAGGAAAATGCTTCTTTCCCATTTGTAGTGGAGGTTTAGTCCTTGTTCAGAATGACAGACAAATAGAGGACCAGGGCCCTGAAAAGCAAGACATGTCTAGAGAATAAATTCTGCAAGCGTTGCATGCTCTGGACCTGAGCTCTGCATCATGTCGTCATAATTTATGCCGGATTTAGCTGTTTTGTCAGTAGTGAGCATTAAAGCAACCATTTAAATCACGCATAATTTGAATAGACATAGATAGTGCCAGCAAATTCTTGGACAAAGGATCGTGACAATGACAACACAGAGCAAAGACACAACAGAAGAGAGCTATTCATATGGTGTCTGCCAGTCAGCGGTAGCAGGTCACAGTCCCATTCCAAAATCCGCCAGTCCCATGGAACTCTTAACATAAAGCCAATTACTTAATGTTTTTTCTAGAAGAGAAGACAAGTCCAAATTGCACCTGCAAGTAACTGCATACATATCAGATCATGTATGGCTACTCCAAAAAGTTCTCATTCTCTGAACCCACCAGTGTGACTTAGTAGGAGGAATGGTAAAAAAAAGAAAGAAGTTTTGTTGCTACTTTGCAGCTGTATACAAAGATGAAAACTTGTAAGACTGTGTGAATAGATGCCTGAGTTATTGGTGTTAACCAGGTGGTTGCCTCCCTCTCTACATAACAGAAAATCTATGTAGAGTGAAAAAATTTTGCATGCAGAGAGATTTTATAGTATAAGATAAGTCACCACATTTTTCTGGCTGTGATCAAGAACTGGGCATTAGACCAGTAAGACAATGTCTTGAAATTTAAGGGGAAGTGAAAAAGGAGAGTTTAAACAAAAGCTGACAACCATTTGGAAGGCATATTGCCTGCAGTATGCAGTTGTGGGAGCTACAGTACTAAAGCAGTATTACAAAGCTGTCCCTAAAATTATATTATTTTTAGAATGAAATAGGGCCTCACCCCACTGGGAAACCGCTGCTCATGTTCAAGTGTGTGGCACTTTTGTTTAGAGCTAGAAGTCTTTGGTGCAGACTCTACTGCAGCACAGCTGCGAAGTCGTAGGAGTCGAAGTGGGTGTTGCATGGTTCCTGGAGCTGTATTTTGTTGCCAGGAAGTCTAGAAAAGGAAAAAGAAAACAGCTACAGAATCTCGGTGCATAGTTTCCAGTGCAGAACAGAAACATAAAGAAAAAAAAATATAGCACCGATTGAGATGTTTGGAAGTGATGAGTGATTCTCAGGTACCTTCAGGAAATGAAATTTTCTAGTCTGCCTCCAAAGCATCAGACCTCTTTTAGGCATCTCTAATTACGCATCCAAAAACAACTCTTGGTCATAACTATAGGTTTTGCTGCTGTCTCTTCACAGTGCAGCCTTGAAGCAAACATAATGAACTCACAGAAACTGTAGCAGTGTGCTATGTTTTGGTGACTTCAGCATGTGGACACGGAGAGAATGCACGACAAAAGCATGCCTATTTTTGTTCAATACTCAGCATTTCTCCAACTTTTTAATTTCATCTTTTCCTTGTATATCCTTCAGAATACCATGTTAAAATGTTAAAACCTAAAAAACCCTGTTTAACTGAATTAACTCACCGTCTTAGAAATGGCGGGCTCCTTGGATTGTTGTTGATGAGAAGGATGTCCATCATTATAATCAACTACAGGTCCAGGTGCCCTCTGCATGGGATGGAGAGGAGAAGGTCATTCAGGACTGAAAGGCTCTTTCAGTCTGCACCAATTAGCGTTACTGAAATTGAGAACCAGTTAAAACTGAACTATATATTTGACCTTTGACTTTAGTATCATTATACTTCAAGAGTATATTAACATTCCCTCTCTGCCTGTTAACAGAGAGTAAAAGGCTTCTGAGTTCCAAAGCACAGCCTTCTGGAATGAGCTTTAGTCTCACTGCACCCTTTCAACTCTGTTTACTAAAAGACCTCCATTGCTTTCAGGATTTTACAACATCTGGAAACTTGCCTACAGCCACAGTATTCATTGGCAATACTTAACGTACTGATACTGGCCTAATCTTGCATGACAAGGCAGATAAAGGGAAAGATTAAAGCAGATTTATCACAAAGCAAAGCTATTTTTGTCTAGGTTCTGATTTGCAACTCCTGCAACATCAGCTTCTCGCGATTTCTCTTTAATGACACAATCCTGCAAGCAGGAAATCAGCCTCAAGTGATGAAGGATGAGGCCCTAACCTGGCACAATCAGGGCAGTCAATGCTCTAGACTAAGCACAGATGTCACAGGTATGCGTGTATGCTTTCAGCAGCACATGCTCACGTTACAGCGTATGGAGTAGCTGGTGAAACTCACCAGTTGTGAGGCACTAGCTGGTTCTCCAGCCACTAAACGATGAAGATCATAGCACTTTCTTGGACCAAGATGTGGGAAGCGCACAGGACTGGCACCTTCCACTGATCTTCTGGATTGGTCCACCTAAAAGAACACAAATTTACATCTCTGAGGTACTAAATACACTATACAGCAATGTTTGAACTTGCCTTCCGCCTGTCTTTCATTGGACAGCTATGACAACCAGCTTGTCTAGACCTGGTGGAGCACCTGGTTACGGAAGGAAAGGAGATCAAGGGGAGAATGAGCGAGGGACAAGGGAAAAGACTTGTTACCACCTCCGATTCATTTCCCTGCAACCCTCTCCAGCTGCAGATCCCCCCAAATTCAACTCCTCTGCCTGTTTCTGTGTACCTCCTACTTCTTGGTTTGGTTGAAGGGCTCTTTCTTTTTTAAATTTGAGTGCATGTGCCTCTTTCTTGCTCCGACTACCTGCTCTGCTGCCCCTCCCTACCTTTTCAAAAACAAAAGCTCCACACTGGGCCGACTACCCTTCTGCAAACAGATTGCTCGATCTCTCATCCTCCCTGGCTCAGTCACCTGTATTTCTCCTTTCCTTTCAGATTAGCTACTCAGCCGAAATCACTGAATATATGATGTGAGAATTAAATTACACTGCTAATTCCAGGCAGGTTCCTGTGTCCCAGTGTGACACCACAGCAAAGATGCAATCACATATCTGCAGGCATCTCTCTTACACTTGTCACTGAAGGAAGCAGTGCTGCTTTACGTTCCAAAATTCTCCAAGGCCAGAATCCCTTGACAGGGTGCCTTAGTCACTGCTTCCACCGTGGTGACTTTCCAGCAGCAGGAGTTCAGTCAGTAAACAATGCCTTTGCAATTACCATAGTGATCTGTGTTTTTCATTAAAATCTCCTTTCTTTACCTGATGAATTTCTCATGAGTGTATTAATTAAAATCAAAAAGATTTGACATTGTTCTTCAGCTGTTCAAAGAAGCAGCTAGCTTCCCCATGCATTTTTCTCAATGTATGCAGGCTCCTAATAAAGAAATAAGATGTTGAGCATGTTTCAGCCAAAATGGGAACGACGTTTCCCATACGAGTCCAGGTGACTTCATGGGGAGAAGAACCATTGACTTCTGTGGGATTTCCATGACGCTAACAACTACGGGATCAATCTCTACCTACGTGATACCAAAGTGAAGACTTCTGAAAGCTCTTTTCACTGCTTACATGCTGGTTCTGCTAAACATCATGTGGAGAGGCAAACGACTGAAAACGTGAGCTCAGTGCTCAGCAGCAGTCAAAAGCAGATAGTGTCTAGAATTACGAGAAGAACTGCAACACGCATCTTAAATTATTCATGCAGTTCTCGTTCCCCGTTTCAAAACAGAAACGGTAGAATTAGAAAAGGTAAAAAAATGGCAACAGTAATGAGAAGTCTGGAATGGCTCACGTAAGAAAGATTCAATAGAATGAGGGTCTTCAGCTTGCAAGACTGAAGAGGAATATGAAAAAGGTATGTAAAACCACAAATGCGTTGGAAAAGGGGAATAGTTGTTAACTTTTCTCATAACAAGAACAATGGAGCATCACACAGAATTGTCAGACAGTAGATACATTAACTATCGCGCAGAAATGCAAGGAAGTACCATTTCATACAACTCATAATTAAATTCCACAATCAAGAATACTGCAGAACCAAAATAATAAGTGGATTCAAAAGGAATCATGTGCATGAATGGAAGTTGCTGAACTGCTGGACAGAGGAAGAAGGAGATGTAGCCTGGGGCAGGATCATCCTCTGTTTGCCTGTTTCTTGTACTTTTACCATAATCATCAGAGACAGGACACTCGGCTCAATGAATCTCTGGCCTGACCCGCAGCTGTTATTTAACACAGGGCAAAACGGTGATGTCCCATCAGTACTCAGCAGCCTTACTTTGATTTTCTGCTCCCTCTTCTTCCTCACAGAACTTTCAAGTTTCCTTCTCATTTCCAGCTGATGATGACGCTATCAGAAAAAGAGAAATCTCATTAATGGACATTATGAGATGTCAATGAATGTAAGAACACTCCCTTCTGTTTGGCTTATCCCTTGCCTGCTCCCTGGTTGTTACCCTCATTGAGCCCTGTTATGAAACCACTATTGATTCAATCAATGATTTGCATTACACCTGTGTATATTAACATTGGCAAAGGAACAACTGAGCGTTTGTAAAGCTGCAGGGACCAAATCCATTCTTGATACATAACACAAATGTTCCCAAATTTTGTACTGAGATAAAATATATAACCAGGTTCAAACTATTTTGGTTTGATTAGAATTTTTTAAGCAAACTAGCTCTATGAATATCATCCCATAATGTGCTGACTGCCAAAGAGCAGTAAGTGAGCCAGGACAGTGTATGTGCTAATGACAGCATGGTTTAACAGCTAGAGGCCAGCAGAGGTTTCATGTGGGGGATGTCAAGCACAAAGGTTGTCCTTTTTCCCAGCAGGAGAGAGCCTTTCAGGGGAGTGTGAGGGTACAGCCACAGACAACAGTCCAGTATGAGTTAACAGCCACTGGCTGTCAGTAGGGAAGTATCTGAAAAGGTTTACACATCACTAGTAAATGCATACCTCCATGTCAAGGACCTTATGATATATGGCGAGAGCCAGGCACTGCTGTACATATATTTCGTGATCCTTCCTCCTAACATTTAGACGGTATTCTTTCTCAGATATTATTCTTCCACTCCTCGAGATCTGCCATAAACAAATATAATGTAACTAAAAAGGAGATGACAGAATAAAGTATGTTTTCAAACAGAGTGCAATTTCCCAGAAAGACTACTTTCTCTTCCCGGTTAGCTACCACCTCTGCTTCTGCCATGGTGCTGGAGCTCACCTTCCTGGCACAGAATTGTAGTTTCTCTGGCCACACGGACCCCATCAGTCAAATGAAGAGAGCAGGAGAGCAGCAGCCACATTTTCTAACTGCGGAAGGCTCAGCCCTACTCTTCATGGGCCATTGCCCAAGTCAGCGGAGGGGGATTAAATACTTGCCTACCTACTGCATGCATGAGGGTTGCATCTGCCTGTGCTAAACAGTCACACCTAGGAGTGTGTAAGTATTTTTAAAAATGTTCAGCATATTCATCTTTTCCAAATCCTTCAGTTTTCCATTAAACACATTTGAAAAATAACACTGAAGCTATTTAAACAACTCGTAGGGTCAAATATGCTTAGATTTCACAATTTAAAAAACCTAAGAGAATCAATATGATTTTGTGTATTTGCAAACTGAAAGATTTTGCAGAGGCAAACTGCAACGAGCAAAAAGAAAAACAGAACAAAAACATAAAAACATTCTGAATTTGTCAAAACCTTTCCACAAAATATCTTCTTCTGCCTGGATGTGAAATACAAGCAGATTGACAAACATTCTCCCATCAGCGTAGTTGCGCAGTACCACAGTGCCATATGCAATACCTTCCTGAAGCTGCATTACTGAGCAGAAGCTCACGGCTAACCCAAGGCTCTCCAGTATTTACATACATCATCAACCCACGCCAGCCACCATTTCCAGCTTCACACAGAAAAGCATTACGACTGTTGCATTACAGCAGGCGCGGTGGAAGCGTAAGTGTGATATTCTGTGGAGCATGGCCCCCGAATTGACTGTTATCACATCACTTCTAGTGTGGCACCATCATCCACCAGCAGCTTCCATGCCAGCATCTTCACAGCCCCGGGTGGCCCTTGCACCTTGATGTCCTAAACGTGCTCAGTTGTGAGCTACAGCATTTCTTCAGCTGTCACCAGCGTCTTCAAAACCCCCTGGCACACAGAGCTAAGCTCCGGGCTGTTTTACTTGTCTTTCTGTCACTTTGATTTCAGCAGTGCAGCCTTATGCACCACAGCCCTGTGTCCCTGCGATATCTAGCTGACCAACAGTAGATAATTATGCAGTGGAAAATGCTTGGATTAAATAAACCTCCTCTCAGTCTCAGTGTGATCGTGTGGCTTTGATCTGGCATGGCATAATTTCACGTCTTTGGCTAGCTGGTCAAATTCTTACCAATGACAACACATACCTCTAACAAACAAACAACAGAACCATCAGTGGTTTGACTTGTGCAATATTAAAAGAAACAAAGAATTATTTTCTTTTTTTCTCAGAAAAAGGAAACTTCAATCTCACCAGTCCTGATCTCTGAAGATGTTCTCTTATCCTGGTATTGTTGAAATATCCAATCAGGTGTTTGTCCATAAGGCTATTGTAGGTCGCAAGAAATCTGAAATAAAACCAATACAGACGCATATAACCCCCTTTAAGCTATAAAGACCTCGCCAATAGTTTGCTGCACAAAATGCTGTCTTGATGAATCATGCCCAGCATTTTGTGAGATAAATGCCCATTAGATTATGTAAAGGTACTAACTTATTGCTTCTGGAAGATTCATATCAAACAAGTGACTCCTGCGTAAGATACAGCAGCTCAGCATCGAGCAGCGTACCACCACAGAGGCACAGGGTCCAACAGAGCCCAGCCCTCCAAGGACAGCTCCCGAATAGCCTCCTCGGATAATAAACTTGGACCTTCGGCAGCTCGGTATCACTCCACACCGCGTTTGGAGCCGGTTTCCTGGCTGAGCCCAGCAGGCACAGCCACAGGCCCCGCTCAAGTGCAGAGGACACTGTGCATCACCAGGACAGACGCGTGCCATCACCCCTGCACCACCACACACCTCCCGCCCTGCCCCGCACCCCGCTCAAGTGCAGAGCATCACCAGGAGAGACATGCCATCACCCCTGCACTGCTGCATGCCTCCCGTCCTGCCACGGGCCCCGCTGAAGTGCAGAGCACACTGTGCATCACCAGGACAGACGCGTGCCATCACCCCTGCACCACCACATGCCTCCCGCCCTGCCATGGGCCCCGCTGAAGTGCAGAGCACACTGTGCATCACCAGGAGAGACGTGCCACCACCCCTGCACCACCGCACACCTCCCACTGCCCTGCCCCACGCTCCCCTTCCTCCTGCCGCCCGCTCGCCAGCGGTCGACACGGCAGCGACGCAGCTTCTGGCAGCCTCTGCAGAGACCTGTAAGAACAAGGCGGGTTGGGAGGCACCCCCAGAGGCCATATAGTCCAGCCCCTGGCTCAAGGCACAGCACTTATCAGACTTCACCTACACAAAGGAATTTTCCTGTGGTCTTCATCGCCAGCTCTCAGCCATTATTGTCTAGTATCCACCACAATTAAATTGCTTTCTTCAGTCTACTTATGTTAGCAAAAACTGCTAGCGCCAGAACATATTTTTAGGACAGGACACTGTTTCCATAGTATTTTCACCGGCTTGAAAGTTAGCGCACACGTTATTAGCTTGGGTACAAATCTTTGCTCTGATGAAGACTAGTTATTTGCGTCTTCAGCCAAAGCCTCCTTCAGTATCTACATTTCCACCCATTTCTTTATGGCACTTCCCTCTTCTTCATTGTTCCCACCATCAGAGGGATGGCGTATCAAATTCATCACCTGGAACACCTACACAGAAAACTAAGTGGCTTCAATTTCAGGTGTCAAAAAATACATTTAAGTCTTTCCTCCTGTTTTGAACCCTTTTCTCAATGGGGATTCAGCTATATGTCTGTTACAATATTGCCTGGCCAAGCACTAATCTGTTCATGAACAAAAAAAGCCAGTTTCAAAAACAGTTCTCCAGATGGCCTTTACACCTACAGAACTCATAAACTACTCGGGAAAACTACTCTACAACAGCAAGATCAGGAACTGTCCTGTCTGTTTCGGGGACCATTTATTCAAACACACACGCTAGAATATTTATTTAAATAAACAGCCAAGAATGCTTATCCCACAAACATATTTATAAATTCAATTGCACAAAACTTGTACAGGGCTTGCATTGATGGGAATACTTCTTTTTTCCCCCCTCTAAATACACTACATTTTACCAGAAATCATCAGATTGACTCTATGTGACGGATTTGCTCAAGCTCAATGAAAACCAAGCGTGCTCTACAGGAAACCAAGGAGTTTGTGCAAACGGCCAGCAAGCACACTTGTCTGCCTGCGTGAACCCGGGTGCCGCGCTGCTCTGCGCTCAGTGAGCTGCCACCTCGTCACCGACCCGGTCTTTCTGAGCAGACCGTGCCTTGTGCCAGAGGGACAGCAATGAGCCCTCGCCCAAGCTCAGAAGGGCATCAGCAGACAGCGGAGTGGCAAGGGACAGGGCCTCTCCCCCAGGCCCCCAGCCCCTCCCGGGCTGCGAAGCACGGGCACAGCTCTCGGCTCAGGTCAGCGCCAGCCTGCGCGGGCCACAGCTGAAGACCCGATCACTTTTGCCGGACCACACTCCCGAGATTTTGGACGGACCAAGCAGCCGGTACTACGACGGCTCTCAAGTGCCAATCAGTCAAACAGACTCCTGGGACTCCGCTGCTGTAGCGACCTTCTGCGGATCTTCAGCTCTTTAAAGATCCCTGACGCAGGCGGGCACAAGTCCTCTTCTGCACCCAGAGTAATAAAAATGGGCCCAATATGAAATGCAAGAACCTCTCAAGTCTTTTCCAATTCCCAAGTCAAGATACTAAAGATCTTTTTAATGCATACATCAAACAATCCAAAGTGAACAAATTGCATCTCTTTCCTACTCACTGGTGAACAACTAAGATCAACAAACATGGAGAACCAGACCATGCAGACCACCGAGCAAGGCACTCCCCTGCTCTGCCGCGGGAATGTCACGCACCTCTGTAAAGCCAACAGAGCCAAATAATTGCAGCTGCCAAAGATCAGAGCTTCCAAAAATTGAACATAAGATATGAGCGCTGAACATAAAAACTGAAGCTTCTATAATCAGCAGATATATTTTTAATAGTTCTTAGCACAACCATATTTTACTTCAACTGCTAGAAAACAGGACAAACAGCAAAGTAAGTGTCAGCAGGCTTAAGTTTTTAATACTCTAAATCCATTCACATTCGTAAAATGAATACACACAGATACATATTGCATAACAGGTTCAGCCTGACCTTTGGGCTCTCTAGGCAGGACATGTTTTACACAACAACAGACTGATCTGTTTCCTTTGGCTTTAAATTTAAATGCCACTGTACCTCAATTACATATCTTTCAGCAGGATAGTTCAAAGTGAATGTCTATTGCTATGCTGAGTTACCATGCACAAAAGTATACTCAAGGAAAGAAAGAACTAAAAAAAAGAAATCCCAAAAAACAGAGAGATCATAAATTTACAGGAATTTTATCTGGGGTTTCACAATAATCTCACAGGTAGCCTACCAACAATAAATTAAACTTTAAACAAACAATTTAGCTTACTCTGTTAGGCATGTTGATTAAACTATAGGTACTATAGCAACTGACCTACACCACTTTCTCAATCCA
The DNA here is from genome assembly GCF_030867145.1 of Opisthocomus hoazin. Classification (NCBI taxonomy): domain Eukaryota; kingdom Metazoa; phylum Chordata; class Aves; order Opisthocomiformes; family Opisthocomidae; genus Opisthocomus; species Opisthocomus hoazin. Next base: position 380,136 of record NC_134419.1, on the reverse strand, counting down.
CTGTTTGCATATGCATTTGAAACCACCAGATTACATCAATTGTACTAAGTATTGACTTATGGTATCACCTGGCAATTGCACACAGAGGCAGAGAAACTCAGTCCAATTCCTTTTCTAATATTTCACGGGCCATATAACTTGTTAAAATGCAACTCCCACCTGAGCACAGCGATGTAGCAACTTCAGTTTCAAAGAAGTCTCTGTACATGTTGTTTCTCATCTAAATTATGAATAGGCTGGTCCTCAAAAATGCTGAATTAAATTCAAAGTTCAAAAGGGTATTGGAGGAAATAAGGAAATAATGTCCAGAACCAAAACCCATTCACCACTGAAAGGAATGCAGCTGGATCCCGTGAGCTCTGGCAGAGCCCCACTGCAGAGAGCAGCCTGAGCTCTGCCCAGGTGAGTGCAATTAAATCACTGACTGCTCACCGAAGAACTAATCTAAGAGTGCATCAAAGCTCTAGTTACTGCTTGGTAAAGTCACAGGGAATTACAGCCCCTGCGTTTGATATTACAGCCGGAGTTTGTGGCCCCTCCAGCCAGACAAACAGCCCTGCCCCTGACGGAGACCATTCCCCCCTCTAAGCAGCCACTGGACCTTGCAATGTCTCTGCTGGGGACATGAACAAGCAAGGCTCGTCTAGCTTCCCAGCAGAGCAAATCTAACCACAGGCTGCCACCTGCAAACAGCAAGTTCACCGTCCCACGAGGCAGGGGCACCTGCCCAGCATGTTCCATCTGGGAGCAAAGACTACTCTTAGGAGACTCTCCAGACTCCCAGCCGCTGTCTGCCCTTCCCTCCCTAAGGAAACTCTTCCATCACCATGAAGTATATCTCGCTTCCCAAAAAAATGCTGCCAGGGTCTCCAGAGAGGTAGGCAGACAGTGGCAAAGTGGTTTTCTGCAGAACTGGAATTTGGTGTTAAATCCCGAAGGTCAGGACTTTGTAAATCCGAGCTGGGAACAGCCCAGCAGGCACCCATGGGCCTAGGAGTCAAAAGATTCCAACAGAGAATGGGATTTTGCCATCTACTTGCCAGTACAGGCATTCGGAAGGTAACTGCTACCTTCGTTACACTATTCAGCATAAATGCTTGTTCTGCTGAGTGTCTTCAAGCTTCAGCCAAGCGAATACATCCAGTGACTACGCTGCACTTGGGCTCCTCTCTCTGAGAAAGAGGGCCATCTACCCAGAGGATGAGAAGCCAGGAAAACCATGCCCAGTCTCCAGGAAAGGAGGCTCATGCTTTGCCAGGAGACAGGGCTGCCACACTTGTGAACCGGCTCTAGCAACTGCAGCCCTCCTCCGGCACGGCTCTGGAAGGGGAAGCTGCTGCTCGCAGCAGTGCCACCACCTGACCCGTGGCTGCAGGCTCCGCTCTGCTCTGCTCCGCTCCCCCAGGCCCAGCTGCAGCTGCCAACCTTGTTCACTCCCACTGCTGCTGCCGCACGCACGAGAAACCACGCTGGAACACAACTGCTGAACCAAAGCTCACCGGAGTCAGCAGGTGACTTGAAATTTTGACGGGGCTGTGGAGCCAAACTATAATTAGCTGGTTTATTCCAAGTCCACAAGGCCCTTAAGCACACATACAGCTTTACTCGGATGGTAACCACGGAATGGAGAGGCCACGGTCTCTCCAAACCACACTGTGCCTCTGCTTAAAAGTCTGCAGGACCCCTTCAGCCCTGGCCATCTGACCTCAGCGAGACCACCAGTGGGCTTGCTCCATGGACACACTGCTGACACCCCCTGGGGTTTTGCTTCGAAAGCTGCACGCTGTTTTCTTCACTCCTTGCCTAACCTGAATTATTTAGCAGCCAAACCACTGAAGATTCTTTGTAAAGATACTCAGCGAGAATTATTTTATGAACACACTGCCCCAGGGGATGGTCACCAAGCTCAAGGGCATCTGTAAATCAGTGAGCAGGCGGAAATGAGCTCGCTTTGCCTGCGCCCTTATAGCAGCCTTCCAGTACCTGAAGGGGCCTACAGGAAGGATGGAGAAGGGCTTTTCACAAGGGTGTGTAGTGATAGGACAAGGGGGAATGGCTCTAAACTAAAAGAGGGCAGATTTAGATTAGATATTAGGAAGAAATTCTTCCCCACGAGGCTGGTGAGGCCCTGGCCCAAGCTGCCCAGAGAAGCTGTGGCTGCCCCCTCCCTGACAGTGCTCAAGGCCAAGTTGGATGGAGCTCTGAGCACCCTGGGCTGGTCGGAGATGTCCCTGCTCATGGCAGGGGGGTTGGAACCAGATGAGCTTTAAGGTCCCTTCCAACCCAAACCACTCTATGATTCTACCCAAAGGCAGCGACAATGCCCTGGAAGGCAGAGCGGGCCCCCCAGCACCATGCCTATGGGTGCTGCAGGACCCTCATGACAGCGGGGACGCACAGAAGTCCTGTGCCCGGGAGGACCCAGCCCCGCGCACAGCACAGGCTGCAGGTAGCCAGGCAGGGGTCAGCTCTGCGGGAAGGGCCGGCTAGTCCCAGCAGGCACGAACTGACTGTGAGCCAGCCAGGCGCCCTGCAGCGAGGACAGCCTTTCGTGTACCCAAACCATGTTTGTGTGCCAATCCCGAACACAGCCAGACATGGAAACGGGAGCCAAAAGACGCCAGCTCTGCTGCCGATGGGTTACACGGCCGTGAGCAAGCTCTGTCATCGTTTCTTTAGTCAGAGCGTCGTCCACTAGAAGAAGATTGTGCCATGCGGTGTCACAAAGACAGGGACCGGCAGAGACCCTCAGTTCCTCGGTGTCCGTAACCCACACGGTCCGGGGGAGGTCCAGACACTCGGAAACTCGCGGCCTGCAGCTCCGGCGTCGGAGAGCAGCACCGGGGAGGCCGGAGGCCGCGGCCCCGCCCGCCCGCAGACCCCGGGAGCTGCCTGGGCGGGGGCGCCGGGACCCGCAGCGGGACCGGGCCGGGACGCGCTCACTCGGCGCGGCACCACGGCCTCCGACGCGATCCGCGGCCAAGGCCGCGCCGCCCCCCGCCGCGCACCACCCCGGCCTCCCGCGCCGCAGCACACCCTCGGGGCTCTGGGGCTGCCCGCGGCGCTGCGCTCGCAGTGACAGAGGCACACGGGCACCGAGCGGCGCGCCCGGCCGGTCACCGCCCCGTCGCTGGGACAGCGAGGGACGTGGGGCAGCGCCGCGGGGCAGGGCCCGGCCCCCCGCGCCCCCCGCCCCACTCACCCCTGCTGCGGGACGCTCATGGCGGCGGGAAGCAAAAGCGCGCTCACTGCAGGAAAGCGGCCGCGAGGGACCCCGCGCTGCCGGCCGCGTCCCTGGCGTCGCTAGGAGACGGCGTGGGGCGGGGCTAACAATGCCTGGCCCGCGCGGAGGGCGGGTCCCGAGCCGGCCCGCCCCCTCCCCCCGCCCCGCCCCGGCACTGGGCGCGCTCCCGCCGGGCCCTGAGGTGGCACGAGCGCGGCGGGGGCAGGCCCCGGGCCCCTTCGCGACCGCAGCGCTGCGGCCGCGGGGCCGGGGAGGCCGGGGCAGGCCCTGCGGCCCAGCACAGAGCCCGGGGGCGGCGGGATGCGCCGCCACCTCGGCCCGCACCGAGGGCAGGGCAGGGCAGGGCAGGGCAGGGCAGGGCCAGGCCGGGCCCCTCCCTCCCCCCCCGGCCGGCGGTTCCAGGCCCCGGCGCGGCTGCCGCCGGCGGGCAGCCCTCCCTCCCGCGCTGAAGGGACTGCGCCGGTCCTCGGGCCCTCTGCGGCACCACCCACCCGCCCTCGCCGCGGAACTCCCTTGTAACAGAAGCAGCTATCAGGAACTTCACCGTCCTCCTGGTTTTTGATCTTCCCACCCCTTTAACTAAAGGCTCGCTAATTTGCTGTACCACGCTGCAGCCCGACAAGTGAAGGATTCACGCAGGGGCCCACACGACTACAACGGAGAGGGGACACGTTCCATGACTAGCACACATAGGCAGCGTTTGTTTTGGGCACGACAACAAATACCAGCTGCTTCTGAGAGCAATTCCACTCTCTCCTGTTCCGGAAACACGTACAGCAGTGGCTTCCAGACCGCGGCGTGCCCACAGAGTGGCATGCCTCACCCCAAACCTTCCCTGCGTGCGCACAGGCCAGGACAGAGCCAGAGCGGCCCCTCGCACTGCCCACAGCGGCGCCAGGCAGACCACCGCTGGAAGCCACTGCTTCATAGACAGCCCCCCCCCCCGATTAAATCAGTTACTCAAAAATAAACCACCTGGCTGACAGAACTGTTCTGCCTAATTCATCTGTGGTCCCCATCCTCCTCACCCTGCCCAGGGGACGGCGTGTCCCACGGGGAGAGCGGAACCAAGGACCCCTGAGGCTGACACTCTCGCGATGGGCGGCGACGGGGACCTGCAGAGACCCTCGGTTCCTCGGTGTCCGTAACCCACACGGTCCGGGGGAGGTCCGGACACTCGGAAACTCGCGGCCTGCAGCTCCGGCGTCGGAGAGCAGCACCGGGGAGGCCGGAGGCCGCGGCCCCGCCCGCCCGCAGACCCCGGGAGCTGCCTGGGCGGGGGCGCCGGGACCCGCAGCGGGACCGGGCCGGGACGCGCTCACTCGGCGCGGCACCACGGCCTCCGACGCGATCCGCGGCCAAGGCCGCGCCGCCCCCCGCCGCGCACCACCCCGGCCTCCCGCGCCGCAGCACACCCTCGGGGCTCTGGGGCTGCCCGCGGCGCTGCGCTCGCAGTGACAGAGGCACACGGGCACCGAGCGGCGCGCCCGGCCGGTCACCGCCCCGCCGCTGGGACAGCGAGGGACATGGGGCAGCGCCGCGGGGCAGGGCCCGGCCCCCCGCGCCCCCCGCCCCACTCACCCCTGCTGCGGGACGCTCATGGCGGCGGGAAGCAAAAGCGCGCTCACTGCAGGAAAGCGGCCGCGAGGGACCCCGCGCTGCCGGCCGCGTCCCTGGCGTCGCTAGGAGACGGCGTGGGGCGGGGCTAACAATGCCTGGCCCGCGCGGAGGGCGGGTCCCGAGCCGGCCCGCCCCCTCCCCCCGCCCCGCCCCGGCACTGGGCGCGCTCCCGCCGGGCCCTGAGGTGGCACGAGCGCGGCGGGGGCAGGCCCCGGGCCCCTTCGCGACCGCAGCGCTGCGGCCGCGGGGCCGGGGAGGCCGGGGCAGGCCCTGCGGCCCAGCACAGAGCCCGGGGGCGGCGGGATGCGCCGCCACCTCGGCCCGCACCGAGGGCAGGGCAGGGCAGGGCAGGGCAGGGCAGGGCAGGGCCCCTCCCTCCCCCCCGGCCGGCGGTTCCAGGCCCCGGCGCGGCTGCCGCCGGCGGGCAGCCCTCCCTCCCGCGCTGAAGGGACTGCGCCGGTCCTCGGGCCCTCTGCGGCACCACCCACCCGCCCTCGCCGCGGAACTCCCTTGCAACAGAAGCAGCTATCAGGAACTTCACCGTCCTCCTGGTTTTTGATCTTCCCACCCCTTTAACTAAAGGCTCGCTAATTTGCTGTACCACGCTGCAGCCCGACAAGTGAAGGATTCACGCAGGGGCCCACACGACTACAACGGAGAGGGGACACGTTCCATGACTAGCACACATAGGCAGCGTTTGTTTTGGGCACGACAACAAATAGCAGCTGCTTCTGAGAGCAATTCCACTCTCTCCTGTTCCGGAAACACATACAGCAGTGGCTTCCAGACCGCGGCGTGCCCACAGAGTGGCACGCCTCACCCCAAACCTTCCCTGCGTGCGCACAGGCCAGGACAGAGCCAGAGCGGCCCCTCGCACTGCCCACAGCGGCGCCAGGCAGACCACCGCTGGAAGCCACTGCTTCATAGACAGCCCCCCCCCCCCCGATTAAATCAGTTACTCAAAAATAAACCACCTGGCTGACAGAACTGTTCTGCCTAATTCATCTGTGGTCCCCATCCTCCTCACCCTGCCCAGGGGACGGTGTGTCCCACGGGGAGAGCGGAACCAAGGACCCCTGAGGCTGACACTCTCGCGATGGGTGGCGACGGGGACCTGCAGAGACCCTCGGTTCCTCGGTGTCCGTAACCCACACGGTCCGGGGGAGGTCCGGACACTCGGAAACTCGCGGCCTGCAGCTCCGGCGTCGGAGAGCAGCGCCGGGGAGGCCGGAGGCCGCGGCCCCGCCCGCCCGCAGACCCCGGGAGCTGCCTGGGCGGGGGCGCCGGGACCCGCAGCGGGACCGGGCCGGGACGCGCTCACTCGGCGCGGCACCACGGCCTCCGACGCGCTCCGCGGCCAAGGCCGCGCCGCCCCCCGCCGCGCACCACCCCCGCCTCCCTCGCCGCAGCACACCCTCGGGGCTCTGGGGCTGCCCGCGGCGCTGCGCTCGCAGTGACAGAGGCACACGGGCACCGAGCGGCGCGCCCGGCCGGTCACCGCCCCGTCGCTGGGACAGCGAGGGACGTGGGGCAGCGCCGCGGGACAGGGCCCGGCCCCCCGCGCCCCCCGCCCCCCCCGCCCCACTCACCCCTGCTGCGGGACGCTCATGGCGGCGGGAAGCAAAAGCGCGCTCACTGCAGGAAAGCGGCCGCGAGGGACCCCGCGCTGCCGGCCGCGTCCCTGGCGTCGCTAGGAGACGGCGTGGGGCGGGGCTAACAATGCCTGGCCCGCGCGGAAGGCGGGTCCCGAGCCGGCCCGCCCCCTCCCCCCGCCCCGCCCCGGCACTGGGCGCGCTCCCGCCGGGCCCTGAGGTGGCACGAGCGCGGCGGGGGCAGGCCCCGGGCCCCTTCGCGACCGCAGCGCTGCGGCCGCGGGGCCGGGGAGGCCGGGGCAGGCCCTGCGGCCCAGCACAGAGCCCGGGGGCGGCGGGATGCGCCGCCACCTCGGCCCGCACCGAGGGCAGGGCAGGGCAGGGCAGGGCAGGGCAGGGCAGGGCAGGGCAGGGCCGGGCCCCTCCCTCCCCCCCCGGCCGGCGGTTCCAGGCCCCGGCGCGGCTGCCGCCGGCGGGCAGCCCTCCCTCCCGCGCTGAAGGGACTGCGCCGGTCCTCGGGCCCTCTGCGGCACCACCCACCCGCCCTCGCCGCGGAACTCCCTTGTAACAGAAGCAGCTATCAGGAACTTCACCGTCCTCCTGGTTTTTGATCTTCCCACCCCTTTAACTAAAGGCTCGCTAATTTGCTGTACCACGCTGCAGCCCGACAAGTGAAGGATTCACGCAGGGGCCCACACGACTACAACGGAGAGGGGACACGTTCCATGACTAGCACACATAGGCAGCGTTTGTTTTGGGCACAACAACAAATAGCAGCTGCTTCTGAGAGCAATTCCACTCTCTCCTGTTCCGGAAACACATACAGCAGTGGCTTCCAGACCGCAGCGTGCCCACAGAGTGGCACGCCTCACCCCAAACCTTCCCTGCGTGCGCACAGGCCAGGACAGAGCCAGAGCGGCCCCTCGCACTGCCCACAGCACCACCAGGCAGACCACCTGACCCCTGAGGCTGACACTCTCGGGCTGGTCAGCTTGCACATGTCAGCCACATCTGAAAGAGGAGCCAGAAACGTGACAACAGCCCTAAGACTCAGCTGCAGCAACTGATGTTACCTAGCCAAGGTGATTCTCACCCCACTGGCCATTAATGCTGGCGGAGAACACTGCCTTGACACCCGTGAATTTCTCAAACATCCCCTTGCAGGTCACAGCAAAGGTGGGTTTGCACTAGTGCACAAGGCTTGCAGTACAGTAACTGAGCCATGGGCAAATCTATGTCCCCTCACCTTCAGCAGGACAGCGGTGACAAGACTGGCACCCACCAGCTGGAGCCCTACCTCAGTTCTGCAGCAACACAGCCTGGGCCTCCCAAGTACATTCTCCTGGCCGCAGCCTGGAAGCAGCCACTACAGCTCCTTCGTTCCTTCCTGCACTGTGTTCAGCGCTACAGCATTACTTTTATTCACACCACTTCTTCCAAAATTAAAACTAGCCCTTCCATTTGTACGATACATCAAAAATGGACAATGGAATCCAATGCTGTATTACTTTTCTTCACAAAGCAGTCTGAGTTACGCTGTCTAACTCTGCTAGGTTACCTTTGTAGAGAGAAGCTGGTGATGTGACAAACAGAAGAACCACTCTGACACCTTCTGGTGAGAAACCCTGTAACAAACGCTGTGTCAACAGGAGCAATGCGTACACGGACAAGAAAACTCGGCGCTGAACTCCATCCCCGAGCATCAGCCACGATGCAGAGGTAGCACCAGGCAAGAAAGGAGCCATTGTAAATCATAAGCCTTTCATTCACACAATACCCTCAGACCCAAGGCCAAATTAAAAAGAATTAAACATTTTAAAACATACAATGTAAAAAAAAAAAAGGTGTATTTTTTTATGCACATCATATCCACGGTTAACTGTTACTCTCAACGTGCTATTTAGAACCTTAATATTCAGAGATATTTTATGTTTTCTGGCAGTGTTGCCAAGTGGAATCACGGATTCCCTACACGCCATCATTGCCTCAGACTGCCTTCTGTCAGAATGAATAGGAATAATAAGCATTTTTACCTGAATAATCAACTAAAAACTATCCACCCACACCAGTTACACTAGGTTAGTCGTTCTTCAACCCTCAAATTGGCCTAGGCAGAGAGGCAGCTCCCTGCCCCGACCGGAAGCGCAGGGCAGCAAGCAGCTGGAGGTACGGCTGCAGGGCACCAAGCCACCGCTCCTGCAGCTCAGCTGCTGAACCCGGCTCCCCCACAGCCACCACGACCGAAAGCACTTATCGAAACACTAATTTGAAATGGTTAGCTCCAGAAACACTCGGTCTTCTCCCCTGGCAAAACAATCCATTGGATGCAATGGTTTTAAGGTTTGTAAGAACCAGAAACAATCAGATGCCTCAGTAAAACAGCAAAACAACCTCACATTCACATTTGCACAGAAGAAACAGTTCTGTGCTCTACCTACAAGATAGAGCTCAAGAAGATCACAAAACCAGCTGCATGACAAACTGCTTGAAAGAAATAAGGACTTAGTGATCCAGCATATTCCTTAATAACAAGACTTAAAGCTCCAATATCTTCATATCATCCACCCCCATCAGAAATAAAAATACTTACTTATACCCTGCTGAATTAATATTGTTGAAAAAAGGTATGTATATCTTTGTAGAGATGTGTATCTATTTATGGTATGTTAAAAAAATTATTCACTTGTAAGTCTAAATTAACACTTGAGCAGCTGTCCCAAATGAAATTAACATGGCATTAAAAGAGACCTCTCCATACCCAGAAAAGACTGACTTTGCAAACGGAATCGTGAACTTAGAGTGGTGTCCTATCTACTACGAGTTGACTTAAAACACAGGAGAAGCATTTCCACAGGGACCAGCTTGGTGCTGGACAAAGTCTTCCTTCCATTAGAAAAACACTCCTTCCCTATCTGACACCAAGACCTTGCTTTTTTATCATCAGTATTAAATGAATTAGTTTCATAAGCCTCACTGTAAAGAACTGTCCTTTTTTGTGCTAAGTGCCTGGTTATTGCTCACAAGTTCATATTCTTGAAAACCATACTTATTTCCTCCCCCAATGCACTACTATTTGCACATCAACATTTGTCTCCAGGATGTCACCTGTCTCAGACCTGAGCCTCAGTTCTCAGCTTAGGGAAATGATGAAAATACTACCCAATGAGACCTTACTAATGTCTTTAATAAAAAGGAAACGTTAATCCAGGTACAACTGAAGGACAGATGCCACTTGTCTTTCATCTGACACCAGTCTTTCCTACCACTGATTGCTAACACAAAAGCGACTGTGAGCACTACAATTTATTTTTAGAATGTACAGTAAGAAAAATAGTGGTATCTATACTCAGTTATTTAAAAAAATATCAGTGTTTATTATTTGTCTTGCATTCTCTAAAATTAGAATATGACAACATGCAACTGGGCAAAGAACAGTTCCCAACAGTCTCACTAACTATCCTCGTTAGGTTTGAAGCAGCATGAGCACACATACACCAGCACACGTCCTGAGCACACGTACACAAGGACACTGTGCAGATGTGTAGGGATGGGATTAGCAAAGTTAAGGCACAGTTGGAGCTCCATTTGGTGAGGTACACAAAGAGTAAAAGCCTTTACAGATACGCTGACCAGAAGAGTAAAATTAAAGACAATGGGCCACCTCCAGTAAATAAGACAGGAGAGCTGGTGACAACCGACATGGAGAAGTCTGATGTACTCAACAATCACCTCTCCTATGAGGAAGGCTGAGAGAATTGGGGTTGTTCAGCCCAGAGAAGTCTCCAGGGAGTCCGTATTGCAGCCTTTCCATATACAAAGGGGGCTTGCAAGAAAGATGGAGAAAGACTTTTTACCAAGGCCTGTACTGACACGACAAGGGGCAATGGTTTTAAACCGAAAGAGGGGAAATTTAGATTAAATACAAGGAGGACATTCTGTACTCTGCGGGTGGTGAGGCCCTGGCCCAGGCTGCCCAGAGAAGCTGTGGCTGCCCCCTCCCTGGCAGTGCTCAAGGCCAGATTAGACAGGGCTTGGAGCACCCTGGGCTGGTGGAAGGGGTCTCTGCCGAGGGCAGGGGGGTAGAACTGGCTGATCTTTACAGGTCCCTTCCAACCCAAACCATTCTATGATTCCATGAAACATTTTGAGATTCAAGCATCTTATTTCTCTTCGTTTTGCGGAATGCTTTGTTTTAAACATGTCTGCCAAGTACAGTGGACACTCGAATGACAATTTGATTTCTCCCAACCAGACAGAGCAATCATGGTCAATTAAGCACTAAAACAAAGTGTGAAGATCTGATTAAGAGGCTTATAGAGAGACAGATTGTGGGACCCTCTCTTACCTTAATATTTTAACAAGGGATCACAAACAGAGGGGTAATCCAGACGTTTCAAAAGACTTCACCAATTATTTTCTTATTTTAGATTAAGCAAAGTGTCAGTAGAACTGAATGCCTGTTCAGAAGAAAATTGCAACTTAGGAAATGGTAGCATGATGAAGCTACCACCCTGAGGAAGCTACACATGGATTCACAGAACATGTGCTGATTTGTGATAGTATGACACTAAATGAACCCAGACCGAATGTTAAAAAGCAAGTAACCTTCAGATAAACTTATAAAAAGTTTCTGTTTAGTAGGGACTCACTTTTCCTCAAAGGAACAGAAAACCTTATCCTTGAAGTTGAGAAGACTCTTCCACAAGTGATGACTTCACTGCTCATAAGAGAACTACATCATTAAAAGGAAGTGGCTGTAATATCAAACACTATTTTGGGTGTGAAAACTGTCAACATACTAAAAAAAATTGTCCTTCCTTAACTGGACTGTATTTGGAACAAGCCAACAATGTATACACATTCATTTATGAAATAACACGAATTCTCAGTACTCATGAAAGCAGTGCAGCCTCTTTCCTCCTCACTGTAGCCAGGGGTTCAAGTGACTTTACATTTAATAAAAAGGTCACAGGAAGAATTGAAATCCTCACTACCCAGCCATTTACCATCAAGGAATCAGCTGCCCCTGCCAATACAATCAGTTGCAAAGTAGCAAACACTAGCATGCAGCTTCAGAGTTACAGTCCCTTTGCATTAACTGGGACACTTCCACCTCAGATACTAAGTCAGGCACAGCAAAATGAAACTGCCCCTGCTTCTGAACAGTTCATATTTGAGAGATACTTTGGCCATCTTTTGAGCTGGAAAGTGAATTATTTTGGCAGTAAAAGCTTTTATTCCAAGTGAATTATGTGACAAAAGATGAATCAGACAAATTTTGTGGCTAAAGAATTTGCAGAGTCCTCATTATATGCATATAGTTAGTTATACACATTTCTGTATCTGCTTAAAAAGCAGGCTTCATTTTGCACTACCTACAGTGGCCTCACTACAACTTCACATAGAGCATGACATCAAATTCTATCTTGGATGTTAGTTTACCTTGCATCACAAGGCCACACCAGCAGAGAAAATTTATTATTTCCACATCAGCCAAAAAAGCTACAAAAATTAAAGTATATGCAAGTCTGTTTGTTACTTAATGTAATTAATTAATGTAAGCTGGCATTTGCTATTACTGTCAACCTGATCAAAGGTATGTTTTATAACATGAAATTCAATGAATCGCGTAAGAGAAGGTGCAGTTCGAACAGCTACAAGATAAATGGAAAAAGACTTTATGGAAGGAGCACCATCTTTCCTCGCACACCACTGCTGTGAATAATGTCTTCATGAGCCTTAACTACTTTCTCCAGTGGATATTCAGAGCCTACAACCGGTTTCAGCCAACCAGCTTCTATGCCATCAAGAAGCGCTGTTGCGCATTCATGCTTCTCCTCCTGCGTGTAATAAAGACAGCATTTAACACAAGGTCTTTACATTTTAGAAAAGTATTGACTATTTATGCAAGTGTTAAACCAAATTTCACAACCCAAGAATATTTTATGATGTTCCGAGATTAAATCAAAACATAAAGGAATGAACTAACATGTTACTTACAGTGAAATTGTGCTTTCATCCCTACAAACGATTTCAACCAGAAATAGAGAGGTGTTGGAACAAGCCAACAAAACATTCTTTGAAATAAAAAAGTTTCTTACCTCAGTTGCAAGAAACAGACTAACTCCAATTATGCTAGATTCTTTACTCATAGTGTCTCTTGGGTTTATCTCAATAGTACCTCTACAGCCCACAACCTGTTACAAATGAGTTAAAAGATAGTTCAAGCTATGACCGTGGAATTGGGTTGCTAAATGCACAAACTAAAGTCAGTGACAAAAAAATACTTACCATCACCCTTCCTGCACAGGACAACAGTTGCAAGTCAGTAGCAAGATTGACGTTAGAGAGCATTTCTATTATCATATCAACTCCTTCCGTTCCTGTGCATTCCTGTGTAGGACATAATATGTTATTTAAATCACTCCAGTTAGTGCTTGGGTACCACTGTTTATTTCACATGCTACAGATAACATACATTTTACAGTTTACTGTTTAAATTTTAAATACACCTCTTCTACTAAGGCTGACAGCTAGGGAGTTTAATTTTAGCCTATTTTGATATGCTGAATTATGATATGCTACCATATTGGAATTTGCTGGAACACAAGAGTTTCTAAATACCATTGCCTGTGAAGGAGGTCAGCTTTTCCAGCCTGGAAGAGTTTTTGCTTGTGTAGAAATGAAAAAGGCAGTACACTATTGCTCCTACATAAATATACTTTAAAAAACTTCTTCAAACAACTGTTCACATTTTGTTAGTAAGAAAAATACATATTGCATCACCTAGCCCTGATACATGCTTACCTTAATTTTATCAACGTAATTAGCTTCTCTGTGATTAAATGCTTGGTGAGCACCATTCCTCAGAACGACGTTCATGCCTTCCTCAGTTCCTGCTGTACCCAAAACCTTTAAACCACAAGCTCTGGCAATCTGACATGTTGCTATTCCCACCTGAGGGGACAAAAGCAAAGAAAAGAAAGAAAAAGTCTTTTTTATCCTCTTTCTTTCTTAGCATTTTAAATTTTGCATACTCTGCCAGCAACTTGGAACTTACCCATTGAAAAAGCTGGTCTGGTAACATTTTGTTTTAGCCATAATAAGCAATTTGGATCTTAAAGACAGCGAAATAGTCTTTAAAAAAGGAAAAGATATTTACAGAGGTATAGCAAAGTTTTGTGGGTTTTTTTTAATAGCTATCATATAAACCCAAGTAGAATGTTGTTTATCTGTTAAAGTTGGGCATTATATCTTTCATAAAAAGCCATGGAAATTCTTCACAGCATCACCTGCTATTGATACCAGCATTATATATTGCAAAGATAATCTGCAGGCACAAGTTTTATTAACATTACCTTTGCAGCTTTCAGAATCAGATTAAATGATATCTTTAGAAACCAAATTCTCAATGTCTCATACCAGCTTTGCACTCCAGAGATGTTTAGAGGTGAGGATGCCTTCACAGAAACCTGACAATGGAGCCAACAATCCCTCGGGGCATACCAATTGCACCTCTTGGCTTTGCTTTGTGTGACAATGCGAAAGCACCACGAGGGAAGAGTGGACACGTCCAGGTCCCTCCCTGGTATTCGGTCCCAGCTGGTCAGCTTCCTGAGGCTACAGACTCGGCAGCCTGCTGCATCAGCTAGACAGCTGGACACCTACCCAGGGACGTGGTGATATGCACGTGTTTGCATGGGGGGGGGGGGAAACAAAGAAATACACAAACAAAGAAACCAGTAAAACTCCATTCTATGGCTCTCCTATCTAAATTTGTGTGTACGAATAACACAAAATAAATGGACAGGCTTCTCAAAAAAAAAAAAAAATCTACAATGATCATCTGTCTGGCCAGGATCTACCCAAACTGTTTGCCAAACATGACCTTGTTTTTTCAATAGCAGATTCTCAGTTTTCAACTAAATGAAAAAAACAAACACCATTAATTAAAACATGTCATGGCCAGACTGATTTTCAGAGAAAAATTCAAAAGGAGGCACATTTGTAAGAATCATTATGGAAGTCGGCATCACTTGAAAGAAGAGATGCAGCACAAGCCATCTTTTCTTTCCAGCATGTGCTTCACACCTATACGTATCCCACTGCTTTTACAAGTGTTTCTATAACAAAGGTTACAAGTCCACAGAACAACAGATTTGCATTATATGCTTCTGCAAAGCGAAGGCAATATATCCTTTCAAGAAACATAAAATAAGGAAAAATAGAAACACTACATTTAGTTTAAGAAAAAAAAAAAAAAGAGGCTACCATGCTGACTGTCATTCTAGTATCTTAGAATGAGATCTGAATTCCTCCTCATATGAGACAGTCAATCACCTTTTTGCTGTCTACCAAATAATTAAGGAAACTTTGCCCATTTATAGCAGCTGTTTGGTGCCATCAGCAGAAGCTGAGCAATGAAGTGCAGAGTACGGGGGATAAACTGAACTAGAATGTTGTATGAAAGGGATCTAAAGTTAGCTTGTCATATAACACCACAGAAAACTATTTGTTCACTTTCACACAGTATTCGGTCATGAATTTATGTATTCCAGTATTTCTCCTTGTGCAGCTAGCTCTTAGCCAGTAGGAAAAAATATCCCAGAAATGCACAGTTACTATGCACCTGTGATTACTACTCAGAGACCTTAGAACAACTTGTACATATTTAAAAGTTACAGCTTTCTGCTATTAGTTTAATCTCAGGAAGAACCGGTTATAAAGCTTCTGGACCAACTTCTCACTGCAGCAACATGTTTCTTATGTGATCCTCTGTATTAGGGGCCTTACACAAACACTCATACAGTCTCAGTTATTTGGAATAACAGAGTTTGCACTAAGAGAAAAGTATCCTAAAGCGTCTGAAATAAAAACCTAATTTTGTTAATCCATTAATTGATATAAATGTGACCACAAATCATATGGCAGACAGAAGCAGATACAAGGAAAGCAGCATTTCTTGTAACTTGTCTTCTCAAAATACTTACTCCTCCACTTGCACCGTGCACTAGCACACTTTCCCCTGCTTTGGCACGCCCTCTGAATGGAGAAACAGAAAATGTTGGCATTAGGATTGCGGCACATAATCATTAAGCATCAGACTGCATATACTGACATCAAATCTCATCTTTCACACAGTATTATTTCCAATTTATGTTACGGCTAAACAGGTATAATGAGCCTCTTTGGAAAACAAGGAGGGAAAATAAACCATATCACTTTTGAATTTAAGTAATATGCAACTATGTCAACAGGCAACTAGCAGCAAGTAACAGTCTGGTACTGAACCTCAGCTCAAGTTCCTCACTTGTCACAAATCTTAAAATAAACCACACTAGTTTTAACCATTTGCTCTATCAAACTAAAGCAGATTCCCAGCCCTAAACCCTCACCTAGCTGAGACAGTCTGGCTTTCACTCGTTATGCTGTCCTACGCCAACAGACAGGACTGTACACAAGAGAAGCTCACAAAGAGAAGAGGTGGGTCTGCTCTGCAGCACGGTGTCCATTTAATTAAGAAATTAGAGCTATTCCTGGTTTTTTTCCCCTAGCTAAAACACCAATGAGTGCTGAAAAAAAAAGTTACACGTTTTATTACATGATACTGATCAAAGAAGCTTTTTGAGGTCTGTTCTCTTAAGAAGAAATACTTAAGCGGAAAATACAGTCACTAGCTTCCAGGTAACAATTATCTGACAATTCCATCAGTATAATAAATTTAACTTAAGTGTTTTAAACATTTTCCACTCACTCATTTCCCTCCATTTTACAGGACAATGAAAATATGAGCTTCAGTATTTTAAACATTCAAAAGTGAAATGCACAAACTTAGATTTGGCACCTTACTTTTGGAAAAGAGCACGATAAGCAGTGAAGTAGGGGATTCCAATCGCTGCTCCTTGCCTAAAGTCCAATTTATCCGACAAAGGAAAGACTCTATTAGCTGCAGCAACTGCGTAATCTGCATATCCTCCAGAGATTGTACCAATGGTAAAAACCCTGTCACCTTTCTAGAAAGGAGGGAAAGAAAACAGAGAAATTAAACACTTCCCTTATTTTTTCCTTAATATACATTAAGAATCACTCCACAGAAGTTCAGGCTATTTCTAACAGCTCTCCTATTAAAAACAACCAGTTATAATTATTACAGAGAAGATTTTTATAAATGCCAATACATACAATCATTACAACACAAACCACATCATTTCATATACTTAAATCTAAGTGTCATAATCATAGCTTTTACAAACACAAAAGAAACACTTCTCATTTTTGTTTAAATGAGGAAACAAGATACACTCTTAACATACCCTAAGGTAACTAAACACTGCTGCTGCTCTTCAGCACGCGGTCCCCAGAGCAGCAGTTCAGTGGGCAGTGACGGACACGTGTGCCCAGCAGCACGCTGGCATCCTGCTGATGGAGCACAACGCCAGCCACCTGCTCCAGCCCAACACCCAGCCTCGGGCAAGGCCTGTCTGTCCCAAGACTTTCCCCCTGAGAAAATCTAAGTAAAATTACTAGACTGGACTAATAAAGCGTTTGAACAGTTTTAACAACAAATATGTAATTTATGAGGTTTTGTAAGTCAGTAAAATAAAACCTATTACCACTTTCCAAAAAAACTTTCTGTTACAGAAAGTTTTTCAGTTCTGTGTGAAATTATTGCCTCAAACCAGAAGCATCCAACTTCAAATATTTCTGCAATGCCACAAAAAAAGAGTTCTGAGCACCACAACTTGTGTACACCTGATATCATTGCTTTAAGCAGACAAACCGAAGTGCCTCTTCTGACGCCCTTTAACTCTCGGAGGTCAACAACGCTAAAGACTTCCCTGCAGTTCAGTCTGCAGGCTGGATTGCCAGTATGATCTCACGGCACGCTTTTACCAGGCGAGGAGGGCGATTGCCGCATCCCTCGCTCCCAGATTACATGATTATAAGCAATAAAGCCAGGAACAGCAGTGCAGCAATCACACAAAGAGGACACAACAGAGGACCAACAGGTTGGAGTGGGTGCAGGGGAGGCGACAGCAGTGATCAGAGGGCTGGAACCCCTCTGCTGTGAGGAAAGGCTGGGAGAGCTGAAGCTGTTCAGCCTGGAGAAGAGAAGGCTGCGGGGAGACCTTACTGCGGCCTTTCCACATATAAAGGGGGCCTACAAGAAAGATGGGGACAGGCTTTTTAGCAAGGCCTGTAGCAAGAGAATCATAAATCATAGAAAGTTTTGGGTTGGAAGGGACCCCCTAGAGGTCATCTAGTCCAACCCCCCCGCAGCGAGCAGGGACACCACTAACTAGATCAGGTTGCTCAGAGCCCTGTCCGACCTGGTCTTGAATGTTTCCAGGGATGGGGCCTCCACTACCTCTCTGGGCAACCCATTCCAGTGTTTCACAACCCTCATTGTAAAGAATTTCTTCCTTATATCCAGCCTAAACCTATCCTGTTTTAGTTTAAGACCATTACCCCTCGTCCTATCACTGTTGTCTCTACTAAACAGATTGTCCCCATCTTTCCTATAGGCTCCCTTAATGGTTTTAAGCTAAAAGACTGTATATTTAGAATGGATATAAGGAAGAAATTTTTTACAATGAGTGTGGTGAGGCCCTGGCACAGACTGCCCAGAGGTGGGAGATGCCCATCCCTGGAAGCACTCCAGGTCAGGTTGGACGGGGCTCTGAACAAGCTGATCTGGTTGAAGATGTCCCTGCTCACTGCAGGGGCGTTGGACTAGACCTCTAGATGTCCCTTCCAACTGCAACTATTCGATGATTCTATAAAAAACAATGAATTAAAACTCAGTGTATGAATACCTTGAACGTAGTCACATGTTCCCCAACACCTTCGATTACACCAGCCACATCTGAGCCAGGAGTATACGGTAAAGCTGGTTTTCTAGCATAACTTCCAGAACGAATGTATGTCTCGACAGGATTTACCCCACAGGCATGGATTTTAATTAATACCTAAAAGAAAAAAATACTTTTTAAGCAATAATTAAAAATTCACAGCACAGTATCATGGCATTTTAACTACGTTCTTAAACGGAGTCAGCAACAATTCAGTGTTGAATTGAAGCTATTTTCAGGAAATCATTTATATGGAATATGTAGCCCATATAACAGTAAAATGCCCACATTAGTTAAACGTGGTGCCTCAGGTAGTGTGAATACACTGATCAAAAACTACATATTCAAGATGCAAAGTATTGGCTTGTATTCTTCATTCTGTTCTGAGCACACCTATTATCATTCAACATCATTGTCTCAGGTCACAGAACTCATATATACCTGATTTTCTTTTGGATTAGGAATTAAGACATCCGACTGGAGTTTAAGCACTTCGGGACCACCAAATTCAAAAACTCTGACAGCTCTCATCACATTTCTCGTGGCTGCCATAGTGATCAGAATATCTGGGGGGGGGAAGAAACAGTAATACTGTATTGCCTTCATAATTTATTTTGCATCTTCAAAACAAAGAAATCAAACAACCGTCTGTCAAGGAACTGATTAAAAAGAGCCTCACTCCTGATTTAAATTTCGGGGGGAGGGAAGGAGTTGTTTAGGTTGGGGTTTTTTCCCCCAAATCTTGCAAAAGGCAGAAAATTAACCCTACCATTTGCAGGACTTTATGCGTATTAAGACAATCACCTGCCAATAATTCACCCGTAGAAGTATTTCTACAGCATCTCCTGCGAACACTGCACTGCTGTCACGTATGCAGAGACGTACAGCACTTTGTGGACAAAAACACTGACAATTTACTGCTACACTCTGGCAAAACAGCCTGCCACATGCTGGCCGGTGGGGTCATCGAGCCAAGCGACATTCCAGTCACTGCTCAAACTTATGATTAAACTTCTAGGTAAAAAAGTAACAAAAAAACAGTCATCAGCCACCAAAACTAGAAGACACCGTAGGACATGAAAACCAGCCGGGAAAGGCTGCGGTGCAGCCGCTCAGCACTGTCACCCGCGGCCGGACGGTGCCCGGCAGCCGCGCAGGACCGAGCCCATGGCGCAGAGCCTCGCAGGCACTCATGGCGGCCACTGGCCAGCGGACGAAGCCGCCGCCGCTCCCACCAACTGCGCGAAGCACTCTGACCGCACGCCGCCAGCCGCTCCCCCGACAGGGAAAGCCGTGCTCAGTTGCCCCAGGGCCCCGAGCAGCCCGGAGAGCGGAGCAGACACCCGCAGGGCTGCTGCGGGACGCCGCCAACGGGTCCCGCCGCTGGGCACCTCCAGCCCCGCAGCTCCCGCGCTGCGGCCAGCGGCAGGCTGCCTCCCAGAGAGGGTTTCTGGTTTCACACGCACCGCGCTTCCCTCCCGGCACAGCCTGCGAGGCCCCGCGCTGCCGGCTGCGGCCCGGGAGGGCGCGGGGCGGGCAGCCGGGCCCCGGCCCTCGGTCAGCCGAGCAGGCTCTGCCCGCGGTGGGGCCCAGGGCAGCCCGGAGAGCTGGCCGAGCGGCGGGCACCCGCCCCTCCCAGCTCCGCGGGACCCGGACGGATCGGGGTGAGGCAGCTGCGGGCCAACCGCAGGGCACCGGAACGGGAAGCAGGGCCAGGCAGGGCCGGGCCGGGCCGGGCCGGGCCGGGCCGGGCGGGCGCGGCGGCCCCGAGCGCCTCAGGGCAGCCGCCGGGAGCGCGGGCCGGGAGCGGGAGCCCGCTCCTCCGCCAACAGCGGGGGCACAGCCGAACGCGACGGGCCTCACCCGGCCCCGGGCGGGGTCACCCGCTGCTCGGGAGCGGAACGCGGCCGCGGCACAGAGAAGCCCCGCGACACAGCCCAGGCAACCCGCCGCCGCCGAGCCCTTCAGCGCCGGCCGGGAGACCCCGACCCTCGGGCCCGCCCCCGGAGGGCAGGCCCCGCCTCTCCCCCATGGCCGCCGCCTCCGCCCGGGCCTGCGGAGCGCAGCCCCGCGCGCCGGGGCCCGGCAGTACGGGCAGCGCGGGACCCCCGGCAGCCCCTCCCGCCGCCCGGGTCAGAGCCGAGTCCCGGGTGCCGCCGGGGAGCCCCGCGCCTGCCGCCTACCTGCGGAGAGCTCCTGCCCCAGCGGCGGGGCGCGGGCCGGGGCCGATCGGCCGCGGAGCGCGGCGGGGCAGGGGGAGGCGCGGGGCGGGCGCTGCGTCGGTCGCCCCGCCCCCCGCGCGGCCCCGCCCGCCCCTCGGCCGTTTCGCGGGGAGGTTTGGCGCTCGCGGGCTGCTGTCCGGCGCGCGCGGCGCGGGGTCGGCGATGGCGGCCTTCCAGCGGCGGAAGGCGCAGCGCCTGGCGCGCGCGGACGGCAGCAGGAAGGGCGCGCTGGACGCGCGCGCCGCCCCCGTGGTGCGGTTACTGAACGCGCGAGCGCAGTTCTGCACCACCAGCTCGTGCTCCGGCCGCCTCGTCCTGGCGCAGGGCCACGCGGCGGTGCGGTGCGGGGCCCGGGGGCGGGCGGTGCGGGGGGCGGGGCCGGGTCTCCATGGCGACAGCGCGGGTGGTGGGCCTGGGCCGGGGGGGGGGTGGGCCTGGGCCCGGGCCGGGGGGGGGGCGGTCCGTTCGGCGAGCGGACGCGTGACGCCGCCCTCCCCTCCGCTGGCAGGCCGCGCGGGGCTGCGCCGTCCAGAAGAAGGACTGCGCCTGGCTGCTGGTGACCCACGAGCTGTGCGACAGGGACCACGTGGTAAGAGGGCGGCGCGGCGCGGTGCGGCGCGGCGCGGTGCGGCGAGCGCGCCCTGAGGAGCGTGAAGACGTTTCTCGGGTGGCCCCGCAGCACCGAGCGCGCGGGGCTGCAGGGGCTGCGCGCGAGCCCGGAGAGCCGTTCGCAGCGCGCAGCTCGCGGTGCCGCAGCCGCAGGGGACGGTCTGCCGGGAAGCCATCTCCCAGCGCCCGAGGCGCGGCGGCTGCGGTGCTCCCCAGCGCCCCTCGCTTGCTGGCAGCGAGCGGAGATGCCCTTCCTCTTCTGGGGCTGCGCGTTCCTGCGGCTTTGTGTCCGCTCTGCGTTCTCCTTCCCTGCCGGGTTGCCGGCCAGGTGTCAGCTGCAGACCAGGTTCGGGTTAAAAGCCTTCCTGTCCGAAAGCAAAGCGCCGTCCGTTTCCGCAGAGCGCTTGGTGGTCTCGGGGCAGCGAGCAGCCGGGCACTGGAGGCTGCACCGGGCTGCGCGGGGTCGGCACGCTCCTCGCTAACACCGCGGTGACATCTGTCGTGTGAAGCCAGGCGTCCGGCTCGTCCAAGTTCTGTGTCAGGCAGCGTCTGAGACGGTGCTTCCTCGAGCAGCAGCGTTGCTGCGGGACACGGGTGCAGGACAGCGTGGCCTTCGTCCCGTCCTCCAGCAGTCGGGGTCTGACGTGCACCTTCATTGCAGTAGCTGTAACGCCGCTTTCAGAACGGGTCAGCTGGGACTAACAAGTATTTTGGGTTATCCTCATTAACTGTTTCATAAGCTGTGACCATTCGTGCTTTGCTGTTGTGGTCAGCAATTCCAGAAGTAACCAAAATTAATTCCTTTGTTTCCGTTAAATGTAGACATGTAAGCACGGCAGCAAATGTGTTCATTTTGTAGTAACTGACTCCTTCAAGGCAGTGAAAACTGTCTGGAGTTAAAAAAACTATCTTGAGCCCACCTTGCTGCAGTGACAGCCTTTCGTTTACAGACACCTGAAACTAGTGTAACCATGAATCTCTTATACTGCATTTTTAATTTAGTATCTTGAAATCCCCTGAAATCTAAAAAAGAAAAAAACACAAAAACAACGTGGGGTTTTTTTTAGTATGCTTTCAGAATAGTCTGCTCTCTGCAGACATCTCTGCTTTGCCCCAAAAAGAAGCAGTTACGAGATCAGAATTCTCTCACTCGTGCATAGCCCACTTTACCATATGCATACATTCGCACACATGCACAACAAACCCTACAAAATATTTCTCTTCATTACTATGTGTTCTAGCAAAGTAGATCTTGCTGAAATTTCCATGAGTACATTTCAGGCTGAGCAGGACACAGTAGGTTGTTGCTGACTCTTACAAGAGGAAATATTTTTACTTTTCCTGTTCCCTTTAACGCGTAGACTGGAATTTTAATGCATGAAATGCAAGTGTGAGAAAAAAGTCTTTGAATCATTTTTAAAGTACTATAATGTATGACAAATCTTTGCTAGTGCAGTGTTTAGGAAATGAGAAGTCAGGCTCTTGCATGCCGTGTGTTGTGCTTTCCAGCTGTGGGATCGTTTGACCTCACTGCGTATATTAACCTCAGCGGTATGAACATAGGATATTTGTTCCTCTGTTTGAACAGAGGGGTTTTCATTTGTGTGAGATTTTTTTACGTATCGCTGATGGGTGCTTTCTGTCGCTTCATGACGGCAGTTAGACTTTGACTCTTCAGAGGTGAGGGGCCTAATCCTATTGCCGTCGGGTGTTTTCAGCTTCACTGGGAGCAAATCAGGGCTTCGGAATTCATGGGGCTCAATAGAAAACTACTTTCAGTGTTTTCCTATTAAACTGAGTTTGCGTGAAATTAATGGTCTAGATGCAGTAAGATAATAAAAAACCTTTACTGAAAATATTTTGTTCTATTAATAAGCTTTTTGAGGAAACAAGTATTGTAAAACAGCTTTGGGGCAGTGCTAGTACACGTAGATGATTTCAGTCAGAGTGACTTTCTGAACTAGCTGTGTTCTCACTGAAAGGCTACCTCTAGAGTGTCTGCTAAATTACTTAGCCTTTTCAGGGAAACAGAAACGCATAGAAACACCCTCGCCGATGTCACGCGCACCGGTCGCAGCTCGTAACATGCTTGTCTAGGGGAGAAGTCTGGCTGGCTCAGCCGCTTGCCGCAGCGGGGCACGCGTTGCTCCGGTGGCTGGAGCAGAGTTCCCAAACACGGGCAATGTCTGAAGGGGGGTCGCGGAAGCGTGCCTGGAGTGGGAACGCCTGCGTCCATGGCAGGCCGCAGCCCGCAGTACGCACGGTGAATGCTGGCTGCGGCGTGGGTTCACGTTCCTGCTGGGACCACCACGGCCCGGGCGGACAGCGTGTGGTGCGGGGCCGTGCTGAGCAGGTTAGCTCAGGCATTTCGGTGGAGCACTGCGCTGTGCAGCGTGGGTCCTCTCTGCTTCTCATCCGCTTGAGCACAGCTGGGGTTACTTGGGCATTTTGTGAAATCTGGCACACGAATTACAAACTTAGCCATTCAGAAAGACCTTCTTTCAGCTTAAAATAAGAATATGGAGGAGGTCCCGCATAAATACATTTAAATACTTGTCAAAGTTTAGAGGAAAGGAGAGAGTGTTACTTCAGCAGTTTTCCTTTATGCCATCATGTCTTAAAAAAATCATACAAATTTGATTATTGCCTGATGATTTTGTTGAATATTTTCATTTTACAGGAAAGATGAGAAGTGCTAGATGAAACAACAAAGCATGGGAAAACAGCTGAAGTTTCTCGAGTTAACGCAGCAAATTTCTTAGTGCTGAGAATTAAGCAAGTGAAGGCAAACAAGAAGGGGGCAGGAATAGTGCTTGTGATTAAATAATCATAAAATGAAATAAGTGATATAACTGCCCTCAAAGCAATCTTTCTGAATGGCAAAAGTAATAGCGGCCGTTAAGATTGCTCTGAAAAAAGACACCATAGGAAAATAGAGAAATTGTAATAATAACCTATGCAGAATGTCATACAGTTTTCTCCACACTCACAAATCCAGGCAAAATTTCCATTAGCTTCTCAGTCTTGTAGCAGAACTGAGGAATCTGAAGGGAATTTCTTCAATTTCATAATTGTGAAGTTACTTTCCTCTTTTTTTTTCCTTGTGGGTTTATACCTCTTGTTTCAACTCTGAATTTTTTAGAAGTCTTATACAGTAGGCTGTGCATTATTATTTAAACTAGGATTAAAATGTGTTCAAGTATGTTAGGCCATGAATTTAATATGCTGAACTCCAGAAAGATTTTTGAAGTTGAGGAATGTACTTCAGAATCTGAATGTCTTTGATTTTAAAGAACAGTTTAAAAAAAAAAATAAAGAACGTGCTCGGGTTTCATCTGATTGCAGTAAAACAGTCCTCTTCCCATGCTGTACTGACTGTATCAGTTCTTTCGAATCTACAAAGAAATAAACAGGGAAGCACACTTTTTAAAGTCTATCTTGCTATGAATTGCTATCAAACCTAATCAGTTTAGCAAACAGAATCATGGAAATCCATGGGATTTCTATGTATTATG
Source organism: Opisthocomus hoazin (assembly GCF_030867145.1). Classification (NCBI taxonomy): domain Eukaryota; kingdom Metazoa; phylum Chordata; class Aves; order Opisthocomiformes; family Opisthocomidae; genus Opisthocomus; species Opisthocomus hoazin. Next base: position 355,482 of record NC_134419.1, on the reverse strand, counting down.
AGCAATGAAAAGTCAAAAGCAGCTGAACAAACCCGATTGCTTGGCGCTCAATTGCTGCATTTTTAATGCTTGTTTCACACACTGACTAGCTATTTTCTTTTTTTTTTTTTTCTTTTTGTAGCAACAGTAGGTATTTGCAGTTTAAATATAAATGTTCTGGTGTATTTTCCAGATGACAGCACTAGAGAAAGCCACTGGTGACGTTGTGCTGAAGTTTGAACCATTTGTTCTTCATGTGCTGTGTCGAGAGCTGCAAGATGCACAGCTTCTGGTAAAATGACATGAAGTAACAATGTTACATTGTTGTTCTGTTATTACTTGCTGTAAAAGTGAAAGTATTGGCTCCTGAGTAAGCTTTAGCACTTAAAAGTAGACCCAGATGTGCTGTATGTTTAATAATTGGGGTAGTAAAAGTAAGCTGATGAAGAAAATACAGCTTTAAACTTAGCAGAGATTTTGCTGTCCTTTTTAGAAAACAAAATTGCCTTACTGTTTGAGCTGAAGCAGGTTGCCCCATAAAAAGTTTTTCCCAGTGAGCCTGGGTTGCTTTTGCTGGCTGAAAGCGATGATTTTTTTAGATGTCGTTTTGCTACCAGCCAGGCCCTTTGACTCCAGTATTTCAGCCAAGTAGGACTTTTGCCTTCTGCTTTTCCAGAATGACTCTGGAGAGTAACGTGTGATAGGTTTCTTCCTTCACTAATGTAGAAGTGTGTTGATTAACTTCTTTCATAGTAGTGCTGCACTTTTAGCTATAAAAGTGTTACACGACTGTCTACACGGCTACCAGCTCTTCAGGATAAAATAGTACAGTGCCCAGAGAAGCGTTAATGTCCCATCTGCACTGACGGAGGAAGATTAGATGATCAGGATGGACTGTGGTTCTTGGAAAACCAACCACGATTTGTGATACTCTGTGGGTTTGATCTTAAAAACATTTTAATGTAACTATTGTCGCATTAATTTGGGGAGATGGTTTTGAACAAGTTTTTTGCACAGCTGCAATTATAAACTTCATTGCAACCCATCCATAAGTATTTCTTGCTGTGAAAGTGTAGAACACCTGTTTAACACATGTATTTGTTCTGCAGCATTCAGTGGCTATCGACTCTGGGTTCAGGAACTCTGGTATTACGGTTGGCAGAGGAGGAAAAATTGTGATGGTAAGGGCTTTTCTACTTACCTGTAAGGAACATAACAAGATCGTACCGTTACTGTTAACCTTGATTTTTACGAGCCAAGATCTGAACTGTAATATGATAAACAGTTATCACAGGGCATGCTGTAGCAAAGAAATATCTTTCTGCTTTAGTTGGTAGCAAAGTAACCCGTTGTGTGGGTAAGTGGGTTTTTTCCTGTGATGAACTCCCCATATTATTTAAATAACCTTCATAAAATAAAAAACTTCATTCTAGATAAATACTTCTCTGTGTTTTTTTAGGCTGTCCGGAGCACTCATTGCTTAGAAGTTCCACTGAGCCACAACGGGAAATTGATGGTCTCTGAAGAATATATTGAATTTCTGATACACTTAGCTAATCAGAAAATGGAAGAAAACAGAAGGAGGATTGACAGGTTTGTAAAAGTACACCAATCCTATTCATGACATCTAAATCCAGAAGTGAGAGAGGCTATGTAAAAAAAAAACAACAACCACACGAACAAACAAACAAAACCAGACAACCCGCTCAACATCTAAAATACAATTTCAATTAGTTTTTTTGAGCTCTGAAGACTAAAAACTGTTCAGGCAAAAACCTGTACACAAGATGAGTTTGCAGACTGTCTTTGTTACTGAGTAGGTTTGAAGTTTCCTTTTCTAATGCTTATTTATTTATTTATTTATTTATTATTCTAACACAGCGACCGTTTCAGAAGTATTCAGACTGCAGTGCACACTTTAATCCACTAAATACTGTGTATAGTTTCCGAAACTGATGATTTAGGAAGCTGGTGGAGGGTTACACACACTTTGTGTCTTCACATTTGCCTCCAGCTCAGGGACAGAATAGGCAGAAGAGCCAAAGACCACAGGGGTCAAAAGGAGAGGCACCTGCGTGTACCAAGACCAATTTCTTTTTATACGTCCCTTGAAAATCTCTGTAGCTGTTAAAAGTAATTGCTAATAGTAGCAGTCCATCTGATCGTTAATGCTAGCATTCATCAGACATTTAACCTACACCATTTTATGGTTTCTGTAAGATTAACGGGGTCTTCACGGCATGTGAATGCATCCACTAATTGATTTCTAATGTGTGCGTTAGCATTACGAAGAGAAGTGCATGGCATACACAAGGACACGTGCTGCTATTTTGATTTTTCTTCCAGTGTTGGCTAGAACATTTCACTGTTAGCAATGATTTTCTTAACACGTTTTGATTATATTACAAAAGCATTAGTTTCTCAGACTAGTTTTTCAGATCCTGAGCAAACCTACAAAAATAGTAACTACACAATTGTTTCTTTCTAGATTCTACAAACGCTTAGAGTTAGCTTTGAAAACTGCTGTCAGCACAAACAACTTGCCTGCTGAAGAGATGGAGAAGAATTGCTCTGTGTACGTTCACAGAAGGAAGAGAAAGACGATTCGAGAACAAGGTGTACGCACCTCTCCAAAGGATCATGATGAAGAATTGCAGCCTGAGGATGATCCAGAAAGCAATCTTGATATTTTTGCTGAAATGATGATATAGACTAAGGCATTTGAAAGCACATGGCAAACCGAATAATAATTGTGATGCTCTTTGTAAGAGATATAAGTACCGCTCTGTTCTAAGTAATAGCACTCTCATGGACAATTATCAGAAAAAAAGGTAATTAAACAGAATTGTGAACAGGTTTAATGCCACAGGGCATTGACAGCACTGTTGAATTAACGCTCTCTTACTCTGTCAGTTATCACAGAAATAACTGGTTTGCTACAGCCTTTGGCCAGGTTCTCTATGGAAGCATTTCACTTCCAAATGCCGAGTTCAGGCCTTCTGGTTTTTGCAGAGCAGAGAAACTCTAAAAACTGGTTGTTACCCTTGAAGGTTTTTAATCCCTGTATGAGCTCTGCAAGACGGTGTGCAGCAATATAGATGACCCTTTCAAAACGACACAAAGCCACCTGTTAGTCAGCTGAAGAACAGTACCTGGAGTGGAGGCTGGAATAGCAAGGTGGAAGCTACTCACTGCTCTGTGCCAGCTTCAGCCAGGCACATCCAGGATCCTTCCTGACTGTTGCACTGGGCAGCGAAGCTGACGCTGTTTTCCTGTACTTTACTCTGCCTCAGCTCCAGCCCCACGGTGTTCATGTGTTCTGCTTTGCTTGGCCAGCAGCCATTAAGTGTTATTTTTCTTTGCTTCTTTTAGCCAGCTCTGTGTTGGTTGACTCACTCACGTGCCATTCTGTGTGGCCAGCACCCAGCTTTGAGTCCAGCTGTTGGGCAGAAAGTCAGCTGAAGCCTACAGTACCAGGCTGTGAACTACTGACATGCGACAAATGTTAAACAGTGCAGTAACTCGTGTGTTCCTGTATTCTAGCGCTGGGAAAGTTACTCCATACTCGTAGTTTTCAGAAAAAATGGTGAATTTATAAACTTAGCAACAATGGATTCTGAGCCCTTCCTTTTATGGCTGAGTGGTAGCTAACACTGCAAAACAAGACCCTGACTGAAGGAAATGGTTTATTTGGTGCCATAGCTCCCAGTTCATATAGGCAGGACTTACTGTTTCCATTACATAAGCCAATGTCTTGGGGACATTTTAGTTCCACTGTAAAAATTTTACATACTAGGTGGCAGCCAAAGGGAAAAGTAATTGGGGGCTTTAAATAGATTCTGGAAGACCTGCTAGGCTGTGTTTCCAGTAGCAGGCGTGCCAAAACAAATAAACTTGAGTCTTTTGTATTTCTTGTTTGTGTTACTGACTTCTAGCTTGAGCAGTGTGGTGTGGTTGCTTTCATCCCATTTCTGGTGGCATGAAAGAGCTCAGCACCTGGCTTGGGCCTGGGAACGCAGGAGGCCAACGCGTTTCCGTCCTTGCCAGAACATTGCAGTTGTATCAAGTGGGATGCCGGCTGGTTGATGCTGTCCTTGGCTGCAGCACAAGTTGAGCAAACAGCAGAAGGAGCAGGCCCTGCTATTTTTCTCCATTCTGGAGGGGCAAGGTGCTGGTGACAAATTTTGAAGATTGAAGAACGTCAGCTTGTGAGACAACCAAGTATGTAAGATGTTGAAATACCACAAGAAACCTTCAAAAGTAATACGGCACATATGTTTTTCTCAAACTTGATGTGTATTTGGGTGGAATAGGCCTTCTTTAATTCTAACGGAACCGGGGGGGGGGGGGTCGTTTCTGATGCTGAATTGCTGCTGGATGGGCGGCATGTGGCAGGCACCTGGCACTTGGCGGGACCAAAGAGCATGGCATGGATGTTTGGGCCATTATTGCGGTGCTTGGATTGAATTTGAAAAAAAGTGAAAGGAAAAAGAAGCTTCCCCAAAAATGAAGTGATTGCATTGAATACCCTTTCCTCCCAGTACACAGCCCCACAGCTCTGCCCTTGAAAGCATACCGAAGCTCTGGTGTATGCACAACACGAGTATCTGTGATCCCTCTCCCACCTTACACAGATGCATTCACGACCATAGGTAAAGTTAACAGTCTCTGAATTCTGAAACAGGCTTCCTCTGTCTCCGAAATGCAGACTCTTTGGGTTGGAGTTGAAGGCCGATGCTTTTTCTTTGCATCTCTCCTTTTTCAGTGCTAAATTTTCTCTTCCCACGTGTGGTGCAAGCTCACAGCGCTGCAAAGCCTGTGGAAACTGCTCGTGTTCATTAACGGCATTTACTGTCGCTTGCGGCCGTTCCCAGCAGGCCGGAGCAGGCGGTGCTGGAACCGCTGTACCTTCAGAAGATGGTCTGGGCCCTTCTGAACAAACGGGCTGAAAGCCACCTCCCCGCTTTTAAAAGCCACAACGGCCGCTTTCGCTGCCAGGAGCCCCCCGGGCGGTGAGGAGGGCCCTGTGGGACCCCCGACACCGGGGACGGGACAGCCAGCCGGCGGGCTCTGCCGGCGCTTAGCCGCACGGGAGCGGGTGTCGCTGCCCGTTGATGGAAGCTTTGGGGCTTTATTTCACCTCAGCTCAAAGACACGCAGAGCTGTGCCTCAGAATGGAAATGGAGGTCTGCAGAAACCTGCGACTGCCAAGGCCCAAAGCCAGCCCCCTGCCCTGCACGACTCCGTCAGCGTGTGCGGCCCAGGCCATGTCACTGTGCCCACCGAGCTGCTGTCACCCGGGCCCACCGCGGGGACCCCCACTGCTCCCACCGCCGGCCTGCTGCCCCACGGGCTGTGGGGCCTGCGCTCTGCTCGCCCATGGCCCCGCCATGGCTGCCCCACCACCTCCAAACCTTCACAGTGTGTAACGGCACGTACAGAATTTACGTTCTTAGAAATACGGTTTGTCAGAAACTGGTGTGTGATATGATCGCACGCTCCTCTGACAAATGATACCAAATTCAGGAAGATTTTTTTTGACAGGCTTGACCTAGAAAGGTTACCCTATCTGTTGCCATCTTGTTACTTTATACCTGTTAACTCCAATTATTAAAGTCTGCCAGGGACCTCGTACAAAAAAAACCAAAAAGATGCTACAACGAGAAAACCACACAGTCACCTGATTCTCGGTGAAAGATTAGGAGCCATGTTACTCCAGTGCTTACAATATTGAACAGTTTTTACCAGGCTTTTCTGGTTTTCTAACCCCCCTGAATGTTTCCGAAGGCGAGACCGCGGTCATGTTTCGCAGTCCTGCAGCCGTGCCAGAAGGTGCAGGGGGCCAGTACTGCCCTCCTCCACGCACCCCTGCCCCAGTGTGCCAGGGCATAACCACACTTTTCCCCAGCTCTACCCACCTTTCACAGCTTCCTCTTGAGATGACTTTTGTCAAGCTGTGTTTTATTTCCAGCTCCTACAACTAATTCTGTTACACTTTAAATGCGCTATCCAGCTGCAGACTACAGGCATCCCAGCGGACAGAATGGCTGTGTTCAACAGGCAGCAGCAGCCTTTGGAAAGGTAATTCCGGGGTTCACAGCAGAAGGAAAAATTGCTGATAAGCAACAAGATTCCTAAAACTGGCAAATCTTTACCATTTGTAAGCGTGCTTAGCCACAAAAGGGTATTTTCAGCTCAATTTTCGTATTTGCTTTTGCTATGCTAAAATATTGGAACATTTACAATTACAATTTCATTCACTTTGCATTCAGTTGTTTCTGGGGAGGCAGTTGTATTCGTTCACGCTAGTAACTGATCGTCTTTTCTCACCCGTAACATTTAGCATCTATACCAGAAAATCACTTTAAGTTGTCATTCCGCAAATTAGAGCCAAAGCGTTAGCCAGTTGTGCTCACAAATGGCATCCAGCAGGCACTTCAGCACGAAAGTCACTTGACTGATTCACCAAGATAATTCTTTACATGCAGATCACAGATGTCACAAGTATTCGCTTGAAACAGCTTCTTCCTCTGAGACTTGAGTAATTAAATCAGTTTACAGGAACATAACGGTAACAGCATCAGATTGCGGTAGAAATCGTTGTGATCAAATGCAGCTAAAGCTCTCAGGACAGCACAGCTTATCAGTTCTCGGTCACCACCCCTGTTCAAGCTTTACTTGAATTTGCCTGAGCTTATGTATTTAACAACAAGCAACTGTATAAAATTTAGTCTCAATTATTTTAAATAACTTTGTACTATTGAATATACCATGCACTGGATCTTTAGAAGGTCTTTGGTACTCTTGGTTACTGAAAATACGCAATTACTTGGCAGTATATTTTCAATTTGATTTTACATAATGTGATACCAAGGAGAACGCTTAACTTCTGGCCTTCCAACAGTTGAAAATAACACCAACGCAGCACACTGTGCATTTTTTAAAAGAACCTTTGAAAGGAAATTTGACTCTTTAAAAAAATAGATAATCACGTACCAAAATTTTCATAGCTGCCCACCTGATTTCTTTACAGTAAGAGAAAGTAAAGCCTGTAAGAATTACTGTCTTCAACCTGCCAGCTCCTCTGTGACAACAGCAGACATCTACCTAGACATCAAGCTCAGAGTCGCTTCAGCTCTTGTTTAAAAACAGAGAGCAATATCCCAATTCCACACAGAAACTACACGTAAGCTTTTATTCTGCTCTCTGGATGCAGTTTGTTTATGGTAAATGAGCAGATAAAATACTTTGGTCAAATTTAAACTGGGGGAGGGATCTTATTTTGTTTTAATTTTCTGCATGAGCCTATGAAGAGCAAATATTTTACTCAAAACCAATTTAGTTTTTATCAAAAAGAACATAATTCCTTTCCTCAGATAACACTGTAATCAAGTTTTGTAGTTATTGCAACTAGATTTTTTGAAGGAGAACCCTAAAGACTCACAATTTGACTGCCTAATCATTACAGCACTTTGCCAGGCGTGCCAGTCCCAGCACCTCATGGCAGGACGTACGCATCTCCGTGGCTTCCCCATTCCTCAGGTGGAACGACAGCTGGTGCTGCACCGGGGCGAGGGTCGGTGCGTTGCGCTCCGCGCAGCGGAAGGCGAAGGCCAAGCCCCCGGTAGGCGGGTTGCAGCGGTGAGAGCTGTCAGGAACAGCAGCAACTGGCAGCGCGTGGCCATTCGTCCGTGTACCAGAGGTTACTCCGTGTGTGAAAGAACAGGAGCTTCCATTTCTCGAGATAAGCACCTTTTAAACCTAGTCCTACAGTACGTGTCACACCACCTAGGAGACGCAGCAACCCGCGCAGCGCGGCTGCGGAGGTGTTGGTTCCCTTCCTTCAGTCATCGGCGAGTTCTCAAGGCTTTCCGGCTCCGCGTTGCCGTGAGAGGCTGCTCGGCGGGGAGAGCTGCGGGCCGGCACGGGGACCGGCACAAGGACCGGGGCCGGCACCGGGCACAGGAGCCGGGGACAGGGTCGGTCCCCCCGCGGGCCGGGCTGCCCCCGGTGCTGCTGCTCCCCGGCTCCCACCGGCTGCCGCCGAGAGACCCCGCGGCTTCCCCCCCCCCGCTTCCACGCACGCACAGCCGCGCGGGGCGGTGCCGGGCCGGGGAGCGCAGCCCCGAGCGGCGGCAGCACCGGGTCTGGTTGCGGCGGGTGACGACGCGGGACATCCCGCACCGCAGCCCGGACCCCGTCACGCGGTTTCACGGGTGACCCCGGAACTCGGGGCGCGGCTCCCGCAACCCCGCGACACCTCCGTTAACCGGCGCGCTCGCTATCCGCTGCGCTCCACCGCAACGGGGCTGCCACGCCGGGCTCGTCCTCCCCCGTCCCCCCCGCACCCCCGGCTGCCGGGGACACCGCCCGGCCCCGCACCCCGCATCGCGCTGGGTCGCTCACGGGCGCGGTGTCTGCGGGGGGGGGGGGGGGGGGGGGGGGGGGAGGAGAGGAGGAGACGCCGCCGCCCAGCCGGCAGCAAAGCCCACGGCACCCGGACCGGGCAGCCCAGCCCCGCAGCGGGACCGGCGCGGGGCCGCCCGTGGGACCCGGGCGGTGCGGGGCCGCCCGTGAGACCCGGGCGGTGTGCGGCGCCCGGCGCCAGCCGCGGTTCACCGGTCTGGGCGGGCTGTGCGGCCGTCTCGGGAGGACCCCTCGGCTCCCGCGTTCCGTCCCCCCGGGCTGCGGTGTGGCGGGCGCGGCCCTTCCAGCCCCGGATGCTGCAGGGCCGGGCTGGACAGGCGCGGTGTGCCGGGCATGGCCACCCGTCTCCTGCCGGCATGGACGCCCGCGGATCCCGCTGCCCGCTGCGAAGTTTCCCCGTCCCCGCTCGGTTCTGCGCCGGTGTCAGACTGACAGAGCTGCACTTTCATCATCCGCTGATTTAAATCGCTTTGCGTAACGTTCCCGACAAAAATCAAGGAATATTTGAAAGTATAACGCGCCCAGAGTTGGTGCGTATAATCTGCTTTTTCCCGTTATTTTGCATCCCTCAGTGGCAGATTTTAGACAGTTTTCTTCCATTCCACTGAGACTGGACCCGGTTTTGTTTTCTCTCGATGAAAACACACTCACTGCAGAAATACTGCAGAAATCTAGCAGCGATGAGAAGTAAAATACAGCAGAATTTTAGGCAGAGTTCTGTGCAGGATCCGTGTTTTCCCTGCACTGTCTTCACCTCGGGATGACAGAGAGGAGCCAGGGACATGCCACTGCTGGAAAATACACGCAGGAACACCGCGGCTAGTTCTACCTGGGATCAGAATTTGTCCCAGAATGTGCAATATTACAAATGACCATTTTCCCCTCATTCCTATTACCTAGATATGGAAGTACAAATTCAAGAACGTGCTTTCAAATCCACAGCACTCTAGGGTAATATTAAATGACCTCCTTTTAATAAAACACATTCCAAGCTGTTATTTTGATTGAAGCATTATAGTTTTTGTTTTGCAATAAGTAGTTCAGATTTCACGGGGTCATTGAAAATTTTTGAATCAGTCCCTCTTCAAACCATATTTAAAATACGGACTTCAACAACTGTGGCAACAGAACCCTTTGCAACACAGACCAGAGGTAAGGCATACAATGCCGCGTTAAAGCTGTTGCTGCGTTTATCTCCTGAGTCAGTGAACGAAATGTTGCCATCCTCCGAAATATACTGATCGTCCCTTTCAGAAAACATATCACATTCATGAGGGAAATGATAGCATCCCCTTTTGTCATTGATTCACTAAAATAAGAGGTATTTTGATCACAAATGCCTGCTATTACCAAAACACTGTCAGGGTTTCAACAGGATTAACTAACCCAGGTGAAGCCGTGCCCAGGTCCCCCTTGGTTTTTTTGCTCTGCTCACACTGCAGCTGTCTTTAAGTGCTTTGTCATTTAGAACAGAGGCATCAGACAAAACCTTGTGCTCTGAGCAGGGCAGTTGTGGCACTTCCCGGGTTCATGGCTGGAAGGCACATTATCTGAATCCTCCGATTCTCCCTAGAAAATACACACGTGAAAATCACAGCAGACTTGCAGAAGATGTTTGTATAAATATTTACATAAATATTGAAATAATTACATATGCAGTTCTGCATGCTTGGAACTGGAAAACAAGTGCAATAAATGCAGTTAAGGTATCAGGGTTCTAGACTGATATACCTTGCATTTCCCATCAAGATAACCTATGGGTTAAATGATTAACAGCGTCTCTCATTACGCTGCCTACAACGAGGCAGTACAGGCAGGATCAGGACAGCAAAGCACTGGTTCCGTCGGGCTGGGCAGCCCTAAATGTTGTCTCACAAATGGACTCATTTACCCGGTGTTACATGGCCACCCAGGGCGAGGGCCGAGGCCGCCTGGTCGCTGGGCCGCTGTGTGGCAGCCCCTGCACAGAGACCCCCTCGCTGCCCAGGCACAGCCCCTCCGCAGAAAGCCCCTCGCCGCCCGACCCCAGCCCCCTCCACGGAGAGCCCCTTGCCGCCCGAGCCCGGCGCAGAGACCCTGGCACCTGCGAGGGTGCTCCTGCAGCACCCCAGGGCCACGCTGCCCCTCGCCGTCGCGTTCATTCGGGACGTTTCTGAGGCAGAAGGCTCCCACCCGAGGGAATCCACGCAAATGCTGCTGGGGTGGACGCAGCGTCCCCACTCAGCACAGCCCTGTGCACGGCTCCGGGCAGCATAACAGGGCAAGAGCCATTTCACCTCTCTCTCTGCCTTTGTATAAACTTTTAACACGCTGAAACCCTGTGAAGATGAATATCGCTCTGGGCTTTTCTTTCTTATATATATTTTCGCTGTACATTTCTTTCCTTCTAGTACGGCATCAGCAAAAGTCAGTGTGGTGGAAGTGGTAGAGCAGCAGCAGGAAAAAAATATCTGACAGACAGCAACAGCCTCCCAACACCCCTTTAAAATAATAACGATTTACCAAATGGTTGGGAAGTTGTTATAATTCCTTTTCCAAATTATTACTCGCCCTTTAGATTAGAAATGAGGCCAGGGTTAGCAATCAGCCATAAATGGTAGGATTTCTGAAGTAGAAGCACTTGTCTGATTGTGAAGTGGAGGCCATTATTGCCTTGATTGAGTCTTTTTTTTTTTTTAAGCTTGCTTGATTTGTGGCTGAGAGCGCACATTCACTGCTGTACTAGGAGCAATCAGAGCTTTCCCTGCTCCTTTTTGCTCAGCGATTTAGGGTCCACTACTTTGGCACAGCTGCCACCTTTTAGCCTCCATCAAGCAGAGATATTTTTAAGTGAACTGCATTTTGTGTTTGTCTTTCCTCCTCCTGCCCCTTTCCTTCCTCACCCTGTTTCTTTCCTTTTTTTTTCCCTACTTTTTTTTTTTGGGGGGGGGGGGGGGAATGAAAATACTGTGTGAACTTTAATTCCACATCTGAAGTTGAAAGAAGACAGCTGAAGCTGGCTGGGGTGTTGTCTGGACTCCACGACACACAACAAATCTGCAGTTACATGAGAAATAGGGATAAAGTGACTTGTTCAAATGACTGAAGTCAGCCAAAAGCACTGACGGGTGCCCAGGTGCTGGAGTTTAAAGTTTCGTTTGCCTGAAAACCAGATTCAAGCCAAGAACTTGTATTTATACCATTTCTTTCCAGAAACCATCTGTTTTGCCGGCATTTCATATTTTACAACTCATCACAGATTCTCTCTGGAGGTGTGCAGCACAGCTGAGGGAGTCCTGGTGCAAGGGACAAACAGCTCGCAGACCATGGCGGCTCACCCCGTCGCCCCAAGCTCCTCCAGCCCGCAGCACATCGCCCACAGCCCACCGCCGCAAGGCAAAGCCGGCACAGAAACACAGCGCAGCCCACGCCAGGGCCAGCCCCGCTCAGACACCAGCCTGCAGGGACACGGGCGCTTTGGGTTCAGAAACACATGCACCCATCTGTAGGAAGCCACAAGTACCTTTAAGCCAAATACATTTATTTATTTACTTGCTACTGCTCTGAAAATAGCTGGATTTTGCTTCAGAGTACGTTTGCAGGCAGAAGCTCTGTCAACTAACCAAATAAAACATACTTCCATGGTCCAGTGGCATATCCCTAAAACTAGTGGTTTAGCAGCACTGAAATGCTACCAAATCCACGACTGCAATGGTGTGCCAGGCCCTGGGAGTGCAGAAGCCAGACTGTGCTATGTAATGTAATGCTGCATTAGAAAGGTAGTGCTTGCTACTGTATGTAAGAACAGGAAGAGTAAAAATAACAGAACTAATATTTCCAGGTGCTAGAGACTGCAAATGCAGCAGAACAGATATTTTAGTGTAGGTTTGTAGCTTACTTTCCATTTAACAGTCATTTGTTTTCCAAAACTGTCATTTTGGAGGATCCAGTATATCAAGGGGAAAATTAGCTACACAACCGGTTCATATTTCAGCCCAATTAGCAAGCTTATGTGAATGAGGTAGTAGAAGACACACAAAAAGAAATTACTGTAGAAAAGGGAAGCATTATGCAGTAAAAAACCCACGTTAGCCAGCCTCAGAGGCAAGGCACAGCGAAGCCAAAACACAAGGACAGAAGTTATTTGCTTTCCCAACCTGTATTCACCGCCCGTTCCTGCAGAGCACCAGCGCGCAGGCTGCCCTGAGAGCAGTGCCAGGGCAGGGGGAGGTCGATACCGCCGGGATGAGGTGTCCCCCGGAGGAAGTGGGGCCTCCCCCCTGCCCATGTCCGCGCCAGCAGCTGCCCCACGCTCTGCCCCGGCGTGCCGACCCGCGCTGTCCACCACCACGCCCCAGGCCCATCTGCGGCAGAGGTGGCAATGGCACAGACCCCCACCTTGCCCCACATCCCCGTGCGCAGCCCGTCTTCTGCCCGCTCCTGCCAACCCCTGCGCCCCTCGGCCGGACCACCACCCCCGGGGTCCCACGCAGGGGCTGGGGCTCCAGGCGCCCACTGCTCCGGCCATCAAAGAGGCAGCATGCTCAACACGAGGAGCCCCACGGACTGCCAGAGGATGTTGTGCGAAAACACAACAACACGCACCCCCAAGGCAGTGCCATAAATCCTTGGGAAAAAACAGGAGAACCAGCTCAGAAAAAGACAACCAGGTACACAGTTAACCAGTGATGAAAAAAATGCTTACTTCTGACCAGTACATTATCTGCAATTAACAAACCGCACTTGAACCCAAAAGACAGACTCGGAAAAACTCTGCTGCACTGCATTTACCTTTCTAATAAGCACAAAGAGTCCAGAGTGAACGGCACAGGACTGTTTTGAGAAAACAATGTGGGACAAAGACAGACAACGGCCTTTAGCTTTAATTCATCCCTCGTTGATGCTAGCTATTGCTAACTAACTCTCCAGGTGAGAGCCATTTTATTCCCAGTCCACACCCGTGCTAAGAACCAAACTCCTCCACCCACTCTCCTTGTACTTGGACAAACGTGCCTAGCTGCACTTGCCCATCTGGGCAGTTCACCTAGTCTGCAACAGGAGCATTTGCATAATTGATTACATGTATTCCGCAGTGCACTGGTTTCTAGGGAGGGTGGGAGTATGCTGGGAGGAGCGAGGAGTTTGACCCGACCCTCATGCCCACGCTTGCTGGCGCGCTCTGCGCCCGCGGGGATGCAGAGCCAGACCCTGCACCGCAGAGCAGAGCCTCGAGCCGCTGCCAGAGTCCCCAGCGCCGGCATCTCAGCTGTGGGCGAGGGCTCCGGGAACCAGCACTGAGCTCTGCCCATTTATCACCAGCTTCGTCAATTGTGCTAATGCATCCGTGACAGTCACACCAATAGAACTCAAGAAGGGAAAAGAAGTAAAATGATGCAAAACACGACTCAGAAGAATTGCCCTTTGTCCATCTCCCCTGCCTAAGGTAATTAAAATTACAAGCCAGTTTGGCATGACAAAAATAACACAAGAGCAATCAAAACATTGAAACGTGGCTGGGAAGAAGCCCCAGGCTCTGGCTCTCCCAGCGAGCGGCTTTGCTCAGCGCTTCCCAAACCCCACAGGCGCTGGCCCGGAGCCGCGGGGTTGCTGTGTCCCCCAGCCCCGTCGCTGCCCGCCTCGGGCACCGCAGCCATCCAGGGACGCCCCGCTGCCGCCGGCCCCGGCTCTGCCACATGCCTTGTGCAGCAGGAGGCGGGCTGGGGGTCCGCGTCCCACGCCCACATCAGAAATACTGTCCCATGCGAGCCGCTCACGCCCTGCACGAGCCCTGCACGAGCCCTGCGCCCACAGCAGTCGCCGTTCGGCGAGGGCAGCGCGGCCTGTGGCCAGGTCAAGCACAGCCTTCGCCCGTGCACAGAGGCTTCCCGGGAGACGGGGACGTGCAGGAGAGGACCACGGGCAGGAGGGGGACGGTGCTGCCCAGGACAGGCTGTGCCGGGGCCGCAGGGCAGAGCCCTATCCCTCCCAGCCGCTCGATGCACCGTGTCCCTGCACCTCGCCCTCCGGCTGCCCACACCCTGGCCGGTCCTCCCCTCCCGCCACCGGTTGCTGCCCTCCTGCCCGTGCCACCGCGCTGGCCTCCCGTCCCGCGTCCCGTCTCCTCTCTCCAGCCGCTCCGGGATCAGCTCTCGGAGCTTGGACCACGTGTGTGTTTGCTTTCTCCCTGTGCACCTCAGCTCCTCGGCTGATCTGGCTCAGCATTTCAACTCTTTGGCTGCAGAATAAGTCTTTGGTGGAATAAGCTGTTTTATTTGCAAATAAATCTTGAAGTCCTTAATAAATTATTTTGGCCAACCTAAGCAAGTACACTGATGGCCCTGTAATGGTCACACACTGCAGAAAACTTACTTCAGGATGGCTTAGACTTTGGAAAAGCTGTACTTCAGTGAGTTTTCTCTGTCACAGTGCCTGAGGCAAGATCAGATCCAAGGAGCCACATAAAAAAAAAATTGACAAACATTTTAGAGACTTAATCATGTATAGTATCTTAGGGGGCCCCTGTAGGGAAACAGAGATTCTGGCTTCTCGCCTTCCACAAAACGCAGCTTTCACTTATCTGCCTTTTTCCCGTGGCGTAACGGCCAGCGAGCGGGATGAGATAATGCTGGGGAAAAGGCATGTTTTTCAGAGCATGCACTAGAGATTGGCACACGGTTAAACTTCCCCCTTACGGACCCCATCCAAGCACAGCTTTAGAGAAACGCGAGTTCTGGGTGGGACAAGGGAGAAATCGCTCTGCCAGCTTTGTGGCTCTGCCTAAGAAAAGTCTGCTTGGAGCTGCCGAGCAGCCAGGGTGCCAGAACAAGCCCTGGGGGGAGGTGGTGGAGGGCAGAGAGCAGCCACAGCCACGTTCACAGACCCTGTGTCTTTGCCACCTCGCGCCACATTCCTGCAGGGTGCATCTATTCATTTGACAAGAACCTTCCCTCAGCTGAAAAAATGTTAAATTTTGGACAATTGCTTGGTTAATGTTTCAGCTCAAATTAAATCTTGGGGAAGAAAAAGAGGTTATTTGTCTGGTACAACTATCTATTATTTTTCTAGGGATTTTTTTCAAAATTTCTATTTCAGGAGAGGTTTTGTTAAAAAAAAAAAAATGTTAGAAGTGTCAGCTAGTTGCCATCATCCAGCAGCGCACTCAAAGTTCTATCCAGGTGTATTTTGTCAGCTCTGGGAACAGTTTGCCAGCCTGGTGACGCGCAAGATCCATACACTTCTCTCGTACATTAGCTAGTTTTATGAATTGAAGGGTGTTGCTCGGCAAGGGCTACAGCATGGAGGAAATGATCCATTTCACACAACGTGTAGCCATTTTGCTTGACTGTAAAATGCCGCTTCACCTCCAACAAGGTTTTGTGGCTCCAGTTGCCACAGCAAGCTGGCCGGCGGAGGACGGGTAAAGCTCTCTTGATCAACCATGAGGGCCATCGCATTAGAGATGAATGCCCGTGTTATTTCCTCCCTGAAGTCTAAAGCTGAACACATTTGACCACGGCGGTTCAGAACTGTCACTTAATATTATCAGCTACATCTACTGTATGCCCGAGGAACTCCCCCAAAGCGTGGGAGGGGGAGAGCACGCTGCCGGGTGGTAGCATGTCACCGGTCCTCTAACGGCGAGGGATAACCATCTCTGTGCAAACTTGACATCTATAAATTGATTACATAAGTGGGCAGTGGTGGTCCTTTCAAGTATGCTCCTTTTGTTTCAGCTTTACAGTAAAATTACCAGCAGCAGTTTACAATTAAGGGAAATAATAATAACTGCATATGCTTTCATCTGCACATACAATTACAATAAACTGCATGCTTTAATAGGATTGTGAAAAATCTGTGTTTGACCCATACAAAAAAGTAAACATTCTTGTTCTGGATACTATATCATTATCACAACAAAGGGAAACTCCTGAAATCTGATGATTTAAACATCTGGAGAATGTTAATCACTTCAAAATGACGGATGTTTTTTATTTTAGCTTTTGACAGACACACTCCTTTCATAGATAGATGATTATTTACATAAATTACATCACCAATGCAAAAAAAAAGTCCAAAATAACTTCAAAGGACAAAGAGCTTAATTAAAAGGAGATTTTTATACTACTTCTTGTGTAAAACATAGAATAAGTAGAAGAAATTGCAAGTGGAAAAGGTAACTCCGTTGTTTTGAACATGACACGGTTGTGCTTTAGGTTTTTCCCCCCACATGCTTGGGCTCTGGAGGTGCACTTTAAATAAAGCTAAGGTGCAGTAACAAGCAACGCGACAGAGAAACAGGCTAAGGCCCTGCCTCAGTGAGCAGAGTGTATTGTCAGATAGGCATGGAGTCAACTTTTAGCTTAGTTTTTTAAGCACATTTGCAAAAGGCACAGGTTTTGGTGCCCCTTTGATCAGTGCCTGCAGCCCCGATTGTTCTCTTACCATAGATTTCATACAATATAAACCCACTAACTTTAGCAGAGCTATTCTCAATCAAATCATATTTATTTGGTTTGATACTATATGTAAAACAAATAATATGTTATATAGCATATATATATATAATGTATTCTATATAGCATACATACATATATGGAACAGCATCAAGTTCAGCAAGAGTTGGATTATGGGATCTGCCACAGCTCCTTCAGTCCTGGCCCCCAACGTTACACATCAGGAAACAACATCACAGCCGTTCTGCAATTACCAGGGCAGACTCAGCTGCGAGGTTTCAGCTCCCAACTATTTGCAAGACAACGATTTCAAAAAGGTTGCAGGACCGCGTGGGAGGGAAGGTGCAGGGAAAATTGCACCCTGTAACATCTGCAGAGAAACATGACCACTTTGGATACGGCCAGGTAATTGCTAGGTGTCATGCAATGAGCCGGGGGACCGCCAAACACATCAACGTTAAGCTGAAAGGATAGCTATGCTGATCTGATTCACTGTCACCACGCCAGTTACACTCGTCAACCTCAGGAACAGCCTGAACTGGACGAACGACAGCAAGACACCGTTCAGAGCCGCAGGGCTCTGGCTGCACTCAGCCGTGCCGGAGGGGCTGCGCTCCCACAGAGCCCGCCAGCGACCGGCAGCGTGATGCCCAGCACTGCCGGCCAGACCTGCTGCAATTTAGCTGATCCGCTGCAATTTCCTCCTACACTCTGAGCTGATCTGCACGCTGACCTTAGACAATTTGTCTTTTCTGGCAGAAATGTCATCCAAAAGGAAGCTATTAAGTCAAGAAGGTAATTCTGCAAGAACAGTCCACCGTATAAACAGAACTTGACCTAGGGTAATTTATTTCTAGTCCTGCACAAAGGAACTTAAGAGATATGATCAGTACGTTGCAAGATCTAAATATGTCAGTGAAGGCGAGAACGTAAGAATATTAGGCAGTACTTGGGAGAAGTTGTCTTTAATACTAGAATTGAGAAACAAGTGTAAAGCACAGCCTTTAAAATCTGAAGAGATTTTGTGTCCGCATTTCAGAGGGTAAGCATCTGCAGAGAGTAGAGTTTGGTCTAAACTTTTGTTGACCGACTATCTGTTGTTTAATTCCTCCCACAAATACACTAAAATATGCTGATGCCCCCAACACTTAACACCATTACAAAGGTAGAGCATTTACTGCCTTAATTCTTTACCAGTTTTAGAGGCTGCTAAAAGTTGGAAATCTTTTTAAGGAGACAAAAGAGTAAAAAAAAAAAATTCCTGCTTTACAGTGTTGAAACAAATGAATTTGGAGTGCAGGAGGAGGCCTGTCTTCCTTATTAATCCTGTACTAATATTTTACTTGGCCCAAACCAGAGCAATTTCCCTATCCAAGACTGGCTCTCAACATATTCATGAACACAAACCATCAGCTTTTACTTACAGGGCACGTACCGGGTGCAACCCACCGAAACCTGACGGTGGACAGGAAGAAGGCAAGCCCCGCTGAAGGTGGGGAAGCCCCCCGCAGCAGTCGGTCCTGCCCAGGCACAGCGACAGGGTCCCTGCCAGGGCCACCTCTGAGGCACAGCGACAGGGTCCCTGCCAGGGCCACCTCTGCCCTCACGCTGGCCAGCCACCACCCCAGCAGCTCCGGCCCGCTCGACACCCGCCTGCCCACACACCACATGGATTCGACACCTTGCTAAACTGGCTTGGAGGCACGAGGGCAGGGAAATCACGAAGACAAGCTCTGCAGAGAAACCGCTGGGAGCAGTCTCAGAAGCAGGGCGTTTCTGTTCTGTAGGCAGCAGGCAGCTCGAGCGTGGTTTTTGGTAAAGCTATCGGCAGACAGTATTGTCACAGTTTCGTGTGTCAGCAGTGTATAGAGGGACAACGTCACAGGTTCGACATCATTAAAACCCTCTTCTTGTGTGCAAAGTGTATGAAATGGTTAATTGTATTTAACATTGAGAAAGCACATGACTTCCTAAGCTATAAAAAGCAGTTCCCTTTCTTGCCTGGTATTTACACTTACATGAACTAACACACTTTCTAGAAGTACCAGCATTTGAAGTTCAAGGAACTCAGAAATATCAAATGTTTCCTTAATGGCTGCACCTGGATCTACATGAGCTCATTGTATACACCTACACCCAAGTTCAAAAGAACTGTCCCTTCTGTTTGTTTTCACCAGTGAAACATGAATATATGCATCTGACAAACTTAGAGTCTGCTTTTTGTTCTTGCTCTTGTCACACAAAAGGGATTTCATAACACACTGTACGGTCCTTAAAATTTACTTGAAAATTACTCATACTAACCAGAATGAAAAGACAACACGGTTTACTAACTTTTGACCACTACATTGCTTTTGGGTCCCCCACCATCAGCTGGAAAGACTTCTTCATATTTTGTGCCAGAGAAGTGAGTTCGTTTTTTGGCATTGTTTGTACACTCTCCCCTCCTTCCACATTTTCCACTTGAAATTGCAAATTCTTTTCACAAGGGGTTCACTTTGTCTGCTGAAGCCAAAAAATCTCCATTTCCTGTCCAAACTTTATTCCTGACACAGTGCAACGAGCTTTTGGTCATTCAGGGTCTATTTCTGGTGGAATGACTCGCATCACACAGATATGTTTGCGGTCTGGCACAGAGCGCAAGCCTTCATTTAACAAATGACATCTTGCTGATACACTTTGCTGGACCCGGCCCCACGTAACAAGCAGCCAGGTACTGCAAACTCTGACTTCTGAGCACTTCCCCAGGAAAAAACCCTACAACTCTGCTCCATGGGTCTGGCTGCAAGACAACTTCTATATTCTGCATCAGGCAGCATCCTGGAGTAGCGTGGGATGTGGGGAACAGATCCCAGGGCTGCCAAACGCCCTTCTCGATGGCCTGAGAGCCGACCCCTGCCCCCCCTACTCCATGTT
The DNA here is from genome assembly GCF_030867145.1 of Opisthocomus hoazin. Classification (NCBI taxonomy): domain Eukaryota; kingdom Metazoa; phylum Chordata; class Aves; order Opisthocomiformes; family Opisthocomidae; genus Opisthocomus; species Opisthocomus hoazin. The sequence continues at coordinate 335,728 of NC_134419.1, read as the reverse complement.
CCCGCTCCCCTGCAGTGGCTCTGGTGCCTCTGCGCGCGGAGGGCCGCTGCACCCAAGGGCTGACAGAGGGTGATGCCCTGACCATACCCGCTCACCGGCGAGGACGTGCTGACCCGGGAGATGTAGGCGGGTCTCCGCAGGTAGGAGAGCTCGGGACCCCTCACCCCCTCCCCAGCACCAGCACGTTGGCTGCCCAGTCTGCTCCCCACGCAAGTGCTGCCCTGCCCGCTGGGTACGACACAGCTCTGGTAAGTGTACTTCTGAAGTGCCAGTCAGCTCAGAGCCCCGAAAGCACATCTGCCCAGCCTGCCCCAGACCCCAGCTGGCCCTGGGGCCCACCACGCTGGTCACACAGGGCGGGCAGGCCGCGTTCACACACGCAGCAGAGCACAGTGCCGGGCAGCTCAGCAGGGATGCGGGGCTACATGCAGAACCGGAGCTCTGCAGCTCCGGGGCAGCTTCATGCTCCCAGAAGAGATGCTCAGCAAGGGGCCCATCAGAGGGGCTTCCATTTTCCAGCCCAGAGGAAATAAATCCTGTTACCCCAGAATCACTCTATTAAAGCTATTAATAATATATTACCTGATTTTTATCATAGTTTACATGGTTTAAACAAGTTAAGTGAAGTTCTGGTATTTAAAGACCTGCCTGGAACAAGAACCAGACCATCACCTCAAGCCTACTAGACAGTCAGGGCAGTAGTCCTTTGTCGATTTGTCCTTGTGCTTTTTCAGCCAGTTTCTGGTGTCTATTTTAAGACTTAAGGATTTTCTGTGATCCATAGAGTCATAGAATGATTTGGATTGGAAGGGACCTTATAGATCGTCTAGTTCCAAACGCCCTGCCATGGGCAGGGAGCTGCTCTTTGTTAAAGACATTTCTTCAAATGGTCAGACCTGCCAAATCGATTATTGACCTCTACTGTTTTCTCCGTTGACAGTGTTCTACCTATTAAGGAAGCCCAGTCCAGACATTTTTAGGCAACTTTCCATTACACAATTCATTTTTGTCATAACAAAAAAAATTCACTTGTGCCAGTGTCTAAACATTCACAGTTCAAAAGCACGAGAAGTGACACCAAAAAATTGCTAAGTAACAAATTTTCTGCCCCCCTTAGAATGAAAATCTGTTTTCCAAACAGCTCTTCCCATTAAGTGCTGCATTGTCAGGCCAGGGAGGTGAGCACAGGCCCCGATCCTGCCCTGCACAGAGGCAGAAATCCCAGGTCTGTGTAAGCACACACACAGCGGAGCACGCTGGGATGAAGTTACCCAGTCCTGCTGCGCATTGGGATGATCAGTGCTGTCTGTTGGTCCACAAAGCACAAGTCTCTCTTTCTGGGGTTCCACCTTTCTCCAGGACTACAGGATTTCAAGCAGCCACCCAAACTGCATCATAGAAGCCCAGCCATCCCCAGGGTGAGCTACACACAGCAAACACACACTGTGCCCGTGTTTTCTCCCTTACCCTCATTTATTTATTGCGTCATGTGCTAGTTTATTGCCCTCAACTGCAATAGCTTCCAGTGGGACTCTTCTGGTTGGCACGACTTAGGAAGGTCATTATTCTGTTTTATCAGTGAGGGCTAGCATTTGAAGAATTTTGCCCGTGATAAGTTATAACGATATAATTAACATTTCAGCAATGCAGAGTTCACACAGGAAGGGTATAACCATGTCCATGGTCGCTGAACACTTGTAACTTCTTGGACCAGGCAGGCTACCCATAGCCCAAGACTGGAAACCTCATGCAAAAACAAAATCCAAACCAGACAAATTCCCCTTGCTGAAAAAAGGTGCCGTAGAAAAGTGGGCAAAGCACCCCTGTGCAGACACGCGTTGCCAGAGACACTCGGGGCTGGGTGAGAAAGCCTGGCACCAGGACTGCTTGGCTCATCTCAGAGGACAACTTACGCACGTGCAGCTGCCAGCACCATAGACATTACTTGCCATGAAACAAGGAAAACAGAGTCAGAAGTCCCAGTCTAATACACTTGTTCGCAAGCACCGGTGAGCAGCCCGGGGGAGATGGAGGAGACAGGCGCAGAGCAGCACAGCAGCACACCACACTCCCCTGTCGATGCCCAGCTCACTCGGGGGCCCTTTGCCCAGGGCTGCTCTGCTCCCCGGGTGTGGGTCTCTCCTCCCAGCCGCCGGTCCCTGCCTGAGCCCTGCCCCAAGGACAGGAGCCTGCTGTCACTGGCCAGCTTGCTTCCTCTCCTCAGCCCTGAGGATCTTGGCCTCCTGGGCTATCCCCAGCATCTGTTATCTCTGGCCCAAGGAGTTCAAGTGCTGGTGAACTCCTGGTGCGTTCACAAAATCCCCCATGACTCGGTACCAGCCGAGCCCCGCTGCTAGGCTGTCGTGCCAAAGCCAGTGTGGGGGCTTTTAGGCGCCCAGTCTAATGAGGGAAAGTGACAGTATTGAATCACACCTTGACAAGTTACATGCGAGAGTCTTTTTGGCAGTCACCACGCAAAAGGCAGGTTTTCCCCTTTGAATGGGGGCCTTGGCCAGCAGCACTCATTGGCATTAATGAGGGTTGTATTGAGTATTTGGTTCTTCCAGCACCTGGAGGCAGAGCTCAGACAACTGAAACCCGCACCACAGCAGAAAGTTTCCTTAGGAAGAAGGGCCACAAGGTGTTTTAAGAAGAAAACAAGAACAGGATGTAGTCCCATATTTTCTGCCATTGAATGTATTGGTCATTTCTAGCTTCTATAAATAACATGTGAAAAAAGTCTAGAGTGTATTTTCCTTTAATGTGATAGCTTTACTTTGGCACTACACATAGTTGGCAAAGCATGAGACTGTTGACTCTTGCCTTCAAATACCCTAAATCTTTTGGTAGCATCTACAATCTCTGTTGAAAAACAGGTCTCCAAATAGCTAGCAAAGTGTCAAGCTGGAGAATAGGTGAAAGCAATGAGCTCTTTGCGGATCAATCTGTCACCACGTATTTCTGTGTGGAGATAAAGAAACTTCTAACATAATATGTAGTGGCATGTAATGCCAACTGGAGTTAACTTGAGCTTAAAAAAAGAACTAGCAACTCTAAATCAGAGAGGAAAATTGATTCAGCAAGAAGGTTCAGGGTATCAGATGAACAGACATTACTGATCACAACAAACAAAACCAATCCACAGGGAGTTAAAACATAAGAAACATGATACTTTGAGAGATCCATTCTCTCACCTTTAGTTTCAGCTTTTCTGGTCAACATCAGACTCAAAAAGTAACTGTTGGCTAGCCTGCATCCTTCCAAAAGAACATGCAGCAAGTAAGAATGAAAATTCCTTGTCAGGGTTATAGGCTGAGTAAGTAGACCCTTATTACGCTAACTAAAGCAATCTAATAAACGCATTGCCTGAGTGCCTTCATAGTCGCTGCCTACACAGGTCTGAGAAAGTAATATAAGATAGGAACCCGTATGCCTTAGCCAACCATGTAACATCAATGATGTTGTTAATCGCAGGTCACTACAATTGCATGTCATATTCTGGTTCATCGAGCTTCCTACAGACACAAGGAATTACTGGTATCACTAAAAGCCAGTTGCTGAAATTCCATTACTGGTGGAACAGGAGGTATGGAGGCATGTTGCTAGAGAAACATGCTGATGTGCACAGGTCTCCTGAAAGATGTTTATTATCATCCAATTTAATGTAAAAACTTGCAAAAGTGCTGGACAGCTTGTTGCAACTTTGGAATCTTACAGAAAAGCACAGATATGACTGGAAACTAAGCTCCCAAAACTCTGTGATTGCCATGAATGTTGCACAGATGCTGCCAGTATTTGAAGAGCCATTCCGAATAACTCACTTCGGATGCTCGCTCTTCATCAGCAGCTAACGGACTGAGCCCCGTGATACTACCAGGCATAAGGGTCAGGGTCTGGAGCAGGGACCTGGTGCACGAGACTCATAACAGGATGGAGTACCCTGGGCAGCCACCCGTGCTGCTCCCCGACACCCCCATCCACAGAAGTTCTTCCTTGGAGTGACAAAGCAGTTTCAATTGCTGACTTCACCAGGAGCTTTGTGTCATTGGAAGCCACACAACTGGACTGTTTCCTTTGAGTTGCTAACACCTAATCATAAAGATTTCTAGGGTCACATTTCCCTTTGCACTATATTGACATAGCTGTGATAAAATCATTGTGATTATACTAGCATACAACATGAAATCTGGCCCGATTCTTTAATCACACAGCACTCACAGCACATAGTAATGAACCCTCATTCAATAATTTTGGATTTACTATTCTAGCTCATGCCCCTTCAATCTGTGATTTACTGTTGCATTACCTTTCTTTTTCCACTTTCACTAATTTTCAAGGGTACAGAACATATTGTGGAGATCTCCAGCTTCTTTGCAGAGTCGAATAAAAAACATTTTTCGTGCAGAGTTGTTTAAGAATAGGATGTAAAGCTACTCTTATCAAGAGCGTTCACAGAGATATATGAATGGCTTGCACTATTTTAGGGCTGGAACCAATAAAAAATTCACGGTAATCTTTCAGACAGTCTAAAGTGCCAGACACGTTCTTATATATCTTTATAAATCTCTCAGCTAAGGTTATCATTCACTGAAGTTAACCTAAACAGCACAGTTTCTTCAAGTAAGTATGTCGATAGCAGACTCATTTCAGCCTAGCTCCTCTAAACATCTTCCCTCAACCCTCACCCTGTTTTAATCTAACCAGGGTCTTATGCAGTACAGGCATTGAGAGATCCTGGGATTTCCATACCATCTAATTGTTCGTTGCCATTAAATTTAACTATTCTGGGAAAGAAGATGGAGTTTTTCAGCCCCCTGGACTCTGGAATTATCTTCTGTCATTGACTGATGGGGATCCAGGTCTGTTCATCTTCAGGGCACACAGTAAAACCTATTTCCTCAGCCATTTTCCAAGAAGAAATCTTTGTACTGAGTTTGAACTTTCTGTCATGGAAAATTTCTGGCACGTGTGTTTTTCATGGTCAGAAAGTAGTTAGTTGGAAACTTTAAAAAAAAATAAAAATCAAGAGGCAAACAATGAAGATAAATTATTCAGTGGCATATGGAGATATAAAACCTACCTCCAAGACTGTGCTAAAAAACGCAAACAACCTTGCTGTGCCCTAAACACGGCAGGTAGTTCTATCACTGCACAGCAAAGGTGTCTCAGCTCCAACCCCCAAATTCTTAATATTGACAGAAATAAATGATTGAAAAAGAAAGAAAAACAGCTTGAAGATTGTCATTATTTGTCTTCACTGTCTGCACCCTATGTCGTTTGATTTTAATCCATAAGCAAAGCAGTTGTGTGCGCACCCCCAGTTCACACAGTTATGTCCACAGTAGCTTCAGGAATGGGCTCTAAGGAAACAAGGAAAGGACTAGCAGATTAATTTTAAAGAAAAGCAACACAGGAGAGATCTGAGCAAAAGCAGAAGCATAGGGAGTAATTTGGGTTCTGGTAACTACAGCTCATTCCACAGAAGTAAAACAGCTGAGGCTGTTGACATTGTAATTTAGACATCTGAGTCCCAGTGCACACTGAGAATGCTGTTAGTAGTTTTAAACAAAGAAAGTGTGATATTATTAACCTTGGGTAGAAACGATGTCAAGGAAATCAGTGGTCTTGGCAGCAACGCAGTGCTGCGACTCTGGAAAGTGTAACTATTCCACATGAAAACCCGAGAACCGAGAGGCAGGGGCTGAGATCTCCCCTTCTCCCTGTGGCTCATGACTCTGCCTTGTGCTGGTTATCTTGGCTGTGTGCTACGAGAACCAGCCCAAAGCACAGCCTCAGCTCACATTTCACTTTGGCAGCAAAGGGCTTTAGTGATGATAATTAAAACACTTCGTAAAACTCTGACTTTCCTTTTTGTTTAAAGTGAATCAGACGGTCATTGGACCCTGAGGATCAATGTACTCCAGCAACTTGACGGGGAGGAAACTCCAGAACTACAGTCCAGGTCAGACTGGTAGAACTGTGTAGTGGATTCTAACCTTTCCAGTATTAGCGGTGAATGTGTTTCTCCCCCAGAATTTAGCTGCAATTTCTCCTTTTGAACAGTAAGCACTGTTGAGTAACATGCTGTAACATAACACACAGTCAAGTAACTTGATGGACAGCCAAGTTCCAAGGCGATTTTTTCTGGAGCGGCTAGCCCACCATTCCTTTCCCCTTACCCCTCCTCGGATGGTTGGTTCTGAACTCCAGCTCCCTCCCTGTCTTCAGCACCTTCACCACACTAAACCAGCATTTCATAGCTCACCTCTTTCTCTCAGCATAGCACCAGGTGAGTACAGCAGTCACCTTATGCTGGCCAGCCATCTCAGGCTCCTTTCCACCACATGGCCTCGGACCACAGACACCCCCCCGACCTGTCCAACAACGTCTCCCCAGAGCCTTTGTGCTGAACTGCAGCTGGGATTTGCATGCCCAAATGCACGCCTGCTTACCCTGCCAACTCAGAAGACAACCTCAGTCAGTCCTCCTTATCTTGGGAAATGGCGGAGTGAGAGCTCATCTCCAAAATCCAGAAAAAGGATCAAGGACAAAATCCAGATACGGATATTTCACATAGATATTTTTTTTGATCTGCAAATCTTACTGATCTTTTGCCTGACATTAACAAGGATAGCTCTGAATTCTTGCACCATGTTAGTAGCTCAGACCTGTGTGCCGCACACAATCCATACCCAGCTGCAACAGAGCATGCCTGCCTGGGGTACCAGAACGCAGTGCAAAGTCCAACCCGGAGCGCTGGCGGAGTTGGAGCCAGGTACGCTTCCACGGAGACAGACCCTGGGGTCTGTACCAAGACACTCCTCCTGCCTACATCATTCTGATTAAATTGAGGATAGATGGTGGTTTCCAGTGGGATATCAAAGTTTAATTATTTTACTGAGAATGTACAACTGAAACAAGCAAAAGTAAACTGTAAGGAGAGTTTCCTAGGTATATAAATAAACGTAAATGCTAACACAAACTATTATATCAGATTATGGCAAATACAGAAGACAATAGTTTGTTGCATTGTCTGATTCTTACTATAGGGAGCACTGTGACCTTTAGAGATTTTAATAAATCAGCTCCTGATGACAATACAAGTAAATGAGAGTAAAACAGGTTTGTGATCATAACTGAGGCCCAGGACTTGAGAGATTCGATTTCTATCTTTCCCCTTCCTGTAGATCCTCTGTGTGACCTCAAATAATATTACCCAATTTTTGGTGCGGTGTTTTGCCCATCTTTCAAAACAGCAAACTACAGTTGCCCTTTTAACACAAGCTTTACTCTGAAAGGGTGACTGTGATACACCCAAAGCAGCAGGTAAAACACACGCTAACAGCAGTGGCAGTACCAGACACCTTAGCCTTACCCAGTTCTCTGGCAGGGTGCTCTGCGAAGATGTCTTCAGAGCAGAGCTTTGGGTGGCTGCTTTGCAAGCATCAAAACATCTCAGTGAGGTCTCTGAGGTAGGTAGAGCTCTTACAAAGCGTACCCAAATTACAGTCTTATCTGAGGACCCCCTGTGGGTCAGCTCAAGCCGTGGGTCACTGGGCTGCAATGGGGCACTGCAGGTGCCAGCTGGAAAACCCCTCAGCACCTTGCGGGCACCCCGCACGGGTACAAAGCACGGCACGGCCTCTGCACCGGACGCAAGTGTGGAGCACCTGCTGACACGCCAACAGGCGATGTGGAATGACCCTGGAGTTTCTGCTGTCCACCCAGGAAAGCACCAACTGGAGTTACAGACGTTTCTGAAAAGCTTACTGGGTACCAACCTGTGCATCCGTGGACAACAACTAACCCAGAAAAATCCGGCAGTGGGACATTTGCAGATGGTGGGGCTTGAGCTGCAAAAGGCAACAGAAGCTCAAAGGTAACAAACCTAACACTGGTTAAACAAACAAATTAACACTCCAGTCTTTATTATCAGCTATTCACTGTGGATGTAAATAGTGTGAGCTTACACTTTTCACACTATTTTTACTCAATACCTGCCAAAGACTGGAGCCAAAATGCTGTCAAGACTCTGTTCTTTTCAGTTTTGCTTCCTCGAGAAAGAACTGGAGGGAAAAACGTGACTAGGACTCCTTTAAACAAACAAAAAAAAATTATGCACTCCTACAAATGAGTTGAGGAGAAATAGACAGTGAAAGGAAACGTCATCAAAATCCTGGGATCCCAACAGTCACAAAGATGTGAACAACCCTCTGGTAACGCTATAGTTGCATGAAAAGCAAGCGAGCAAGCTGCGGACAGTATCACTGAAATGATTACTCAATTCCCCTTGGAGGTTTACATCCAGTTCATGTCTTACATGCCCTACACCCCATGTTCTGCAACAGGTAAAAGAAAACTCAGCCATGTGTTCCCATTTTAATTACAAACCCAGCCCTTTCAACCCGTTCCTGCATGACTTAATCATGCTGGGAGACTGAGCAAAGATGACAGATGAATGTGAGCGTAAGAAACACACAGTTGTTAATCTGAACCTTTCCTCTGTGCTGAGTGACTGTGAACTCCTGCTGCAATCAGAAGAATGCCCAGGGGACACACAGGAGGCCTGATCGCAGTTCCAGGACTTGGGTAGTACTTTGCACTGCCATGGAAGTTGCACAACTCACCATATTTGGTATATTTTCACTTATAAAACCCCTAAGAGGTAAGGTTGTGCACTATTTTGCAGAAAGTGAGTTGAGGCATAGCAAGTGACTGAATGATTTACCCAAGGGCATATGGAAAGCCATGCCACAGCAGGAGGCTGAATTTTGATGTCCAGAGTCTTTGGCTTGTTCACCAAACACAAGCCCATCCTCCACACTCAATCTGTTCCCAAAGGCATGTACAGGCCAGCAAGAAATAGCAGAAAAGCAGAGGCATAAAAATGTTTAAAGCTACCCTCTAGCTGTAACCTTCAGTGGTCCAGCTCAGATTACTGCAACACGCAGTGTGGTGGTATCCTTTAGAGGGATTTCTGTTTGCTAGCCCGAAGGACTACAGCAAGACAAGCAAAGGCCGATTTTGACCTTCTTCAGAATATTCCATCAGACATCCATTACCACCTACACCACAACACTCAGTGTGAAACAGAGATCTCCTAGCAGGTTGACAGTGGAGTGTCCCAGGCCCTTCTTGCGATGACAGAAGACTGCTCTCCATTTCATCACTCAGACTAAAGCCCACGGGTTCAGAGGTATTTAATCTCTCTGCAGTGTGTCTGAGCTTTTTCTTTACCTTCAATAAAACTTTGTAACTGCAACTTCATATCCACAAAATAAATCAATTCTAACTGCAGACTCTAAGTATGTGAGCATTCTGGCAACTAATTGAAAACAGATAGGTTCTTACCTATAGCTCCATGGCAGTGAAAACCATGTCAAACTGAGGAAGGTATGTTCAGAAAGTAAAAATCTCACACCAATACTTATATGGAAATGTTTTTTTCAAAACAATGTGGTATTGCAAACCCAGCTCAACAAACAGCAAGGTCACAATAGCATTGTTCATCGTGGCATCTCCTGTAAAATCCAATTTATTCAGCATTTTTGACTGCCAGGCCCCTATTTGCTTTTCAGTGTTAAAAGTTAACAGCTGAACAAAATAGTTATCCTTAACCACCACTAATTAGTTCTATTGGTTCTAAAACCAAGGAATTAGACTATATACTCCTGAGTGCTACAACCTTGCCTATAGAAAAATTGCCTAAATACCAGCATGAAACATTCTGTACTTGCTACTTACGATAACAAAAAATAACAATTTTATTAGTTACTGATGCTGTGAGAGTTTATCTGTTTGTCTGTTTCTCAGTGCAAACATAAAAGCTCATCTTTGCTACAGTACACTGCAAAGGAAAAAACGGAATCAACAGTGCGAAAGAAAATAACTTCAGGTTGTGTTATTATTCACAGTCATGCACACACAGCATTACAAAATCCGTGTTCAAAAGGCGCTGTTCACATCTGAACCCAGCAGAGATGAATTACACGACTTGGCACACCTTTTACACCTCCTCTGTTCGAGAACAGAGGGATCCTGGAGAATTCGTAAGTGCTTCTCAGAAGATGAGTGTTCACTCTATCAGTCCGGACTATCTGGAGACTGCATCATATGACCAGGAGATGAACACAGAGGGTCAATAAAGCTATTCCCAGGGGCTCAGTCTTTAAAGCAAACTTGGCTCCTCATTCCCTCTCTTGAAAAGTTCTCTGCAAACGAAACTGATAAAAGATTCCTTTTGTTCATGTAAAGCATATTACAGAGGGACAAGAGTTAAATAAAGAAATCTAAGACTTATGTAAAACTTTGCTTAGATAATGCTTTTCTGAAGGGATTGGCTAGATTACAATTTTTCGTTAAAATCAACACCCTAAGTAACATGTTGTTACTGGAGCAAGGTCCCCAGGGCAGCAGTCACGGCCCCAAGCCTGTCAGTGTTTAAGAAGTCTTTGGACAACGCTCTTGCATATATGGTCTAACTTTTAGGCTGCCCTGTGTGGAGTCAGGAGTTGCACTTGATGGTCCTCACAAGTCCCCTCCAGGTCAAGATATTTTTTGATTCTTTACATGTTGTTCAGCAAAGATAAAAGTACTCATAACAACTCTGTTTAAAAAGCATGCAAACTTGTCGGTTTAGAATGACATATAATGGTCTTCTTGAGCACCTGTTGGACCTGCACTGGATATTTCTCCGGCTAGAGACAAAGTCACAATCAAATGTATACAATTGACTTAATAGGCAGGAATCATTAGAAAAAAAATTACTGAGTGAAGGCCAAAATTCATCCACTTGGAGATTACATAAATATAATACAGTGATGAGCAAAAGTCACAAAAAAAAAAAAAAAAAAGAGACACTGATGCCTATAAGCATTCAACGAGTGCTGAGCAAGGTGCAAAAGCTGATCGTGTTTAAGTGGTTAGGAGGATCTAGCAGCCGGCTGAGCATGGCAGCTGCTACCTAGATAAGCAAGGTGGGAAGAAGCATTCCTCTCCTCATTGTACTCTAGCTTTTTGCACTGGGGGAATTTTTAAGCTGTAGCCACGCTGATCATCTTTTTGGCTTGCTCACCCTTATACAAGTCATTTTATCTGTTTTCAGTGGTTCCTAATCCAGGAAAGGACTTCAGCATGTCCCTAACCTTAAACATGTACAGAAGTCCCATTGAAGCAAAGAGGGAAGTGTATGCCCTGGCTTAAGAATCAATGCCAAAGCAAGGAGAATGATTTGAGTAGTTTGGCAAATAACTTTGTGGTTTTGCTCTTCCTTGCATAGGGACATAAGAACCAGTTGACTCCCCACAAGGGAAAGGACCATGCTGCAAGCTCCCTGCTGTCACCCTAGGAGCTCCACCTTGCTATCCACAGGGCCAGCAAGGCTGTGCACCACTGCCAGCGCAGGCACGGGCTAAAGTCTGCCCTGCAGCCCTTTGTGAGCAGCTTTGTGGGCGTAACTTCAATGCCTTGCTACTTTTATCGTGCTTTTTTTATCACAGACAATGGCTCAGGAAGCTTTGGGTAGAGTTCAGAAATACGCGGGGACAAGGACTGCATGCTGTTTGAAGACAGGGTCATATTAATTCCAGTGAACCTAACCTGTGAGAATAATCAGAGTTCTTTCTCTGTTAATTGGGAAAACTATGCTTTTACTATATTTTTCACTCAGTAAGCTCGTTGCTGAGCAAGAGGCTGGTACTACACAGAGAGAGGCAAAGGGAAGTCCCAGGAGCAAGAGGAGCCAGCTGTGTCTGGTGGGCGGGAGACATCCGCTTTGCTTGTAGCAACAAGAGGTCAAGTATCACTGCTACCAAACCACTCGTATGCGTGACTAAGCAAAGGGCAGAGGATTTCTTGGATACCTGGGCAGCCTTCGAATCAGGCTACAGTGACAAGTAGGTCTCGCACTAGCCTTTCAGAGATGCTAGAGCATCATGGCCACAGCGAGCAGGATTCAGCTCATTACAGCCCTGGTATCAGTGGGGGTCCTGGTTATGTGTTTTTTCCTCAAAGGCACCTCTGCCATCTAATTAATTAGTAAATGATTAGCCTAAATTTTGGCAGGTCTTCAAGTAGTTGCAGGTTACTCTAGTGAGTCAGGTTTTCTAACAGCTCATCGCTGTCTGTGCTGTCACAGAAATGCACAGTAAAACATGGGCAAAGACAGGGATTAAATCAAGAACTTAGTAGCATCAGGGGTGGGCCAGGGCTGAGCACCCTCCAGAGACCCACCCAGATGCGGGCAGTCAGGGATCAATCTGTCCTTCCCCGTACATCATGGCAAACACTTACATGCCCCGCAAGGGGCCTTGTTCACTGATAAATACCAGATTGCCTCAACATGGCTGTTCTGGGGCTTGAATTTCCTGAAAAATGCAGCTTTTAGTAAAGATAATTAAGCATTGTTTTCTTTGGGGTGAGTCACTGAGCTGCATCATGTACTGCTTTCACATTTTGGAAGATCAGTATGATAATACCGGGGAAATAGAATCATTTTGATTACCACAGCAAGAGCAAGGGCAGCAAGTTCTGATCTTAAATTTCACAACGAACGTCTATTGTTACTCCCATATTAACAAAGCAGAGCCCTGAACATGTTCATTTGTTACTCAGGGCTCCTCGGGAATATTGGAATAACTATTGTTCCATCCCACTTGTTAGATACTACAGCAGCAGTTCACCAGTCCAAGACAAATTCATACTGACTTCAGGGCTGCTAGGATATTTTAGCCAATTGTCTTGTAGCAAGAAGTAATCACTTGCAAAAAGCAAGGATTAAACTCCATCCTCAGTGAGGTTTAAGCATCTTTTTAGGCACTTTTTCAGGAACACTACATTGGAGAAGCCAAGATTCATAAGCAGTCTTGTAAAAGAAGCTTTAGCATTGCCAGCAGAAGTCTGTTGAAGTTGAAGATTTTGCTGCCATTTATTCAATGGAGCCAAATCTTTGTCACCTTTACAGCAGCAAGGGCAGGATTCACCTCCAGCTGTTCAGAGGAAGGAGACGCTGCTAATTTAGGGCACATCCACCTCAAACACAAAGACACTTCTCCAGGGTTCTAGTTCATATCTGAAATGCTTGCGGAACAGTGATGTGGAGGTGTTATGACAAAGCAGATGCATAAATAATTTGGTTTTCATTTCAGTTAAGACCACTAGCTAATGCACTGGCAGAAGTAGGCACTCTGGGTTAAAGATATCCTAGAGTCCACCTCCCTCAGCTCAAAAGCTGCACAAAGTCCATGAAATAAGCTAATTAGTAGCATCTGAAGATTTAGCCCTCCATTTTCCATTCTGTCTTTAGTTTTATGTGGTTGAATTTCTATTAATTTCAACATCTTGTGCCTATTGCAAAGAAAAAACCTGCCTATTAGGGCGAAATAAAAGTCTTCAGCATCATAAATGATCAAGCAGCCTTCAGAGCCTTGCAGAGAAGAAAGTCTCTTTCTTTGGTGGCTAAATATAGCTCAGACCTATAAAACTTGTAGAAAATATGCTAAATCCAAAATAATAAAAAAGTAGATTGGATTCCACTTGCATTCCGATTTTCTGAAATTTCCATGGTCTGATCTCTGGCCTATAAAACAGGACTATGACCATCTGTTTGAGAAGGATCTCCTCCGTAACATGAAAAATTAGCTGTAGTTAGAAAAAGAATGAACCTCAAGACTACAGTTCTATTTTGCAACACGTGCAGCAGCTCACAGCTTGCAGCAGCACAAAACTTCTGAGCATGTCTTTTCCAGCCGAGGAAGCTGCAGTAGGATTGTTATGGAAAACTCAATTCTTGATTCCTTCTTCTTGCAAGTTTAGATTGCAGGGGACTTCAGGACTTTACAACTCTTTGAAACAATTGACTGATTACTTTTTTTTCTTTAAGGCAGCAAGAAAATGGAGACTGGAAGCATGAAGAATCTTCAAGAAAAATAATTACAGATATTCTTAATGATTATAAAAAGTATGAAGACATACAGAAGAGTTAGATTTCTTGTGGAAAATTATGAATTCTCTAAAACTTGATCTCCTACAAAATACATCTATGTTTGTGACAAAGCTTTTCAAATAAGTCCAATTAGTTTCCACGAGAAGTGGTGTGGTAGACACACCGGAAGGCTGTGCTGCCATTCAGCGTGACCTGGACAGGCTGGAAAGCTGGGCAGAGAGGAACCTGATGAGGTTCAACAAAGGCAAATGCAGGGTCCTGCACCTGGGGAGGAACAAGCCCATGCATCAGTACAGGCTTGGGGAGGACCTGCTGAAGAGCAGCTCTGTGGAGAGGGACCTGGGTGTCCTGGTGGACGACAGGTTAACCATGAGCCAGCAGTGTGCCCTGGCTGCCAAGAAAGCCAATGGGATCCTGGGGTGCATCAAGAAGAGTGTGGCCAGCAGGACGAGGGAGGTTCTCCTTCCCCTCTACACTGCCCTGGTGAGGCCTCATCTGGAGTACTGTGTCCAGTTCGGGGCTCCCCAGTTCAAGAAAGATGAAGAGCTACTGGAGAGAGTCCAGCGGAGGGCTACAAGGATGGTGAGGGGACTGGAACATCTCTCCTACGAGGAGAGGCTGAGGGAGCTGGGCTTGTTCAGCCTGAAGAAGAGAAGGCTGAGAGGGGACCTTATAAATGCCTACAAATATCTGAAGGGTGGGTGTCAGGAAGATGGGGCCAAGCTCTTTTCAGTGGTGCCCAGTGACAGGACAAGGGGCAATGGGCACAAACTGAGGCACAGGAAGTTCCGTCTGAACATGAGGAAGAACTTCTTCCCTCTGAGGGTGACGGAGCACTGGAACAGGCTGCCCAGGGAGTTTGTGGAGTCTCCTTCTCTGGAGATATTCAAGACCCGCCTGGACAAGGTCCTGTGCAGCCTGCTGTAGGTGACCCTGCTTCGGCAGGGGGGTTGGACTAGATGACCCACAGAGGTCCCTTCCAACCCCTACTATTCTGTGATTCTGAGAGATGAAATTACAAGAATTTCTCAAGGAGTCCATTTCTAAAGCTAATTTTTATTCCCAATATCTGCAATAAATTATTTTGACCACTTTCTGAGTGAAAGAGGCTGCCACAAATTATCCAAACCACGCTACTCGAATAAAACACTTTCAAGCTAATCATTCCTACAGAGTATTTTGATTATTTTATTCTACTAAACTTATCAGGGGAAAAAAAAATAAAAAAAGGGAAACTCTTGTGTGGTTTAAAGCCACATTAACCTGATTTCAGCTTTGTCTTTGTCTTGAGTTAAAACTAGACTCATTAACTTAAAATAATAAACTCAAACTTTAACATTTTTGGGCTGAATTTGACTCAGGGTGTTCGCAGCATCCCTTGTAGGGTATTATCCACAATCCTATTCGGCTTTCACAGATGTACAGTGATTTAAACTCCATGGCCAATGCTAGTGCCTTTGGGATAGTCCAGGTATGTTTAATGTCATATAAATGCACAAATGTCAGGCTGCCACAGCCTTACCAAGTGTGTCCCAACAGCGCCAGCACTTGCACTGAAGCACCAGTGCAAATACTGGGAAGTCCTTCTGCGATGAAGGCGCAAAAAAGAAAGGACAAACAGGTTATGAAAGGCTAAATAAAATGCTGGATGTTCTTGAAGATGTAGGAGTATGCAAAGGACATTCATCAGTAGGAAGGACTTTGTAAAAGCACTCTTCTTGCTACCATCTCGTTTGAGTATGAACTTTGTAGATCTACAGTGTATGCAACAAAGCCTCTGCCTGTTGAGAAACCAAGTCCTTCCTACTAGTGTTACCTGACTTCCTGAACACTTCCTTGCCTTTGCTTTCATTCCCAGCCCCTCCACTGCACACCAAGGTTGCATTACTGCCTCGGTGCTGCCTGGTGTTGCGGCAGTCACACACAGGTCACTATGGTAAAAGAAATATTTACTACCAGTTACCACACAACAATGTCCAAGACAGTGCCATATTCCCATGAACTTCAAGCAGGAAACAATTTTTGAAGTGTTGTGGCATCTCACAAAAGAAATTCAGTGTTGTCAGCGTTGGATATTCTATTTATTCTCCAAACCTTGATAAGAGCTGTGACAGTTTCAGTGAAAATCCCCTGGAGTACATGTCTGCTAGCATAGAAATGTAATTTAAATGCTGTTTGCTGATCACACACCATCTGTGAGAGAACTCTAGATGAACTGATAGGACACTACTTGCTGAATGAAAGCCAACTTCTGCCAATAATCACAAAAATATAATTGTGCAAGTGTTTGATACAGGTCCCAGCAGCTAAAGGAGAAAAACCCAGACTGTAAGCCCATTGCAAAGACTGGGTGGGGGCACACACCAGAGTCCAGTGAGCAGAGTTGCTGGTAGGATGATGTATCGTCCCCAGGATACCATGTCCCATTGTTGCAAACTCATCTCAGCGAGCGAACACTGCTCTGAGCACCTCCGTGTTACGTCAGGATGCTGCAGACAGTGACTGCCCACACCTTACAAACTGCCCGGCTGCGTCAGGAGTCCCAGAGACGGTGCATAGAGAAGAGGTGTCCGAAAGCTGAGGCCAGTCTTAACAGCTGGCAGGGCTGCTGTGTCCTACCCAAATCACGGCACCGAGCCCCCGTCCCTCCGCCGCGCGAGCCCCCTCCGCGCTGCCCAGTCCTGCTCCTGCCCTGCGCGTGCCACCACCGGGGTCGGAGCAGAGCCCCTTCCCACCAGGCCCTCCTGCAGCCCTCGTTCACTTCGCCAGCGCCTCGCCCTGCCGCTCGCTGTTCCTTCCAGCGTGCTCGCTGCAGAAACGCTGTGCGATTTCACAGCAGCAGGTCCCAGACACAGCACCTCTTGTGCAAACATTAGGCAAGGTCCACACCACCCTGCAGCTGAACTCGCAAACAAAGCTCTTGCCCAAAATGCCTAGTTCGAGTTATTTTGTTGACTTGGCAATAACCACAACATCATGCAACACACAAAGGCAGCCAGAACAAGTATCTACAAAAAACATTTGCAAAATAATTTTCGCTCGTGGCAAAACTGAAGAAAATCCCAGCTCCCATGGTACGCATATCAAATGACCAGTTCCAGAAATAAATTACTATCTCTGCTTGCGTGCTCTGCTCTGTATACTTACATTGCTTGCCAAGACTTTTTAGAGAAATGTTTATTTTAAAAATACGCTGATTCATCAGCACTGATTTTTTATGGAGGGAAAAAGGTCAGCTATGACAAATTCCCAGTTTCAATATCCAATTCAAAATCCAGTTACAGTAGTCTAAATGAAAAGTTCCAATTTTTTGTTCAAAGCAAGTTTTTTACTATGAAAATGTGATCACTTATGGTAAAAATGCAATGTAAAACAAAAAAATGAAATTCAGCACAAAACATTTAAAAATACTCTAAGCAAGTGTTTACAACTGACTGGCCCAATTTTTTTCTTTTCAGTAGTTCCTCACATCCTAACCTGACATCCAGAAATCTGGACAGCGGTCTTAAGTCTTTTCTCATGTTTTTTTCCCCTGCAGCATTATTCTGAGTACCATCAATAGCTGTGAAAGCTGCTTCTTAGCACAATCCAGACAAACACAGAGGGCTCACTGTGCAGGCGGTCAAGCCAGCACATCCTCGTGCGTAACGCATCTGAGTACCTGCACTGACAGAAATTTCCCATCGCAATGCTCCTTACGTTGTCCCCTGCTAATGCTCCATCACAGCGTGGCGCACAGGAGACAGTGCTCCGAAACCCCCTTTGGATGTAAAAAAGAAAGTTTGCTTCATCTCCTTCAAAGCTCTTCTTTTGTCCACTTAGTAACAGCCTTACGCCATGCAATTGTTAATTAATATTTGTTCCTTCTCTCTTACTGTTGTGTGTCCCATTCTCCCGTTCCCGCGGGGAGCACGGAGGGCTAGCCAGACTTCCCAGAAGGCTGTCCCTCCCAGGGTCGCCCGTGCGGTGGGCTGCGGCCGCTGGCAGTGGGGCCAGGGAAGGGGCCCCTCGCCTGCACTGCCCTTCCTGGGGCGAGGGGACCAGGCACCGGGCAGCCGGCCCCTCGGCGCAGACACCTGCACTGCCTGGCGCCTTGCTAGCAAGGAAACAGGCACCTTCAGGACATTTCAAACACTGCGGTGATCGTACCAAGCAGTTTATAGCTTTGTAAAATTATTCTGTGTTATTAAACACTGTGCAGCATGTGTTGTCCCAAACCACCAGCAGTAGCAGCCCAAGGACAGAAGCCTAGACTGTAATTTGCTTCTGCATTTTAATCAAGAGGCAAGACCTAATCAGCCTTTCTCATAACTCCCCACTAAAACAGCATCATGGAGCCTCTCACAGCATTTTCCAAAGTTTCTTTCTACAACTTTGCCTTAAACAAGACAGAACAAAACAAAAAAAACACAAACCACCAAGGACAAGAGGCATGGGATATGTTTGCAGGTCTAGGTTTTCAAGTCAGTTAAACTCCATGATTATTTACTCTCAGAGTAGGGAAGATCCTTTTGTTCATGGCGAGGATCGCAACTGGGATTTACTTCTTCGTTCTGACTGTCTTGTGAGGCACCCGACTGAGGAAGCACACCTACCTACCCCTGAACACGCACGCCTGGAAGGACTCAACCACACCATGCGTACTGAAACACACCCTTTGCTACCCACGATGATCAATACCAAATGTTAGGAGAAAAACACATGAAGGAATTACATTAGAGAAAGGCAGCAATATAGAAAGGGTTTCTAGTCTACAAGACATACTTTCACACTCTAATAAACATTTTACTTTCAAAGGACGGCAATCTGGAAAGCTCAGAACATTATGTAAGGGACATAGCCAACAGAAGGATCATAAAGTTAAAAAGTCTCTGTTAATCAATGACAAATTTAATACTTGTTGCTACAATTACAAAGATAATAGTTCCTTTATGTCAGTGCCTTTGGTTTTGCAGCTGTAAAATAGCTTTGAAATTCAGCATTTCAAGTAACAGAAATTAATAGGAGGTCATTTCTACCAGAGAAATTTTAGGGGCCCATCCTCTCTAATCATCATTAAAAACTAAATCCACAGGAGAAGAGGCACTTTACTGATTGTCAAGTGGAAGCTATTATTCATTTGATGAAGCTCCTGGCACAGTGCCATTTATTCTGCTGTAGAGCCTGCTGGTTGCTCTACTTCATCTCATGCAATCAAGGTTGTTTCTGCCTGCCAAGAGTTATTTATAGAGTGGGGAAAAAAACCCCCAGTATGTTCTCTTGCTTCAAAAACAAGTTTCAAACTTTCTAACTGAATAACTGCTTCCCTACTCCCCAACAACATTTTTTTCTTTTGAGCCCCATTTGCATAAAAACAAAAGCACATTCCTAGATTTCATCTTCCCTAAAACATAGAAACAATTCCCATGCCATGCACATTTTCATTGAGAAATCAGCTGATTTTCTTAAGTTAAGGTTCTGCATAGCCACATACCTCTGGCAGCACACCAGCAGTTTCACCACACCTCAGCTCTCTCAGCCCCCACCAGTATCAAAGGGAATGTGCAGAAGAACCTCCTTTGAGGATCACCTCCACTGATGCAATTCACCTGTACCTAAGGGGTGGGGAATTTTAATTGGTGATGGGGATACTTAGCCTGCTCTCACTAAGGTGCCAGGATAAGGAGGTTTAGGCTGAAGGAAGACAAACTTCTATCCCAAAGCTTGATTCTCCAGTGTCCAGATCATGTGCAATCTTTACACCCACACAGAGTCTGCCACTGCATTGTGGAAGGGCTTTACAGCCCCTTTCAAGTGACCGTAAATTCCTAAGCAAGAGTTTAAAGCCTTTTTTTGACCTCAAGTCCAGTTTAAGTCAGGAATCTTGACTTTTTTGAACTGAAATATATGAAATCAGAAGCAGTCTTTAAAACGAACGTAGTAGAACACCACTAGTGTCAAGTCTGTGTGTGAACCTAGAAGCAGCCCTTTAAAGTTTCTGTTGTTTTTAAGAGCAGCCCTATATACAGCTCAGACTAAGCATCTTAAAAAGAGGAGAAAGTGAATTTCATGCACAGCAAGAGAAGAAGTCTCACAAATGCTCAAGGAGCAGAACTAGCAGTGTGCAGTTTATTCAGCTCCGTGAAACAGAAAGCAAACCACAGTAATTTTCACCCCAAAAAATACTGTTAATCCTCCATTTCCAGAACTATTAACCAGTTCCTTTAAACAGGCAGGGTTGTTTCAAGTTTACTCATTGCAGTTCTGATACCTTTACTCACACAGAATAGAACCTTATTCCATGGGTGTTTCCCCTGATTTCACACAATTATTCCCTGAACAAACTGTCAATGGTATACTCTTCTCTTTTCACCTTCGGACTTCATAAACAATAAACCAAGCACAACCCCTGCACGAGTCTCCTTCACCCCTAGAGCAAAACTGTGTTTCCT
This sequence comes from Opisthocomus hoazin, assembly GCF_030867145.1. Lineage (NCBI taxonomy): Eukaryota > Metazoa > Chordata > Aves > Opisthocomiformes > Opisthocomidae > Opisthocomus > Opisthocomus hoazin. The sequence goes on along the minus strand of NC_134419.1, from coordinate 315,355 downwards.
AATCCTCCATATGCAGAGTCTTTCTCCAGTGTCTGATTTACTGATTTGAGTGGGTAAAAGACCAAAGGCAGGGGCAGGCTCAGCCGTGTGTAAGCAGCAATGGGGTCAGTGCAGCAGCTCTTCAGGTACTCACAGCTCACAGATTTCTTTCTGGGTTTGCATACTTTGTGTGGGGACTAACAAAGATGGTTAAACTGGCCCTCTTTCTAAGCTTTTATTATTATTATCATTTAATGAGCCTCACAGCCAAAAGGAGAGATCTGATTCTAGATCATTTCCTAAATAAAATACCAACTGTATGCAGAAATGCTGTTTTCTAATGGGTTCTATTTCTTTCCTTTTGACCAGTATAGAATTTGATATAGTTTAGTGGACCTTTTGTTAAAAGGAATTCACAAGACACACAGAGAGCTACTAATAACCCACTGCTATTGTGAGACTGCCAGGAAATCCCTTCAATAAAGAAAATGTTGAGCAATTGTCAGCCAATTTCCTAGGGATTTTATACATAATAAGCAAAGTACATTAGGAGCTCTTGATTTAACAAAAACCCCTGAATTATGCATTTGTGTAATGACAAGTACTGTAGGCAACCTTTACACAAGTATGCAAATTTTATGTAAAATCTAGTTTGCATATGGTGAAATACCCATCCCCCATATGAAAGATGTGCAAAATCCAGGGAAGAATTTTCAGCAGGTACTACTTTCTGCCTCATGGTAAGCACCACACAGCTTGATCGAAAAAACATGCCTTTCTAAAATAACCAGCAAAACTATTGTTCTAACTAGTACATGAAAAAAAGATCTATAAATCACTGGGAAATCATGTGTGGTTTGAGGATTATGTCTCCAAGCTGATTTTCCCATTGGATGACATGCCAAAGCCTGGACACCAAAATGGGTTATGCTGAAGAGCAAATACCAGTCATTAACTTTCCTGTGGTTTAATAATTACACCTCTTCCTGGGGATGTGATTAAACCACACACAGCATTAGAAAACAGAGGGAATTAAGTCAATATGCCTCAGAGCTGAAGAGTAAGTGAATGTGTATAGTAAAAAAAAAAAGCTGGATCAGATGGCTGGATGTATATTTTCAAGGTCTGTACAGCAGTGCAACACACGAATGCAATAAGAATAACATCATTACCAGATGTAACAGCATTCTCCCCCTCCACAAGGGAAATGCAGCTTTGCATTACAGAAAGACATGAGGGGCACCAAGACCGGCAGAGCCCTGGCCCCCCACCATGAGCCCTGGCTCTGTGAACGGAAGGACGACTCCTTGCCAAAATATTTCAGTCTGCTGTTTGTTTCAGCACCAGTGCTGTGTTCTTATATTCCTTCCTGGAACACACGGAAAAAGTACCTGAAATGCCTGGCAAGGTACTGCTGCTTCTTAAAAGCCTAAATATAATCAAACTGAAGCCTGTGGAAAGACACGCTGGGTGCAAGGACAAACACCCTCGCCACACGCATGCCTGGCTGAAGACAAGTTCAATGTCCAGCCTTTCATATTCTCTTCCACTTTACTTTAAGCTTAGCATTATAGCATTAGAAACATATCCAGTCAATATAGTATTGCTATATTACATAATGATTCATGTGGCACTGTAAGGTGACATAAGCCACAAGAATTGGCATTTCTGAAGAACTGCATTAAACAAAGACTCTCCTATTTCTCCAATTTTTAACTGGAGTAATTCCAGGAAATTCACTCAAGATGCTTCTGGGTGGGAAGTAAAATAGTGGAAACAGTTTCTCTGTTTCTCTCCCTGCCTGTAAGACAGAGTTGTACAGCACTGTCTCAGTGGGACACTGGTACTCACCATGGCATCTACAACGGGAAGAGTAAATCTGAAGTGCGAGACTGGCAGGGAGAGCTTTCCAACCCCACTCTGACACTTGCCTAATCCTCCCCATGATTTTCTCAGCCCACTTGCTTTCCAACTCGTGGCCTTGCTTTTGAGACTGAAGATGAGCTTAGCAGCAGAGGAGGTTGTAGGTGGGAGGACCACTTGGCTCACGCTGGGTAGCTGCACCACTTTCTCCCAGAGAGAGCAGCTGGTGATTATCGATCTGGTCTGGATCTGAACCAGCAACCAGGAGAGAAGGGACCTTATCAGGCTGTTGTTTGCTGAGCCACCCAGCGCTTCTTAATCTGAGCAGAAGTTTTGCTGCCAAGTGTTTGTGGACCTCAGAGAGTGTGATTCTTTTAAACACTGGAATTACTGAAAAGATAAATGTTCTAGCAGAAAATTTTCTTTAAAAGAAAAAAAAAAAAGATAGTCATGTGAGAGTTTCTCAGTGTGCTGGTTTAGTCTTCTCGCTATATTACTTTCCGTTCTCCGGGGAGGACAGCATTCATAACAGCTGGCAGAATTTGATGCAAGGAAAAAGCAGCAAATTCAAATGGGTAAAAATTAAATATTTGTCTCTAAAAACCTTCCAGCTTTATCAGACCCACAGTTAATACATAATAAAAAACATCTCCAGGCTGAGTGCAAATTTCTAGGTGGGGACAGCTCTTTTCCCAATAACAAGTCTTTGCGCACTGACTATGCCCTCTGAACATATGTCTGGAAGGGATGGGCAGAGGGCTTGTTCTAAAACCATTTGCAAGCAACAGCAACAAGCCAGAGATGTTTGGCAAAGTTTAGGAAGATGCTGGCTCAGGAGGTCAAATTAATTGGCTTTGATGGAGTAACATCAGGGAGGAATTTAAGACTAAAGCATTTCAGTTGTGATTCATTTAGGCTCCAATGCCACCATCTGGTTTTGGACATTCCTGTAACCATTACTGCTCAAGGCTGTGCTTCTGGGAAGAGTGTGGCGGTGTTGTGACAGAGCAGCCAACAGCAGAGTCCTGTGGCTCACCAAGGGTTCTTTTCAGTTCCCAGGGCAGGGGAAATGACAAAAGTGACAAAGTTTTCATTTTCTTTGAACATTTTTCTTCAAAAGTTTTGGGGATTTCTTTAAAATACCCAAGGAGAAGACATTCCATCTTTCAATCATCTGAGAAATCATTTTCCACTCAGTGTTAACACTCCTAGAACTTAACTCTAAGTCACTATTCCCTGTGTAAACTTGCACTTTAGCAGAGGAAAAAATCGGAAGAAAGATTTTCCCTCCCCCCCAAAAATATTTTGAATGAATAATTTCAAACAGTTCTAGCTAATCTCTTGCTCCACTTTCATAGAAGCCGTCAGATACAGACTTGGGATACGAATGCACCTCTCCCGGCACCTCTTGGCATGGGGTTGCAAGGAGTCAATCATGCCACCCACCATAGCACAGCCAGGACAAACCAATGAGGCAGGCCTGGATTTCACCCAGATGCTCCAATGTCAGCAACTAAGTCACCAGAAGCCTCTGGGACAGCAGTTTTCTGAACCGGGATACTACCCCTCACACTAACATCAGTGACAACCCCAAATACAGTCTGCATGAGGTTGGCTGCCCATTTCTGGTTATGCAATACCATCACAGACCTGCACATCCCGGGGCAACCAGTCCCTCAGGCGGATCTCCGTGGATCCGCAGCCCTCAGAAGCGGCAGACAAGGTCAGCACATCCAGCCCAATGACCATGTCACTTGCTCACCCTGAGCATGCTCCTTCTCACAGAACCACAGGCTGGCTGAGGTAGGAAGGCACCTCTGGAGATCATTTGGTCCAACCCCCTGCTCAGGCAAGGCCATCCAGAGCCGGCTGCCCAGGCCCATGTCCAGTTGGATTTTTAGTATCTCCAAGGCTGGAGATTCCACAAAGAAGCATTAGGATCCTTCTTTGGTCTGGGATGACCTGTCTTTGCTAAATTCATGCTGGATTTTATCCCATTTGTCATTTACCTCCACACCTTTCATCATCCTTTCCGAAGTAAAGCTGCTTCTGCTCTGTTGGCCTGGCTGACAAGCCAGCAGCTGCCAACCACCCCTCTGCACCCCTCTGCATTCTGCCGGGAGGTTACGTGACCACCAGTCGCTGATCACACACTGTTGCCTCAACCAGGCAGTCTCACTAACACACTGCATCACACTGCCAGAGAGAGGTGGTAAGTGATTGCCTTTGCATCACTTGTTTTTTTCTGTTTGTTGTTTTTTCCTTTTGTCCTCCCTTCGCTTAAACTGTCTTTGTCTAGACTCTCTAAGTTTCTGGCTTTTGCCCTTCTGATTCTCTCCTCCATCACGCCACAGGGTGAGGAAGAGTGAGCGAGAGGTTGGTAGGTGCCTAGTTCCCGGCTGGGGTCAACGCACCACAGACTGTCTCTAATGCAGGTCTTTTTCCCTGTCTTTTCTCTCATTAGCCATCCAGCTTCTGCCCACAAGGCTGAAATAATATTTGTGAGAAAACTGGACAAAGCATTAGTTTATTACGGTATCAGTTTATGATCAATATATTTAAAATACATTATATTGTAAACTACCTTTTACTTCTTTTTCCAGTCTCAGTGCAGACTTTACTGAAGAAACTTTGAATTTCCTGCATAAAAATACAGCTCACATAGCCTTTGTTAGTCTTCACTTTATCTTGCACTTTTTACCTCTATGACACATTTTTGTTGGATTAATGTTGTTTCTTTTCACTACAGGTTCTTTACTTATAGTGTCCTTTTGAGGTATTTACCCAGTTCAGTCTGACAGTACCCGTGTCATTCCCCACGACATATTTTTCTCTGTCTGCCGTACAGATTCTGGATAGTTTTTACACATTTGATTTAAAGTAATTCCAAAGCTCTTCCACATGCAAAGAAACCGAGAGACCAACACAAGCACAAAGATCTGGACCTTGTAATTATTAGTAGCATTTGCTCTCTGATCTGTATCTGGAAAGTCAAGTTTCCCATGATGATACAATTACTGGTACTACTTACCTCTTTAATGATATTGCTGAGATCTCTCTCCATTTCCAAATCCAGCCCTGAGGGCCTGCAGCGGACAGCTGGCACTACCCCAGTAAAGTTTCTTATATCATCCTTTACCAAAATGCTTTCGTCTCAGACTGATTCTGGTTTCTATACACACTAGCCCTTCTTCGTTCTTTACAGTCACCATGACGTTAGTGTGCAGCGCTATCCCAGATAAACACATGCACGCACACTCCCAGGGGATGAGAACCTGCTACCACAGCAGCCCCAAGCCAGCTGCTCCTGTTTGCATCTCCCAGACTTCTGCTTTGAATTTGCTGCCTCTCCTGACCACTGAAAACCACTGCCTTCAAGACCGAGTTCTAGGAGAGAGTACAACGGGTGGAAGAATGAGAGGGGTCTCGCTGGCGCAAGCTGGTGCTTTCCAGCAGCTGGCATTGCAACACCACTTCTGTCAAAATCACGGCTACGTACAAAACTCAAGGTCCCTATTTATGCAATATGTAAATAGGACTGAGATCTCTTCAATATTTAAAAGCAGTTTCCTGGCTGGGTTATTTCTATTTACAAAGTTCCCTTACTAAGGAAAGATTTTACTGTATTTTGATGCACACAGACAGTAGCCATGAAAGAGTCATGAAACGGAAATGGAAGAAAATGCTGACAGTGAAAGCACTGTAGAGATGCATTGTTTCATTGGCGGCAAATAGAAATATTTTGGACCAGATGCATCTGTTGTGTCATTTATTTAAATTGTAGGGGTTGTACCAGGAGTGAAATGGGTCATATCCCTAGTGTCAGTGATGCATATTTTACTTGTAATGATAAATAATTATTCTTCTTTGCTTTAGTACTATTCTATCAGAGATCTGCTGTTTATTATAATTACTTTTGGACAAAGTTTAAATTTTCAGCAGCTGAAGACGGCATTTATACATCTTGGGAAGAGAAAAAAGCCAGGGCTAGGCACCCAGGAAGCTGTTTGGTGCAGACCACACCAGAAAATTTCCCTTAACAGCTGAGCATATGATCCTGGATGACAAGGATGTTGCCCTTCAATACGTTGTCCTTTCTAGGATATACCACAGATCTTCATGGATACTGAAAGACCTTCAATGGTATTGCAGACAGGTCTTCTTTCCCAAAACCTCCTTTCTTTAAGGACTTGGATCTTCACAGTCACACAGAATTGGAGAATTTTATTGAAATAGAGCTTTATGCCTCCTTTAAATGCCAATGATATTTTGTGTGGAGGGCAATGAAGAGCTATCCCCAATAAACTTCAACATCCCCAGTATTTAGTGAGGATAACAAAGCTCAGCTGGATGGGAAGCTTTGTCTTGCTGCAAACCAAATCCCCTCCATTGTAACTAGCCTAAGGGCAGGCACTGAAGTCAGCCATAGGACACAATACCAGTCATTGCTTTCTCTCCCAGCCCGACAGAGAGCAATTTCTCACAAAAACTCATATTAAAAAAAAAAAATCATCTATCTCTCATCTGCTTTCTCTCTGTTTCTGCTGCTCCTCTGGTGAGTCATCCCAGGACTCCTTGCCAAAGCCTCCAGCAGCCACAGCAGACAGGAGTAGAGCTCACATCCAAGAGCAGGCAAAGGGAAGCCAGAGAGGGCCTGAAGTAATTATAACATTGCACGGGCAACTGACATTCGTATCATCAGCAACTCAATGTCAGTCTTCAGCCCTACGAGTAACACAAAATATTAACGAGCGCAGAAGGCATTTGCAGGGCATTGCATCTTAAAGCCAAAAGGAAGGTCAGAAATGGAAAAGGGAGAATATTTTGAAAAAGATGATCTCAAGCATCCCCTGCAGTCTCCCTTGCTATGGTTTTGGTAAGGTTTTTTATTATAGATGTTTATTCAAGTGCATAGCACAATGACCCCTAGTCCTTGTTAAAACCAGATTTACCATGAATAATAATTATATCGTTCAGTGACTATGAGAATAGTGTTGCAAAGTCAAAAGACCCATCCTTTGCGATCACAAAATTGGAAACATAGGAAGAATTCATAGAATCATAGAATCATAGAATGCTTTGGGTTGGAAGGGACCTTTAGAGGTCATCTAGTCCAACCCCCAGTTCTGCCCTGACAGTCCAGATAGTCCCCTTGAATTGACGAATCTTGCTGACAATGAAGGTCCTGGTGCTGCCTTGGCCTCTAGTTGCAGTAGCAGAAAGCTGTGGGCTTGCAGATGGTCCTGCAGGAAGGCCAGCTGCCTTCTCCGGAGCTCCATGGTGGAGCAGCACAGGAGAGCATGAGGGAGTTCTGCAGGTGGAAGGAAAGAGGAAGGAGGAGGGGGTGCTCGCACAGCTCAGCAGAACTAATCCCTTAAACTATAAAATGACACAGTCAGAATTAGACCATTAAATGTACTTGCCCCTGATACAGCAAGGTCTTATAATGGGCAGCTTCAAACAAGTGAGTTGTCCCAGTTAGCAGGATTCTCACCTCTTTTCAGCTGATTTTAAACACAAATAAGTACCACACACAACTTGAATTCACTCGCTGCCAGCTGAAAGGAGTAACAGCAAACATAACAGCTTAGGGAAATATCTGGATACTCCTTCCAGAAATATAATCTGGCCCGAAGCAGAAATAAACACAGAAGGAATTGCCCGTGATGATCAGTAGCTTATATGTTCACAGGGCTTTTTACAGTAGGCCATTATAGAGTCAGTTAAGCTGTAACTCAATTTTAATATGCCACTTTCTGCATTATGATACTCCTTACAGTACATAGAAGATCAGCATAGGACCAAAAACTGAAACCTTTCCTGGCAAATCCTAACTTCTTCTTCTAGCTACACCATACTTCCCTACAATCACTCCATTTCAGGATTTTATACTTTTAATTTACATCACTGTATTTTTATTGTCTTGTGAGTGCTTCTGTGCTGTATCATTACCCACTAAACATGGAATTTAAATTCCTATTAGGGAGTTTAAAAAAAATCAGACTTTATATGG